>NW_028318614.1:8241500-8568000 GCF_062004578.1 Staurois parvus
GCACACATAATGGTACAGCCCTAAGGTAGTGTGCCATCTAGGGCTCCAATAAAAATAGTTACCCTTGCCAAACAGGAAAGTGATAGAAAAGGGCAGCAACACAAAAAGAAAGCTTTTTATCGGAGTAAACCCCACTAGAACACCGGTCTGCTTTTTATTCCTGCCTGTATTCCAGTTTTCCCCCCTAACTTTGTGTAAATCTCCTGGCAAGACAATTTAACCACAGACTTGTGTGTGTCAAGGCAACCCATGAACTATTTTGACGAGCATGATAAAATGAGTGTTCACCATTTATGTAAATTGAGTGCCATTCAGATTGAAAAGGACTGCAATACAATGCACATACTGTATACCTGTGCATTGTGGGCTTCAATGTGCAAGTGGTAACATTTAAATGGTTAACAGATTGACTTTGGGTCTGAAGATCAATGCAACAGATAGGCGGACTTCAAAGCATACAGGCACTCCAGCTGTGCTTGTGTGATGCAAACCAACTGTTAACCACTAGCCTACAGGGCACTTATACCCCCTTCCTGCCCAGGCCAAATTCCAGCTTTCAGCGCTGTCACACTTTGAATGACAATTGCGCGGTCATGCAACACTGTACCCATATGATATAATTTTTTTGAGACAGAGCTTTCTTTTGGTGGTGTTTAATCACCTCTGGGATTTTTATTTTTTCTTAAACCAATGAAGATTAAAATAAAAACAAAACAAAAAAAAAAACTTTTAGTTTTTGTTATAAAAATTTTGTAAATAAGTGATTTTTCTCCTTCACTAATGTGCGCTAATGAGGCTGCAGTGATGGGCACTGATAGGTTGCACTGATGGGCAATGACAGGCATCACTGATGGGCACTGAAAGGCAGCACTGTCATTGATAGGTGACATTGAAAGGCAGCTCAGATGGGCACTGATATGTGGCATTGATGTGCACTGATATGTGGCACTGGCACTGATGAGCACTGACTGCTGGCACTGATGGACACTGAAAGGTGGCACTGCTGTGGCTACACTGATCATCAGGGCACACTGATGATCAGTGCACATGTCCCCTCCACGGAAAGCCGATTACCGGCTCTCCTCTCGAGCTGTCAGCGTGACAGCTCGAGAGGAGAGAAATGCCGATAACTGGCATTTCCGTGTTTACATGTGATCAGCTGTGATTGGACACAGCTGATCGCATGACCGAGCCGACATCTTCGGCTCTTTCCATGATCCGCTGTGTCCGAGGGACACAGCGCACCGGCGATCGCCGCTTGCTCCCTGAGCCGCACATGCGCGGTGAGAACGGAAGGACGTCATATGACATCCTATCAGAACGAGAGAACCACCTTGCGCCCGTCATTGTACTATATGGCGGGCGGAAGGTGGTTAATACACAAAGTTATGTAAAATCATATCCTATGGATTCCCCTGGTGGTACATAGAGAAGAGGAGGAACCTGAAGGGTTGGTGGAGGACCCCAGAAAAGGAGGAGATTTGGGGACGCTGTGTGCAATACCCACAACACAGAGAAGGCAAGTCTACCATGTTTGTTATATTTTTAAATATATATTTTAGACTTTGAAAACGCCTTGACATGAAAGTGTTGTCCACACATACCAGCTGTTTTGCTTTAAGTTTGCGTGCTTCCTCTTCCTGTCGCCTTCTGCTTTCTATTTCCTCCTGTTTTTTTGCTGTGATTTTCTTTTTGGCTTTTTCTTCAGCCATACGGTCTTCCCGAACCTGAAAAAGCAACATCCATATTAAAACAGCATGTTCATGAAGCTTTGGATCCTGATATATAGCTACAAAAAGGCATGCATGCACGCACAATAAAAAAAAAAAATAAAATAAAAAAAACATTTTAAAAAAATTACTTTTTCACTTTTCTCATCTATGTGTGCGAATTTCTGTTCTATTTTCTTCTTTTTCTCCTCTTCTAATTGTTCCACTCTCTCACGTGCCTGCAAAACCTTGCGCAAACGTTCTTCCCTTCTCCTAAAAAAAAAAAAAAAAAAAAAAAAAAAGCAAGAGGTTGAGATAGTCAGCAACAAATACATTTACAGAAAACCATTTATTTTGCTTTGGGTTGTTCTGTTTTTTGTATTGCTACAAAGCTTTAAAATTTGAATCCAGCTGAAATTTCTCTAGTAGTATCTTCTACTACTTCTAGTTGTGTGAATCCCAACAAAGGCAGAAGGGTACAAAAGGGAAGGAGAAAAGCCCACCCACCCACACAAAAAGGGAATAACCACATTATTATTGATATAGATGGAATTACTCCAGAATAAAAGCTGAGCTCCACCCAAAAGGGAAAGTTCTGCTTTAAGGCTTTGTCCCCCGCTTGCTGTTAAGGATTGGCACCTTTGAGGAGTGGGGGGGGGAAGGGTGGTGCGGGTACCCGAATTTGTCAGGTACCTGCTCCCACTTCTGCTGCGATCGCCTAAGGCGATCAGAGGTGGAAATTGTCCTCCCCCCCCTCCCTCTCCATAGTCTTCCGGGACACGTGATTTTGGATTTAGCACTTGGGATTTCTCGTTTTATACATGCACAAATATATATCTTTACAGTTAGATCCATATATATTTGGACAGAGGCACAATTTTAAATTTTGTTTCAGGTATTTACCAAAACATATTCAAGCTATAGTTATATAATGGATATGGGCTGAAAGTGCACACTCTCAGGTTTCATTTTAAGGGTATGTACAGCCATATTGGAGGAAGGGTTTAGGAATGACAGCTCTTAAGAGTAACCACCCCCCTTTTTCAAGGGACCAAAAGCAATTGGACAATTGAATCAAAAGCTGTTTCGTGGCCAGGCGTGGGCTACTCCGTTATTTTTTTCAACAATTAAGCAGGTAAAAGGTATGGAGTTGATTCTAAGTGTGCTATTTTAATGGATGATGTAGGTTCACAAGAATAGATTCCAAATGCAAAGGAGCTGTACATGGAAGTGAAATAGGCCATTGTATGGATTCAAAAACTAAACAAATCCATCAGAGAGATAGCAGCAACATTAGGAGTGGCTAAATCAACAGTTTGGTACATTCTGAGGAAAAAAGGATAAAAAGGCATGGACGTCCATGGAAGACAACAGTCGTGACTGATTGCAGGATCCTCTCTATGGTAAAGAAAACAACCCATTCACAACATCCAGACAAGTGAAGGACACTCTCCAGGAGGTGGGTGTATCATTGTCAAAGTCTACAATCAAGAGAAGACTTCACGAGAGTAAAATAGAGGGTTCACCACAAGGTGCAATCCATTCATAAGCCTGAAGAATAGAAAAGCCAGATTAGACTTTGACAAAAAAAAAAAAAAACACATCTGTAAAAGCCAGACCAGTTCTGGAAAATAATTCTTTGGATGGATGAAACTAAAATTAATCTGTACCAGAATCACGAGAAGAAGAAAAAAAAAAGTGGAGTAGGCTTGCAACAGCTCATGATCCAAAAGCACACAATGTCATCTATAAAACATGGTGGAGGCAGTGTGATAGCATGGGCATGCATGGCTTCTAGTGGCACTGGGTCATTGGTGTTTATTGATGATGTGACAGAAGACAGAAGCAGCCGGATGAATTCTGCAGTGTTTAGTGATATACTGTCAGCCCAGATTCAGCCAAATGCAGCAAAGTTGATTGGACGGCACTACACAGTACAGATGGACAATGATCCAAAACACACTGCAAAAGCAACCCAGGAGCTTTTGAAGGAAAAGAAGTGGAATATTTTGCAATGGCCGAGTCAAGCACCTGATCTCACCTCTGCTGAACTGATGGATCCTAATTGTATAGCTGTGGAAGTGACCTCATACCCATATTCTTTCCCCATGAAAAGAGATTATGTGTGGAAGACCTATGTTCATATATAGGTCCAAAAAAGGTGAGGGAATAATTGTCACTGAAGTGGAGCATGATATTCATGAAAGTACTGTAGAGCATTGAGTTTCTGAAATTCGGTGCTCCACAGCTGAAATTTTGAAATGTCACTAAATATATTGAAGAACATTGCTTTGATATCACTATGGATGGACTATAAAGGACTTTCACACCGAGTTTAATGTTTCAAAGTTTTTTTATTTGATATAATAGTTTTCACATTAGCACTATAATCACTATAAAGTTGTGTATTTTAATAACTGATAAATATTCTGAGCAGCACAGCATCAACACTTATTTACATTCACTAGAGATGTGGGAACACGAGGTGTCAGCAGCAGCAGCTCACTGATTTATGATAGACTTTGAGCAATTTAGTCACTTTACTGGTAGTGTAGGATCAATGTATAAGTATTTTGGGATGGTTTACATTTGTTTTGTGTATCTAGATGGCAGAGCAGAGTAAATTTACAAATACCACTATGAGCAGGCATACTTTACGCTTTGCCCAACCGGACATTGAAGAGCGTACTGAAGGGAAATTCCCATGTCTCGCTACAATGCCTATTCACCCAAGCAAGTTTTAAGAGACAAGGCTTGGCAGTTAATGTAGTCCAGCCTAGCCCAGAACTAGACTGGAAAAGCACCCATGTGGAGCCCTGTGCCAGAGGATCACTTCCAGACTTGCCTCAACTTCCAGTCCAGCACATAACACCTTTTAGATCAGCTAAACCACAGTTTTGAGGCAAACAATGAGGTACAGAGGAGAAGGGAGGGATCCCTGTTTCCAGACTAAAAAAAAAAAAAAAAAAAAAAAAAAAAAAAAAAGAAGAACCTTTCCCTAGGGTACCATGAGCCTGAGAAAAAAAAAAAAAAAAAAGAAAAAAAAAAGCTGACTGTAGTGTATCAAGAAGCAGCCCGACCCTTGCGAGGACCCTCAGGGAGAAACCAGTAACCCAGACCTCAGGTAAAGTTGAGCAGCTTGAACATCCAAAAAGAGGGCTAGGACAAAAAAAGATGGCAACACAACATCCTGATTCGGATGGAATGAAGAAACTACCACCAAAATTAGGGTCCTATGGAGACAGGCCACATATGTAGAACAATCCATGCAACACCCTACACAAAAGGCTTTTACCAAGGAATGAGATACAGGAACCTTGACTGTTCTGTCCCATTGGGGGAGATTTACCAAAACTGGTACAGCTGCGCATGGTAGCCAATCAACTGCTAACTTCAGCTTGTTCAATTAAGCTTAGACAATAAAACCTGGAAGCTGACTGGTTTCTATGCAAAGCTGCACCAGATTTTACATGCTCCAGTTTCAGTATATCTCCCCCCAATAGGTCTTTGGGCCAGAACAATCAAGGCCCCTTGGTGGTACTCAAAGTCAGAGACATCTCCACACTAGACTGCAGAAATCCCAAAATGCATCCCACGACATGCTGTCAGTGATGAAAATTCGAGCCTCACACGAGGATAAAAGGTGAAGTACACCTTCCTGGAGGTTGATCTGAGAAGAGTAGGAATTAGAGTCAGAAACAGCCATATACCTCAGGACTTAGGCTTTAACTGCCAAGCCATCAAAGCCAACAACTGTGAAGCAGGATGGAAGATCAGACCCTGTAAAAGCTAACCTGGGAAAACCTGGAAGGGACCATAGCTTGTTTTCTCAAGAGATTTACGATGTCTGCATACCACATTCTTTTTGGACAAGCAGGTGTGGACAGAATCATCAAAATGCCCTCCACCTTTATCTTGCACAATAAGTGAGGTAAGAAGCTGCAGAGGATCAGAAAGAAGCTGAAGTAATTTACCTCATACTGTAGGTGTGCTCGATTATTGCAGGCGCAGCACTGGAGCTGTGTTTCAAAAGGGGACTGAAAATGGCAGGATGTGCTAGAGGACATCACTGCACCCGATCTGCCCCTTTTGAACACCAATACATTCATACGCTGTTCCAGTCCTTCACAGTTCCCAGCCCTAAAAGCCCAAACAAGGAGTACTAGGGGACTACCACATTTTCTACATAGAGATATTCTCCATAGGCCAAAAAAAAAAAAAAAGGCCCAGTCTTCATCCCTCATGGTGAGCTTGCCCCACAGGATGTTCAGGGACTCCATGTCCTCCGAAGAAACACTTTTCTGGACCTTAACAGCACCTTGTTAGCAAAGTCACCAGATACTGGGTTACCCTGGAGGTGGCTGCCTGCAGAATCCAGCATCTAACAGCAATATTACATGCTCTTGAACGGATGCTCTTGGCCTCAGGTGACTGTTCGGATGAAGCCTCTCTTCCCCAGCAGGGCTGTGCACAATAGTCCACAGGCTAACTCCAAGTGAAGGTAATCCCCAGAGACCTCATCATAGGCACATCTATAAGCTATAACACCAACTAAAAATTGAGGGTTAGTTGAGCTGCGAGGGGTTAAGTCTGGGCAAGGAATCATGTCTTTATTTGGCCGGCATTCAGTCACCTGAAGGTGGTGGCACAACCCAAGTAGTCACTAATATGAAATACCCTGCGATGTAAAAAGAAAACAAAATCTAACCACTTCAAAGTTACCCTTTCAGCCATTTTAAACAACCTGAACAAAAAGAAAAATCTTCTTCTGTTCATCCCTTTGATACTGGTTTTTTGTTGGTACCAAAGGCTTTGTTACCTTGACTCTGAAACCAAGGTAAACCCTCTCCTCAAACAAAAATACTTCAGACCAGCAAGGCCATGAAGTTTAATAGTAAGAGAAGGGTTTTCCAGGGTAATAAAAAGGTAACAGGTAGGCAGGGCTTTTAAAAGCTTAAAAGCGAAAAGGAATCGCCACATCATAAACTCACAGTTTTAGTTCCTCCTGCTTGCGTTTCTTGCTCTCTTCGATTTTTTGCTTTCGCTGAAGTTCAGCTTCCTCTTTTTTGCGCAAGGTTTCTAAGCGCTGACGCTCCTTTTCCTGTAAAATGGTTATGCGAAGAACATAAGAAAATATAGAAATCACACCAAGCTTCAATTACTAGTGAGACAATCTGATTTTTAGCTGAGATGGAGCACAAAATTAGCCACACCAAGTGAAGAAAAAACCCAACCAACCAGAACGCTGCTTGCCCTAAAAGTATCCAAAAACCAAGAAACACCAGTGATACTGCAACAAAAAACTAAGTTACTTACTTCTGTCTGAAAGAGGAGAGAGGGGGAAAAAAAGAAGAAGAAGGAAGTACATTGTTAGTCTGCATGAATTAGCACCGGAAACAGCAAACTAAAGTGCTACAGTTTGCGAGCAAAAAATTTAGAGCAACTCTGCTGTGTTAAAATATGATAAAAAGGTGAAGTACAAACACCTTCCTAACCTCCACAAGGAGTTCTGAAACCCACTGCTTTTAGTGGTGCAATGATAATTCTGGACAGAAACTGAAGTGGACAGTTAAAAAAAAAAAAAAAAAAAGTATTGGGTCAGCTGCCTTTAGACGCACGTGAACTTGAATGGCATCCCAGTCTTAGACTGCAGGGTTCAATATTGAGTTGGCCCACCCTTTGCAGCTATAACAGCTTAAATCCTTCATTGAAGGCTGTCCACAAGGTTTAGGAGGGTATCTATGGGAAGGTTTAACCATTCTTCCAGAAGCACATTTGTGAGGTCAGGCGAGAAGGCCTGGCTCATAGTCTCCGCTCGAATTCATCCCAAAGGTGTTCTATCGGGTTGAGGTCAGGACTCTGTGCAGGTCAGTCAAGTTCCTCTACCCCAAACTCACTTATCCATGGCTTTATGGACCTTGCTTTGTGCACTGGTGCTCAGCCATGTTGGAACAGGAAGGGGCCATCCCCAAACTCTTCCCACAGAGTTGGAAGCATGAAATTGTCCAAAATGTCCTGGTATGCTGATGAAAAGAGTTCCCTTCACTGGAACTATAGGGCCAAGCCTAACCCCTGAAAAACAATCCAACACCATAATTTACATTTGGCACAATGCAGTCAGGCAAATACCGTTCTGGCAACTGCCAAACCCAGACACGTCCAATGGATTGCCAGACAAAGAAGTGTGATTAGAGCAGTGGACACGTGTTCTCTGGAGTGACCAGAGTCCAGTGGCGGCGTGCTTTACACTACTGTACCCAACACTTTGCATTGTACTTGGTGATGTAAGGCTTGGATGCAGCTGCTCGGCCATGGAAACACATTCTATGAAGCTCTCTCCACACTGTTGTTGTGTTAATCTGAAGGCCACACCAAGTTTGGAGGTCTTTAGCTATTGACTCTGCAGACAGTTGGTAACTTCTGTACACTTTAGCATGCACTGAACCTGCTGTCATTTTCCGTGGCCTACCACTTCATGGCCGAGTTGGTGTTTCCAGTTGCTTCCACTTTGTTATAATACCACTAACAGTTGACCATGGAATATTTAGTAGCAAGGAAATGTCACAGACTGAGTTATTGCAAAGGTGGCAACCTATCACGGGACCACACTAGAATTCACTGAGCTCCTGTGAGCAACCCATTCTTTCAACAAAAGTTTGTAGAAGCAGTCCGCATGCCTAGTTTTTTTTACAGCTGTGGCCATGGAGGTGATTGGAAGGCCTGAATCCAATGAATTGGAGAGGTGTCCCAATACTTTTAGCAATATAGTGTGTGTATATCTATCTATATCTCTCTCAGCTTTTCAGCCAATAGGCTGCTTTCACACTGAGCAGTTTCTGAAGTGCAAGAAAAAAAAAAAAAAAAAAAACACCACACACACACACACACACACACAAATGCAAGAAAAGCTCAAGAAAAATGCATCCTTTTAAATTCAAGGTATATGTTCACACTGTCTGTTGTGCTTCCCTTGCCGTGTGAAAAATCCTGCTTACCGCATTGTTGGTGCATATTTGGTCAGGAAAAAAACAAAAGCACACACACCTTCCCATTGAGGCTTGGTTCACACCTATGCGTTTTAATGCTTTTTGCAGAAACCCACTACAGTCCATTTAACATGGTTTCCAATGGGACATGTTCACACCTATGCTTTTTTTGGCCTGCTGTTGGGTTATTGGTTCAACAGACTTCTGCAGAAAATACATGTTTTGATGTGTTTTGCGTTTTTTAATCTACCCACCAACAAGTTGGTAAGTAAAAAAACTAAAAAAAAAAAAAACGCAAAATGCACTACAAAAACAGACAAGATGTAAGCTGCATTGGTGTGAACCAGGTCTGAAATGCAGCAAAAAACACTTTACGTTTTGAGAGTCACAACCTATGAAAAAAAAAAAAACGCATCCTAAACTGGTAAAATCGTGTGTTTATTGGTGGCCATTATTTGCACCTTATTTTCAATATTTTGGGTAATGCTGCTTTTTTAAAAACGTTTTACACATACCTTGGGGTCTGCTTTCAGAGGCGTATTGCGCTTTATAAAAGATTTCACCATTAGAGTTTTGCTGATAGATCCTGGAGTCATCATTAACAGTTGATTTTTCTGCACCGTATGCAGGAACGTTTTCATGTGAGGAGGAAGTGGCTTTACAACCTAAGGAGGAAGTTTGTTTTAATATACAAGACTAGGTTAAGGGCATATACCTGTTCCCAACCAATTAAGAACTTACCTTGGAGGGAGGACAAGGTGGAGAGAGACTCTTCTTCCGTGGAGGAGAGAGTATTTGCTCATCATCTGGCAGGTCATCATCAGACAGTTCATCTACTGCTCGCTTATAACTCTTCCTCCTGTCAGAGACCTTAAGATTACACAACTGTCTAGAGCTAAAAATTAAAGTGTTTTTTCACAGTAAACTAAATATAAAAAGGTCTGTCCAGATATCAGGTGGCTTCCAACACAGTTTAGAATATGGATATGTTAAACCTGCAGGATTTAAAGTGGTTATAAACCTCAGACAATAAATATGAACAAAGCATATCCCTATATAGTGTGTACTTGTCTCAATCCAGAACATTAAGGGCCGGTTCACACCATAGAAACAAAGTCCAGATGAGTTACGGAATCAATGTTTTTGACGCGATTTTGATGCATTTTAATTCATTTTCCCCCCTCTTTTTCTTCAATTTAAATAGGGACATGTACGTTCCAGTGCGTTTAAGCATTTTATCACGTTCCAGTACAGTTCTGTGCAGGAAAATTTCAGCCAGTTCCACTTTTTTTTTTCTGTAACTGGAACACACTGGAAATGCAATCACTGATGTGAACTTTGACAATGATGACAACCATATAACCTACTTTCTGTGCGTTTTGGGCACAGAAAAAAAAAACAAAAAAAAAAAAAACACCACACTGAAAATGTATGTAGTGTGAACTGGCCCAGAGTGTCAATTCTGTCTGCTGCCTTGTTCCTCTATCAGCAGGAGTCACTTTTGACCAATTTTCCTGACACCAAAAAGGTGTCAGCTCCATCACACAAGCCTGGGATTGAAAGCCTCAGCTCTGTTCTTGTGTGCAGCTGTGTTCTTGTGACTAACTTCAGCTCCCTGCATGCTCAGACAAGCAGTATAAATTCAGCAATTCGAACAGCTTTAGAAAAGAGAATACTGCAGATAAACAGGTGCAACTTATGTAGGAGGATTTGTTTACTCTATCACATGAGGCCAGTCACTTCAATGGGTATATGTAAGGGTAGACAACCACTTTAATCTGACTGCAGTAAAAACAGAGAAAGGATTCCTAGAAAATGTCAGGTTTAAACCAAGTGGGAGATTTTTTTGCAGAGATAATACAAAAGGACAAGCACCTTATTGTTTGATCATCAGTTGTCTCTCGACAGGTTTCTGTAAAATAAAGGATGGAACATCATATATTAACACAGCCATAAAACAGGGGAAAGAAAAAAAAAAACAAAAAAAAAAAAAAACTGTGCTACAACATTGACACATTTTATTTACAAACACACTTAGCTTGGTATACACAAATCCATGATAAAAGAATGCCGATAAGAGCAGTATAGAAGTTTATTTTGACAGTGTCTCTTTATTGAACTTTTGTAAGTTTTATCTTCCCAAAGAAAAAGATCCTACTCTTCACAATCATGCCTTACCCCTGGTTCACATATGTGCGGCCGTGATTTGCACGGTCACAAGAGCCCATTCATTTGAATGGACTCCCGTGCCACGGGACATACAGGGAAGAAGTCCCTGCACTACTTTAGAAATCGCACCCCTCATAAAAACTGAGGTTCCCAGTACGGTTGCAATTTCCAGTGCGGATGGCCCGCCAGCGGATCCCGCATTCCTCTGTGTGGGTGGTGTGGCTGCAGGCATCTGTGGGCGTCCCGCAGTGGCACCACTCGCACAGATGTGAACCAGAGGTTATTCATGTCACCCATTTTCGGCAGCACCTATATTTGTGAGCAACTATTTTCAAGGATGAAGCACACAAAAGGGCAAAATTAGAACCAAAATATCTGATGAGCACCTTAAGAATTAATTGAGAATTACTACTACATCCATCCAACCAGATATTGATGCGTTAATTTATCAAAAACAGTGTCAAATACCACCCTAGTTTTACGTTGCTCTTTTACCTAAAGTATTACTAAACCAAGGACCCTTCATTCATTATATCTGGTCTCCCACAGTACACAGAATATGGAAATGAAATGGAGTAAATATAAACTGTAAAATACCTTTACTCATCAGCAATTATAGCAGTCTATCAGTGTCCAGCAGAGCACTGGCTAAAGCTTCAAAACGCCTCCTACACTCTCCAGATTGTCCTAGGAGGCTGCAGATCCCCTAACCCTCTGTCTGAACAGTACTGATTAGCCCTGTGCTGATCAAATGCACTCTTCCAAGATAAGGGAAGAAAAAAAAACGAAACAAAAAGAAAAAAAAAAGAAAACAAAACACTTAGCAAATATACACCAAACTGAGCATGTGCAGCCTGCCCCCAAGGCTCTGTTCCATCAGCAGTTGGAATGGGGACAGTAGTAAAAAGGGAGGATCAGAGAAGACAAGATCAAACAGCCTTTTTACACAATGTGGGGGATTAACCCCTAAGGTTACACAGCGAGTATAACAAGCATGCTTTACTGCATATACAGATTGGTTTTAGTATCACTTTAACATGAAATATTACACACCAAAAAAAAAAAGTTTTATTACTCAGATAGGTACATCGATATCAGTGGTCGTCAACTTGTGATCTGGCCGAATTTTCCAGCTCATCAGCTATGCTTATTGTCAAGTGTCTTATGTGTGGCCCAAGACAAACCCTCTTCTTCCAATGTGGCCCAGGAAAGTCAAAAGGTTGGTCACTCCTGCTGTACACAGTAATCCAGACTCTACACCAGTACTATGTGTCATGTTACGGAAGACAATATGATTTTTTTTTTTCATGCTACCATTTACTTACGGAGTTTTATACAATTTCATGGATTACCTTAGCCTTCCTGATAAAGCTTAGTTTTAAATCTCCCCCTCCCTCTCATTGTTTTTGTCTTAAGGAACAGTACGGCAATTTACACACCAATAACTGTTCACAGTAACTTAGATTCTACACTGCTCTAAGCACTGGATACAGTATACACTGCACAAGGGAACCTATCTGCTTCCCTTTAGTCTGGGTAACTTGTCACCTAGGCAAGCATTGCCTTGTCCGGGGCCCCTCTGCTACAAAACCACAGGCAGTCTCTCTCTACTCTCATTACGGTTTGCGAGCATCTGTCTTCAGTAGCCCAGTATTCATCTTAAATTGTTTATAGTTTCAAAGTTGTGCTATTTTCATTCTAATTCCTATGGAGACCACCTTATCAAGAATGTCAAAATTGTAAAAACTCAATTAGTAATCCCACCACCATTTGATGTCAATGACTGTTGTGTTGTCATCCTCTGTGGCTCACCAGAGTCTGGTAGGTTGCTAATAGGAATCTTTTTACAAGTGCGCACCCGAAGAGAACGCCTGGGACTGTCAGCCAATGGAGCCTAAAGAATAGATAAACATTTGTGAGCTTATAGACAGTTTACATACATTTTTAAAAAGTATTTCTTAAATATATCTCTCTAGGGAAATGCAATAGAAAGATATTCTACTTTAGACTTCATTTAAGTCTTGCCATCGATTATGTATATACCAGGGGTGGACTGACCATTTGGAAACTTGGGCACTACCCGTGGGCCCAGGGTCAGTAGGGGGCCCCATGAGATGCCCCTGGTACCTTTATCATAGGCTTTTTTAAGTTTGGGCAATGACACAGGGGCCCCATGATCCCCTATTGCCCGGGGGGCCCCATGAGTTGTCAGTCCGCCCCTGGTATACACCAATAGTTGACAATAACTTGGCATTCTGGGACCACCTAAATCACAATCTGCAAGCCATTCTCTTCTCCACATGCAGTATAGTTTAGAGAATTAACAGCACCCAGTTAATAAAAGGGGCATGGCACAGAAAGAGTTAAAAAAAAAAAAAGCGCCACCACATAAGATCATTACAAAAATGTCATGCACATCCGATCAGTCCTAGTTAAGTGACTAACAAAGTAAATGTATTTCTTACCTCAACAGGTTCAGCAGTTTCAGCAGCTTCAGCCCTACAGCAGATTTAATAAACAAATATAAATCTGAAAAATTTGGTACCATTCTTCCACCACTTATGATTTCCGTGTATAACTTTAAACACAACCATTATGTAAAAAACTAGTTACAAGTACATCCCTTTGCCTGGTGATATGAGCAGTGAAGTCACCCAGAGGAGCAGCAGATTCAAGTAGAACAGGTGACAAGCATATAATGAAGGCATGCATAATCTTGAGATTGGCTAGATAATTGTCCACCATAAAACTTCAGCCAGTGCATGTGATGTGTGTGTGTATAAAAAAAAACAAACAAAAAAACTAACATTTTTATATTATACACAGTCCCCATTTAATTTCCAGTCAGTCATTCGAAAAACCTATATTGTTAATCCCGCAGAATGTAGCTGATCTAGCACCTAGCAGTTGATTTCAAACAAAACCAGAACCATTTTTTTTTGGTTCCTTTTTTTTTTTTTTTTTTTTTTTTTTTTTATCTAAGGCAAGCAAAGATGCCTTTAGTAAAGAATTTGCACTCAAGAAGAGGGAAATTGTGAAACAAGAGGAGATCCAAGATTTATTTGTTGCCACAGTTATTTTACTGTGATAAGTCTCCTTCAAATGTCACTAATTTTCTCAGATACTGTCATTGTGACAGTGTCAAATCACTGAAGAAACCAAAGCAATACACTTAAAGGATAAGTTCACCTTTTAGACAAAAATAATAAATGCACATTTTTTTTGAGGTAAAAAAAAAAAAATTAAACAAAATGTGCATTTATTATTTTTGTCTACAGTAGCCTGGAAAGCATTGCAAGTCTTCTGCAGACCTGTCAGAATATTTGTGGAGCTACCACGGTGCTGTGGTTGTCGCCAAGGCTGTCAGGACTTGCAGTTTATCAATTCATGGAAGTCTCTGAACACGGCCTTCAAATTTGACAGCTAGTATGGGGAGAAGTCTCCCTGTACTGTCTGTGAGAGAGAGGGGGGGGGGAAGGGGGTGTGGCGGTTATGGCTGCAGCTATGGGAACATGTTACACGTTCACGTTAAAAACAGGTGCAACATGTAATATGTTCCCAAAGGTGAACTTACCCTTTATACTGACCACACACTGATCAAGACCTGGCTGGTTCAGCTGGGATCAGCCAAATCCTGATCCATGTGTGGAGGTCCCCGCTTTGCAGAAGATGGTCACTTGATTGACAGCCAATGAACAGGCAAGTTGTAAACATTTTCCCGATCATCAGCTGCAGCCACTGCTCCATGTATTCTGACAACAGTGGGAGCCAGAGGGGGAAGTGAGGAATTCCTATATGCACCTTGTTTGTGTGGGTAGAGGAATCTGTTAGTTTTTCCCATTTAGCCCGCAGACCGAACAAAAAGAAAACTAACCATGTATAGCCAGCTTTACACAGCTAAGAAAGCTGTTGACTATTCAAACTATCTCACAATTGTTTTCCTCACCTAACTTGAACAGTGACTTCTTCATCCACCATTTCAATGGAGCTCTGGTCTGCAGAAAAAAAAAAATTGCGACATGTAAAAGCAGCACTAAGGAAAAGTCACATAGCAAACTATACCCAGTTGAGAACTGTAGTCTAATTTTCACCAGCAGTCCCAAGATTAAGTAAGGTGCTTGTAGTGCTCCAAACAGCAAAAAACCCTGCTCCAGGTATTCGCAATCTTAGGACACAACACAGTGCCTTGTCGTGTTTCATCTCTCTTCATATAGCAATTAAGACTAGCGACAGTGATATGGGATCAGACCTCACTCCTACAACTCAATTAAAATGTGTCCAGTGGTTGTAGGATAGGAGCAAAAATTTAGAGTCAGATTTTGAGCCACAGCTTTTTCAAAAATTATACCGGGTTTAGAAAGCAAGCAACAAGCTTGCAAAAATTAAAGAAAACCTGTGCTGATTTCTGCTAAGTGTATTCATTTCTTTTTGGTAACTAAGATTCAGAAACCTTCTTGCTCCAATCACTCCTTTTCTTTGACAAAGCCAAAAAAAGAATGACAAGCTGCTGCTCAGTCTTGGGTAGATTATAATCATAAACACAACATGTAGTTGGCCAGATAAGTGGGGCTTCAGAACCTCAAGATGGGCAAGGTTATCCTCACAAAAAAAAAAAAAAAAAAAAAAAGGGGTACTTACAACTTTTGTAGCTAGATGATGAAGAATTATCTGTAGCTCTCTTTTTCGATATTGAGCGACGAATAGAATGCCGAACGGCTTCTCGAGTCATGCTTTCACGCTTCTTGGCTAGGGAGAACTGGTTAGCTAAGGAAGGACGGCAGCTGATTGACTTACGACCCACAATACTGCGACGCACTGAGCGTCGGTCTGACTTCGAGCCTGTAGGTGTTGTGCTATGACTTGACAATTCTAATGCCAGTATCTTAGCGGCTTCTTCAGCACGCAGGGGTGTTTCACTTGTCAAATCTATCATTTCTGTATCAGCAACCTTAGGTGTGGAGCTGTCTGCAATCTTTAACTTAGCTGCTGTGCGGCCATTTTTTTCAGGGGTGACAGGATCGAGGGGTTGTGTGGTGGTCACTGATGGAGCAGTCTCTGGCACGGTCAGGACAACAGTCTCTGGATTCTCTCTCTCTACTGAGCCCAATGCAATAATCTCTTCGCAGTGATGTTCTGCACTACGGCGTTCTTCAGCACTGATCTTCACCTGCAAGATGCGATCACTGGGGATATTAGCAAGATCTTGCAGTGGTTTGTCTGATACTGGCATGCATGCTGTGCTGGCTTGTTTACGTGCCCGAGTCATTCTCTTGGGCTGGTCAGCATCCTCCTGAATGGATTCATTAAGTGGTTTGTTAATATGTTTGGTGGAGAGCCTACGCACAGATGAGCTCCAGCTGGCACTGCTTCGTCTCCTGGATATCCTGTGGAAAACAATCATTGCCTTAGGCTGTGCAAATGATACAAATATAAAACCAAAATAAAATGCTGTAGCATATGTGCAATTTCTTGACAAAAAGCACTAAGCAGGTGCTGACATATCTAGTGTCAAAATAAGGACACCTGATCGCTGCACAAGCTTGTAAACCTATGAAACCTGCTGCAAGGGAGACTGCACATCACCTTCACTAAGCAGAGTATACCGAGGCTCCTTGACCTCGCCTCTTCTTGCTACAACTACTCTATGTCACATGAACAGGTCGACAATGCTTGCATAACTGAAGGTTTAAAAGGAGAAGAAGTTCATCTTTTAACAGAAAATAGTAAATGTACTTTGCAGGTTAAAAAAAAATAAAAAAAAATGTGCTATTTTTTGTTTCAGAAGCCTGGAAAGAATTGCACTAGCAATTAGCAGATTGAAGAAAAATATAATAAGGAAAACCTTTCGCACTGCCACAATACTACACTAACTCTATGGTAGAAGAAAGCGGCAAGCACCCAGCTATATAACCAAATAGTAAAGATGCAACAAAAAAGGGGTGTGGTGCTGCGCCAACAAATCTAAAACTAAGAAAGGTGGGAAAAATGTATGACCCACAAGGACCGTACCACACGTGAACTGAAACTTGAACAGCGCAAATACCACAAGTGTACAAACATATGTGAAAATAAATACATATAAAACAAGTCGACAACTGAAGACGTGCCATAATACTAAAAGTGAAAAGTATATAAGAATAAAGTGGTTAAAATAAATATGTAAATAAAAATAAACTGGTATAACAAATACCAAAAGAACCCAAAAGGTAATATACAATATACTAGTGCAAATTTAAAACTTGGATGACATAAATGTCAGGGAAGAATGTAAATAGATGAGTGAAACAAACAGAAATATACATGGCATAAATAATGGAGCCACAATGTGAGAATGAGCACAAATATCACAAGTGCAATACCATATGTGAAACAAACACAAATGGACACGTCATCAACTCAAGACACATACCATAGTGATAAACGTGAACTGTACATGAAAACCAAGAAGAGATAATGTGAATGGATGGTAAAAAGATATTAGAAAACTGGTATACCAATAATAAAAGTAAAAACACAAAAGTATATATACCAGTGCGGGACTAAACATGGATGACAAAAATGTAAACAAAAAAAAATATAAATGAATAGTGAATAAAAAAGTACAAAAACACAAAACGTCATAATTTGGCATGAATGTTGCCACAAAATGTGAACACAAAAGATGGTGTAATAGTCCACGACACACTAATACATGTAAAGTTCAATACTTGACTTCCCAAATAAACTTGATGGGTGATAGCGAAAATAATCAGCTTGCCAAGAGATCCACCATCGGCTAAAAAGCCTCCTCACCTCCAAGCTGCGACCCCTAGGCGCCAAGGCACTTCAAAGGCGCTCACTGCCAAACAGATCAGCATCCAATGGGGGTCTTAACGTACTAATCTCGGAACTGTCAGCAACAGTGGTGGTATCCCCCCACAGGAAAAAAATGCACCGTACAGCCACTCAAACTATACCAAAAAGAGGAGAAAAGGAACATTGGAATATGAGAAAAAACTGCAACATTTCGGATAGTACAGTCTCTTCGGTTCAGAGGAATGATTCCTTTACTTTCCAGAATATGTTGCTTGCTGCTCTCAGGCTCTTCACTGGTGGCATCCCTCTGCTTGTACTCATCAATCCAGGATTGTAAACCTGAAACTGGCCCAGTTCCCACCATAATAATTCCTCACATCAAGATGGAGAACCAGCTGTCCTATTCTAAAGCAGGCAGCTGCTACAATGGACTCTGGCAGACCTGTGCCCAGGATGACCACAATGGACTCCTGACAGACCTGTGCCCAGGATGACCACATGTGGTCATCCTGGGCACAGGTCTGCCAGAGTCCATTGTAGCAGCTGCCTGCTCTAGAATAGGACAGTGGGTTCTCCATCTTGATGTGAGGAATTATTATGGTGGGAACCGGGCCAGTTTCACATTTTCAGGTTTACAGTCCTGGATTGAAGAGTACAAGCAGAGAGATGTCACCAATGAAGAGCCCAAGACCAGCAAGGAACATATTCCGGAAAGTGAAGGAATCATTCCTCTGAGACGGTAGGGTGCATCAGTTTGACATGGAGTGCCTTGGAAGTGAATTTGAGCCTAGGGGGTCGCAGCGTGGAGGTGAGGAGGCATTTTAGCGGGTGGTGGATCTTTTGTCAAGCTGATCACTTTCACTATCACCCATAAAGTTTATTTGGGAAGTATTGGACTTTACACGTATTAGTGTATCGTGGACTATTGCACCATCTTTTGTGTTTATTCACATTTTGCCGTTTGTGTGCTTATCTTTTATTCACTTTTCATTTATTATTTTTTCTTGACATTTCTGTCATTCATGTTTAGTCCCACACTGGTATATATACTTTTGTGTTTTTCTTTTATTGATATTCCAGTTTTCACATATCTTTTTACCATCCATTCACATTGTCTTCTTGGTTTTCATGTACAGTTCACTTTTATCAATATGGTATGTGTCTTGAGCTGATGACGTGTCCATTTATGTTGGTTTCACATATGGTATTGCACTTGTGATATTTGTGCTCATTCTCAGTTTGTGGCACATTTATGCCATTATTTATTTCTGTTTATGTTTCACTCATCATCTAATTACATTCTTCCCTGACATTTATGTCATCCACGTTTAAAGCTGCACTGGTATATATCACCTTTGGGTTCTTTTTGTATTTGTTATACCAGATTATTATTTACATATATATTTTACCACTTTATTCTTATATATTTTTCACTTTTAGTATTATGGCACGTCTTCAGTTGAGGACTTGTTTTATTTGTGTTATTTTCACATATGTTAGTACACTTGTGGTATTTTTGCTATTCAAGTTTCAGTTCACATGTGGTACGGTCCCTGTGGGTCATCCATTTTTCCCACCCTTCTTAGTTTATTTAGATTTGTTAGCGCAGCACCACACCCCTTTTTGTAGCAGAATGAAGGAGCCATGCACGACTCTTGCAGATGGCAGTGTAATCGTCTTCTTGTATGAGCAGACAGTTTTACATTGATAGGAAAAATCAATTAACTACTACAGCGCTCTGGTAGTTCATTGAGAGCCACAAGCCAACAGCCACAATGACTGTGGGAACTTGTAGTCTTCCCATTCACAGAAAACTGTAAACTGACGACACGGCCAGGCTGGAGGAACCCTGAATGGCTATGTTTTTGTTTTTTTTTTAAATTGTGATAGCTAGCGGGGGAGGGAAGATCCCCTGCTAGCTGTTACAATGAGGTATTATGGAGTATGGGGGCCTGTACAATTGTAACATGTTACCCTGAATATGGGTGCAACAGTTAACAAAAATGTAACTTATCCTTTAAATGTGCATCTAGCATTCATATACTGGTACCAAAAGCAACCTTGATGCATTTTGCACACTAACTTATAATTCATAATGTACTATTTTCTGCTCCTGGGCAACTTTCTGATTCCAGGCCCACATTCTACTGTACATAAATTCTTGACTTCTGGGAGTAGTCGATAAGCTCATTCCACCTAAGATATAATCTCTCTGTCGTTCAAAGTCCCAATAGAAGCACCCTGATTGACCTTTTACATACAAACTGGCAAGACAGTGCTTAACAGCACCAGACTGTAGGTACAGCGTGAGCTTGTGATTCAGGCACTTCCCAGGACCTTAGAAAACTAGTTGAAGTTAAATATAAGTGGAATCTTCACAAGGCCCCTGCATATGAGTTAGTACGATTAGTTTGGTCACCTAAAATGTTCACCATCATTGTAAAGTACAGCTGTTTTGGTGCTTTAGACGTTCTGTTAGAAAAGAACCACAATAAGGCAGAGATAAAACAAAAGAAGCGTAGTGCATAAATGATCCATAGTATCGTTACTGCTGCAGCAGTTACCTGCGCCCACTCGGATCCCTATTTTCATCAGGCACAATAGAGATTCTTTTCTTTCGGCGTCTCTTTTGAGACGGTGTCTTTGGCATCAATTCTGGCTCAGCAGTAAAGTCACTGTTGACAAAGTAGACAGCTGTAAATATATTGCAGACAGTAAACCCAGTGATAGCAACAACCTGCTCAGCATATTAGAATTAAAAAAAAAAAAAAATATTTATTGAACTGAGATCTGGAAAGTGTACAGAACTGTTAACTGTACAAAACAGAAGTGAGTTTTGCAGGACATTTCCATCAATGTTTGAATTCCAATCAAGATGACAATTTAATAAACATTTGCAGCTTGAGATAGGTTAGCCGATGATGCGCTGGTCCCACTATACTCACTTGCTGAACATCTTCCTGGCTGCTTCCTCTATCTCCATCAACCATACCATGTGCTTGCAGTCCAGATGCCGCACAAAATCTTCTGTTTTGCGGGCACATACTTGCAGAAGATTGGAAAGACTTTCTGGCTCATTCATGGTGACACCTACAGGGTTAAAAAAAAATAAAAAAAAATAAATTTAGATTTTTTTTATTTCAATACACCCTATCTATATACATTTATCAAGTTGCTTGTGTGCGAAAGACCAAGGAAGTGAGAAAACTGTATACCTCTAACTTCCTGATTACATGTGTCTAAATTTAGAAATGTTCCTTGGTATCGGTCATAAGATTACGAATTGTAATTCTATTTGATTTTATCTGTGACCTTCCTTGCTATGTGATACACCTTTAGTCTCAGTCTGTCATTGTTACCTCTGGAAAATTAATACATTTTTCATACTATTTATCCAAGTTTAAATTGAACTGAATTCCCCCCAGCCACACCATGGAGGTGGATAGTGGAATCCTGCGTGCTGTGTCACTGTAGACTGCTCAGCTGACTAGGACACCCCCCCCCCTTCATAAAAAAGGGACTTGGCACCTCTTATGGGCAGTCCTTTTTCGGTATAAAAACCCCTCTCTGCTATGGGTCTCCAGCCCATCACAAGCAGCACCAAAGGAGAGATCTCCCTAGAGGGGTGGGTACTGTGACCATCAATGAATGCAGAGAAAAGGGATTTTACAGCAAGTACAAAAAAAAAAATAAAATTGAGACACGGTGGCTGCTTCTTTAACCTTAATGAAGCAGGGATGTCCCCAAGCAGTGCCAGAATGAGGGGAGGGCAACCATACAATATAAAAAGAAAGAACCCCCAGGGCAACAAGCCAACACCCCAAACAACCCCAAAAGGGGAGGCCCAGGAGCCCTTAACAGCCACCTGCAATGGCCAAACCTAGCATCAGAGGATGCCAACACATCAACTTTATAAAACTTTGTAAATGTGTGCACAGATGACCAGGTTCCCACGTTCCAAACCAGAGAAATAGACATATGATGTCAGAACACCCAAGAGGTTCTAACCTCTCTAGTGGAGTGCACCATAACTGGGAAGGGAAGCTCCTGCCCCTTAACAGCATACACCTGAACAATCGACTGCCAAATCCAACGAGAAATAGTGGCAGAAGATAATGCCAGGCCCTTCTTCAGACCATCTGTGAGGATGAGGAGAGTCTGACCTCTGAAAGGCAGCAATTACAGACAAGTACACGCGAATCGCGTGGACCACATCCAGGGAATGCAGAGCCACCTCTTTAGGGTGCATTGGTCGAGCACACAGTGAGGGAAGAGCAATATCCTCATTCAAATGAAAATCCGACACCACCTTTGGCAGAAACGAAGGGGGAAGGCCAAAGCACCACCTTGTGCTGGTGTAAAACCATATAAGTCCGCTTACAGGACAAAGCTGCCAACTCCCACACCCTCCGAGGCAACGTGATAGCAAAAAGAAAGGGAACCTTTTGCGAAAGCATAAGCAAGGGGATTTCCCAAAAGGCCTCAAATGGAGACCTCTGAAGAGCCAACAGCACCAAATTCAAATCCCACGGTGGCAAAGAGGAGCGCACAGGAGGAACCACGTGACGAACCTCCTGAATGTATGGACCAAAATACATAGCTAAGGGCCACTAAAAAAAAAAAAAAACACAACCAGAGCAGAGACTTGACCCTTGGTTGTACTCAACGCGAGCCTTTGATCAACACCCCGCTGGAGAAAGGCTAACACCCGAGCCACAATGAAGGAACGTAGCTGGAACCCCAAGGCTTCACACCAACCAATATAGTCTTTCCAGGTGCAATGATAAATCTTCCAAGAAGTAGACTTACGGGCCTTACACAGTCGGAATCATCGATCCAGACAACCCCATCCTTCAGAACCTGGCTCTCAATAGCCATGGCATCAAAGCCAGTGATGGTAAAGCAGGATGGAAGACTGGCCCTTGAGACAGAAGGTCTTTCTGAAGAGGCAGCCTCCAGGGAGTATCTGCCACCAATCGCAACCCGTTGGCAGGCGATGAGGCCAGTCCGGAGCAGTGAGAATGACTGGGGATCCCTTCGGCCTCTATCCTGCGTAATAGGTGAATCAGTTGAAGGGGTGGGAAGGCGTAGAGGAGGGTGTGCTGATCCCACGGCGCTACCAGCGCATCTGGTGCTTCCGCCAGGGGATCCAACGATCTTGCAATGAACTGCGGAACCTTCGATTGAGGCGGGAAACCAGAAGATCCAGGTCCGGAGTCCCTCAGTGAACGCAGAACTGATGGAACACTTCCTCCGAATGTAGGGACCACTCGCCCTGATCCAGCATTTGACAGCTGAGATAATCCGCTTGCCAGTTTGATGCCTGGAATATGTACGCCGGAACCTCTCTGCCCATTGCAGAATGTGAGGCCTCCAGAGCCGCTGCTGCACTTCTCATGTCCCCCCCCCCCCCCTCCCCTGATGATTGACATAAGCCACCGCAGTGGTATTGTCCTGAATCCTGGTCCAACAGATGGTCCTTCCAATGCGTCAGACAACCTTATCGCTCGAACCTCCAGGATATTGATGGGTAAGCGAGAGCTTCCCCCGGAGTCCATCAACCCTGAGCAGTCTGCTCCCAGGACTCCTCTCCAGCCCAACAGGCTGATATCTGTTGTGACCACAGTCTAGCGGATGGGGAGGAAAGTCTTTCCATTCCGTAAAGCCAGGGACTTCAACAATAAAGGGAAGCCCTCGTCGACTGTTCCAGGTGAATCTGAAGGTCCAAGGAGGGAGAAGCCCTGTTCTATTTTGATAGAATTTCCCTCTGTAGTATATTTGTATGATAATAGGCATAAGGAACTGCTTTGAAGCCACCATCAAGCCTAACACCCGTATGCACAGACACAGAGAGGACCACCTGAAAGCCTGGAGTTGCCGAACCGCCAACCAGAGCTTCAACAATTTCTCAGACGGAATACCTTGGCCTGCTCCGAATCGAGAATCAGCCCCATATACTCCGGGCGCGTGGAACGAGTCAACACCAATTTCCTAAGGTTCAGAATCCACCCGAAGTCCCATAGGGAACGCATGGTGATCTCCACACGGTCTAACCCTAAGTTCACATCTAAGCGTTTTCCACAGTGTTTTTGCAGAAACGCACAGCAGTCCATTTAACATTATTTCCTATGGGACAGGTTCACATCTCCGCGTTTTCTGGAAAGGGTCAGGGACTTTAACGCAATAAGTTGCGTTTTTATTTCTATAGACTTCAATGGAAATGCTGCAGAAAAGCATGTAGTGCGGTTTTTATGCATTTTAAATCTGCCTAGCAACAAGAACAAAAAGTATCAAAAACAAGGCAAAAATGAAAAAATTCAATGCAGAAAACGGCTCAAGCGCAACCTGCATAGGTATGAACCTAGTCTAATAGCGAGGAGCGAGTTCCCGCGCATAGAAGCAAATTTTTCAGGAGCAAAACACTGCGATCCCCAGTTGTCTCAATAAGGCCAGGACCGGGGCTAGGACCTTGGTAAACACCTGAGGTGTGGAGGCCAGATCAAAGGGCAACACCCCAAATTGATAATGTGATTCCCTGATGGCAAAATGAAGGAGGCACAGATGCCCGTCACAAATGGGGGTGTGCAGGTAATCATTCTTGATGTCCGCTCCGAATCAGGTGCTGTGGCCACCACTCCATAGAGCAGCAGTTCCTGCACAGCACCGTACAGGGCTTATGGACGACTTGGTGAAAGCCGCAAATTACAGGGAAAAATCTGTCCAGCAGAAGGGAATGAAACTATCTTGTATCCTGATAGAATGATCTTGTGAACCCACTTGCCAGGAATGAGGGAGGTCCAGAGGCCCAGAAACCTGTGAAGACGCTCCAACACCCTGGAAGCGAGTGAGGGCAAACCTTCATGCTGAGGGACACTTATCCGCGGGCTTGGAGGACTTCTGGGGCCAGGGACGGTACATGCCACCTGTGGGGGGCTTAAAGGGCCTGGAGCCCTTTGCTGCAGAGCCGGAGGAGCGAAAAATGTATTTATGTATCGCAAACGTTGGCACTGACTTCCGACGTGGTTCCTTCCCCTTCTTGGCCTGAGGGAGGAAGGTACTCTTGCCCCCAGTAAGGTTCTTGATGTCATCCAGGGTAGCGCCAAAAAGACAGTCGCCCAGAAAGGACAGGTCTGCCAGAGTAGGAGCTGCGTCACAATAGTACTTTAAGCCCTGGACCAACTGGTCCGCCAGCTCCACATATGCTTGGGGCAACTGACTAGATGTCAAGCCTTGTTGTAGAGTCAAGCCTTGGCCAATTCCATCAGTGTCTGGGCCGGAGCAAACGGCCTAAAGTGCCGACCCGGCAACGGGAGGAGAGAGACCCCCAGGAGCTTCCAAGGTGCCCACGTCTGCAATAACATGGCCACCAGCCACATGAAGCGCACCCCGATCCAAGCAGGCCTATAAACCATAATGGACACCCCCTTCCCTCCACAGCAGGACAAGGCCCCTCCAGCATCGGACCACACAGGGAAGGAGAGGGAGCCCGCACTACCAAGGTCCAGCCAGGAATGAGGTACCCGGGCTAAGCCTACACCCGGTCATATGTGTCCCCACAAGGCGTTTAACTTGCTGGCCACCCTGGTGCGTGGGCCATAGTCGCACTGACCGAACATGGAGCTGGCGGTCTGCTCGCGCTGGTCACACTGGGGTGACCATTGGATCTAGATTGTCCAACCCAACTGTTGATATAAGATCTCTGCAGGAATACACAAGTGCAGGAGAAGAAAGAAAAAAAAAAAAAAAAGTTGTGAGACCACAAGTCACAGCAAAATTTCACGTCCATACTCCTGTAACACTAGGCAGAAAAGATTGGAGACCTATAGCAGAGAGGGGGTTTTATACCAAGAGAGGACTTCCCATAGGAGGTGACAAGTCTATTACCTGCCTAGTGTCCTACTCCTGTTGGTGGGGCTATAAGACTCTGCTTTATTAAGGTTAAAGAAGAAGCCACTGTGTCCACCAATGAATGTAAGAGAAAGCTTTTTTCCTATTAGCCTCATGTAACACATTCCCAAGTTTCATATGGTCTGCAGCATATCCCCAGCAAAAAATCAAACATGTCCACTCTCTGACCCTTATTTCCTCTGCAGCTTGTCATTCCTCTCAAGCACTGCATATATTAAACATTATGTGTGGCCCCTTTGTGAAGTCAGGGGCTGCTCGAGGACCCCTTTAGCACATAAGTGGACAACCACGGCTTTGACTTTTTTTTTTTTTTTACTCAACTAACTCCCTTGTCCAAGTCCCACAACACCTGCAGTCTGTGTGCTACCCAACCAGTCACCTGCTCATGATGTCACCCCACAGCAGAGCCTAGGAAGATACCACTGCTAGACAGCCAATAGGAAGTGTGTTGTCCAGGCAGCGACATGGACATCGAAGGAAGGACCTAATCCCAACATTATTTTATATCCACCACCTCCTCTCCCCTATGTTATCCTCTTTTCTCCTCCTTCCCTCCCCCTCTTGGATCATCTCACCTTGTCCTGTGACTGAGAAGATGGCAGTCCAATGCTACAAATTTTACTGGAGATAACCTACACATACAATAGAGCAATGTTGTAAGAATGATGTCATTATTTAAATTCACTGTACCTCCACTTCTTTGAAACGCATTTATTTTCCTTTTGGGAAATACCTTTAAATGGTACTTGACATTGGAAATGCACTTTTGAGCTTTGTACTAATGGTACACTGCAAATGCTTTGTTACACTAAACAAAAAACTCAAACGTAAGTAAAAAAGGAACCTACTGCCTTTGCTGTGCAGATGATGGATTTAAGACCTGACATATTGCATGACCAGACTGTTTTTTTAGCAATTTTACATTTCAAACCTGCATGCTCTGCTCACTCCTCCATTGTATTTATGAAAGGAATTATGTTGTCCCCCTGCTCTCCTGATTTGGTTTACAAACACATCTTCTCCACTCCTTTACATGGGGCAGGGGAATTTTTAGTTCATCACAGATCGCTTGGAACAAAGAATGCCACTTGTGACTTCAATTCTCTTACTAATAGAAAAAAGTTTATAACCTGAAAAAAGAAAACAAGCAGCCAACCACATCTAAGGACTGATGAGCTGCAATAGAATACATTTCAGTTTAGATCTTTAAGAAACCTGGCATTTTGGATGGAGTAAGGGATGTTATAACCCTTGTCAGGTATCCCCCCCCCCTTTCTGTGTCGCATTGAGGATTTCCCATCACTTCCTGTCCCATAGCCAAAACAGGAAACTAGAAGTCTTTTCAAAGTGTAGGAATTCCTGATTGTCAGCAAATCTAGTATCCCTTTTGGAAGATTTCCCCTCGATTACTATTCCAGGGACAATGATAAACATTACTAAGGAGATTTGCTTTCTCCGTTTGTAAAGTACAGTCTTGTCTAAATTCCCATCGCACACATTTCTGGAAAGAGGGCTCATCAACAGCGGATGCTGTACCGACTACCAACTGGATACAGGAGACATCACAGATAAATGCATACTCACCAAAACACCAAGGATCCCCAAATGTAGTCCAAAATGCTTTTATTGCAGGGAAAAAAAAAAAAAAAAAAAATCACAAGTCACAAAAAGGAAAGTGAAGTGTTTTGGAGCCATGCAGGACCCCTTCATCAGGCATGTGATAAAAGTGAAGCAGTGGCATACTGCCTGACGAAGGGGTCCTGCATGGCTCCACAACATTGCACTTTCCTTTGTGATGTGATCTTTCTGCAATAAAAGCTTTTTGGACTACATTTGGAGATCCTTGTTAGGGAGATGAATGCATATATTCGCCAGCACACCAAGGACACAGAGCAATAAAAACCTAATAGGTGTTCTAATCCCTCCACTTCATCCAAAACTAGAAAGAAAATTGCCTTCAGTGTGGATTCACACATATGTAATACCAATTAAAGCTGTTTTTACAGCTAATTAACAAAGTACAAGTTGTTCCGCGGGTCAGGTCTAGATCAGATTCAGGTCAGGATTTTATCCTGTTTACAACTGACGACATGTACGGTTTAGATGCAGTTCCCAGTCAATTGCCTGTAATCTGCACCTGAACCGAACCGCACAGCTCAGAAATCAGACAGGACTCTTTTTCAATCCGCACTACCAGTGCACCAGACATATGTATACAGTCACCATAGGAAGCAATGTTATTTCATATGTCATGCGAGTTGGATGTGGTTCAAACCTCATCCAATCCACATATATATGAACTGGCACTCAGGTATCCTTTATAGTGTACCCGAGTCAAGACCATGGACATATATTGTAAACTATTTACATAATATGCAGGGATGTTCAATTCATATCGCCCGATGCCCAGGACATGTAGCTCTGGGTGCCGGGCAGGTAGTTCACCTTTAGGGCTCCCCTTGTCAGGTGGAAGCATTCAGGCAGCAGCGCTTCTGCCTGATTGCTTCCACACAGCCCATTATGGTGCCAGCCTCCAACCCCCCCCCCCCCCACTACAAATCCCAGGCACCGCTTGCGGGCCCGGGATCAATCAGTGACTGCCAGCGGGTATAGGGGAGGGAGGAGAGCGGACACATCCGCTCCCCACCCCTTCTTGTCCTGACCCGGAAGTGATGCGAGGCCAGGAAAGAATGTAATGCAGTGCGATGTGAACTGCATTACATTCAATGGAGCACAGGGGAGACATGCAGGGTCTTTTAGACCTTGGATGTTTCAAAAACGAGAACCATCACAGAGGACTTTTTGTACCCTATGTGATAAAAAGGTAGTAAAAAATATTTTTTTTTAATTAAAAAAAAAAAAAAAGTAAGTTACACCCATGCATATAACCCCCCCAAAAAATGTTTTCAAGGCTCCCCACACATGTACGCATGTACAAATGTAAAAGCACACGCTGGGGCACCCATGCATGAAAGCGACGATTGCGATAAACGTTACATTTTGCCACGCACATCAGAATGAAAGCAACAATTCTAGCACCAGACCTCCTCTGTAACACTAAACTGATGACCTATAAGGGGCTTTAAAAGCATCACCTGTAGAAAATATAGGGTACTAAAGTCTGTGTCCGTTCAATGAGCGCACACAAATTTAAAGTTAGACATGTTGGATATCTATTTACTCTATGCAACCTCATTTTTTATATTTTACAAACAAATTGGATAATGTATTGCTTTTTGTGCCCTAAAAATAAATGTATTTTTTACTGAAAATTTGCGTTTCCTAGTCCTTTGTGGTAATATGTGAAATAAAAACAATTGGACCTACCACTATTTTATTCTCTAGGGTGCTTTCAATAAATATATGTCTGGGGGTTTTGTGCAATCTTAAGGCCTTAAATGATTTTTGTAAACGTGTGCAAAAAACACTAAAACAGCTCTGGCAGCAAAGGGATAAAGGATAAGCCTGACACTCCCCTTTCCTGACGAGCACCCAATCGGTGCTCATTACACTTCAAGGTCTCTCCCCTCCCTGCTAGTCCCTAGGGGCGGGGCTGGAGGAGGAGCTATACAGTGCAATGTTAAAAATATTAAAACACCGCCATAAAGCCCGTTTTTAAAAGCCCCAGACAATACTTACAGCAGATTTAAATACGGTTTTGGTTAAAACTTTTTTTTTTTTTTATTCTCAGGACAAGTAGATTGAGACACCGATTTAGTCCTTGGACAAGTAGTTTTTTCAAAACTTTCCACACCCCTGAATATTACCAAGTAGTACAAGTTTTAACATAAGCCATCTATGAACTGTCTAGCTGATTTTATTGTGAAGTTATTTATTCTCAAAGATCAAGAGCGAATTCAGTGGATTTCAGCTTAGACACTTCTCACATGGGGCAGATCGATCAGCAGGGGTCTGTCCACTTAAGCCCCTGCTGATCGGAACAAAGTGGACATGGACAGAGTCCACTCTGCTATATGGGTAGCTGGGAGTAAATTGGGCTCCACTAAGCCATCCCTGCATACCTGGTGTTCCCAGATGGCTTCTCATTAGGTGCCGCACCTGGCTGTTGAAGAGAAACCTGGACCCCTGTTTAGTTAGTGACTATCTGGTCCCATGAATTTGTTGTGCCATTTATAGAAGATATTTTTAGTCTGTTTAGGTTTTTTTTTTTTGTCCTTTTACACCAGATTACCCTCTGACCTGATTAGGAGGATGAATCCCTTCCGTTTTCAATTTGGAGGATGGATCCCTTCAGTTTAGCGGCCCAGAGGTAGGCAGGTGTAAACAGACAAGTCAGTTTACACTTGCCAGTCCATAGGGGTGAATGTACCATCCCGTCAGGTCCACTTGATAAACTAACAGGTGGACCTGATCAGACCCTTTGTGTGAAAGGGGTCTTAGAAACACCTGCTGTGCATTTACATTAAAAGGCTGCCTGGATCTGGTCTCAGGGAAAAAAAAAAGAAAAAAAAAAAAAGAGAAGATTCAGAGTTTCAGTGCCTGAGTTGTGAACTTCCAAAAATTATTTCTCTCTACAATGCACTTTGCAAACACCTCCATTAACATTGTTTTTTTCTAAACGCATTGCTAACTCGCCAATGGCGTTCGCATCACACAAGGCACAGTTGCAAAGCACCAAAAGTGATAATTTCCCATTTTAACAGAAAAATACAACAGAATGTATGAGGATCGTAGCTTGACATGACCCAAATGTCCATGCAACCTGTCTGAAATATGCATTAGGCTAAGCAATAGGTGAGATAATGTGCGTTAAAGAATGCTGTAAAATTAAATGCCTGTGTGAGCTTTGCCTTGGTGCTTGTTTGGAATATGTAAATATTTTAGTGTGGTCACAGGTTCATTGCATTACGAAGCACTCATTTTCGACACTTACAGTAGATTTCTTTGCAATACTACCTGCTGATGAATGTAGGACTTCACTCCATCCAGTCAGCCATGATGACATTCAGGTCTTTACACATACTATTTGTACGCCTTAGCAGCCATCAAGGTTCCCAAGCTGTTGACCCACCACTCTGCAGAACTTAAACCCAGAAGTAGACTACATATTTAGGGTGCAATTTCTGATGTCTCCTGCTGAGAATTATAGTCATCTGGCTGCCACAATGCTCTATCAGCTTCAATACTAAGATACTTACCTGGAATAATTATGGAGATCTACTGTTCTGACTTGTATTATTCTGTTCCATGTCATTGTCAAAGCGCTGAGACAAAGAACCAGGCAGCTAGCAAGTTCATGAGCTCAGCAGCCCAAATCATTTTCTCCTTTAATAAAACTGCAAATTATATATTTGTTTTTATTACCCGTTTTGTGAAGCGCAGCTGATGCTTCGGCTGTTTTCACCTAGGCAAGAATGATATCCCTAGTTGCCCGAAGCCTTTTGGAATACTCACATCAAGCACCCCAGGAGGCTTCGGAGGCAATGAAGAACACAATGTACTGTGAGCCACTCTGAATCATCGAAGTTGGGTGAAGGAACCCTAAAAATAGTCGACTCCTGCACTCCTAATCTTCTCCCCGCTGTCATCATTTTAAAAAATGCGGCCATGCAGGACTACACCCACCCGGTTGCATCTTTCATTCACAAGTTCGGTGAACGCGAGAACTACAACCACCATCAGCCATTGCGAATGACAGCTTGTAGTTCTCACCGAACTACCAGGGTGAGATCCCTAGTAGTTTGATTCTTCCTGTCATTCAGTAACTGGGTGACCATATGGGGTATCGGCAGACCACTACACCGACAGTCTGCAAGAGCCTTGCATTACACCCGCAATTCGCTGATTGCGGGTGCAATGCTTTACAGGCTCTTACTAAAAAGATGAATGAGCCCCTCCCCCGCAACTTACCTTTAACTGCCTCCCGCCCACCATATAAGGAAATGAAGGGTGCAAGGCGGTCCTCCCATTCTGACTGTGTGCGTGCGCCCCTAGGGGCGCGTAGAGATCGCTGGTGCGCTATGTCCCTGGGACACAGCGGATCACCGATCAACGGAAAGAGCCGAAGACGTCGGCTCTGTCATGTGATCAGCTGTGTCCAATCACAGCTGATCGCATGTAAATAAGGAAATGCTGGTTATGCCGGCATTTCTCTCCTCATGAGCTTTCACGCTGACAGCTCGTGAGGAGAGAAGAGCTGGTAATCGGCATTCCTCAGAGGGGACATGTACACTGATCATCAGAGCACTGACGATCAGTGTGCCCTAATGAACTGTGTAGCCCCAGCAGTGCCACCTGTCAATGCCCATTGATGCCGCATATCAGTGCCACTTACCAGTGCCATACATGAGTGCTGCCTTTCAGTGTCCATCAGTGATGCCTGTCAATGCCTATCAGTGCCGCCTACCAGTGCCTCCTCATCAGTGATGTCCATCAATGCCCATCAGTACAGCCTCATTAGCGCACATCAATGAAGGAGAAAAATCACTTATTTACAAAATTTTATAACAGAAACTAAGAAAAAAACTGTTTTTTTCTAACATTTTTTCAGTTGTTTTTGGTTTGTTCAGCAAAAAATAAAAAACCCAGAGGTAATTAAATACCACCAAAAGAAAGCTCTGTCTCAAAATTATAAAATTGTCATATGGGTACAGTGTTGCATGACCGCGCAATTATCAAAGTGCGACAGCACTGGAAGCTGAAGATTGGCCTGGACAGGAAGGGGGGTACAAGTGCCCTGTAGGCAAGTGCCAAAACCTCACAAAAAAGCCAAACCTCACATTGTATACAGCATAGTTTTCATATAGCCACATCTTACGAATTAAAATATGAGGCAATGTTCTTAGGAGTTTGGACAGCCTATGTTTCACAAACCTTTGACTACAAAGGTTGGGGCAGCACAGTGGCTAAATGGTTAGCACTTCCGCCTGGCAGTACTAGGGTCGTTGGTTCGAAACCCAGCCACGGCACCACCTGCCTGGAGTTTGCATGTTCTCCATGTGCCTGCGTGGGTTTCCTCTGGGTACTCCGGTTTCCTCCCACACTCCAAAGACATGCTGGAAGGTGAATTGGCTCCTGTCTAAATTGGCCCTAGTATGTGTATGTATGAATGTGAGTTAGGGACCTTAGATTGTACACCCCTTGAGGGTTAGGGACTGATGTGAATGTAATATATATATGTAAAGCGGTGCGCAAATTGACGGCGCTATATAAGTACCTGAAATAAATAAATAAATCTGCAGACCTTACAATCCAAAACAGTATTGGTGAGGCCAAAAAGGTACTGAAATCTCGAGAACTGCCATGAAACAAAATATATCCATCACCAACAGCTCTAACATAATTCTCTTACATCCTTCAGTGAATTTGGGACACAAAATGATGTTTAGGAGGGCAGAGGTTTGGAACAGACCAAATTTGTTGTTCTGCAGGTTCCAAGACACTACACATCCTGGCATACCTTGCCACAATTTCCATCATCAAAATGTCGGTCCAGATTTATTGGGCAATTGCATGTCATCAATCTGTACTATAGAGTTGGGGGGGACAACAAGCATCATGTACAATATTGTCTCAGGGAACCTTGCAACACCAATGATGCTCCCATCATAGAAAATACACTGTTGCTTAGGCTCAAAACGACTGAAAAGATCTGTGCCTAACAAACTAAAGCGGGTCTTCACTCCCTTTTTCTTCTAAGAAAAAAAATAAAAAACAAAATAAATAAAAAACCACAAGTGTGCTTTAAAGACAAAGTGCTCTTATGTTTTCCCCCTTTTAAAAGTGGAAGTTTAAGAAAGAAAAAAGAAAACCTGAAAATGCAGGGTTTATTTACTGCATATAATACAGCTCTTCTGCATTCAATGTTCTTTTAGCAGCCCTGCACACGCAGCTCAGTGTACAATTTTGGCATCTGTCGAGATTAATGAAAACCCATGCATTTGTGGAAGTAACCACATCTTGGCTCATCAAATCGGCCAAAGGCTGTAACCCAGAAGAAGAACTGGCTGAACAGGTCAGCAGCTGGTGAGGGAGCTCTAGGACACTGCCGTATTGAAGTGGAGGTGGGTATAGTTCCACTTTAAGCTGGTCTAACCAATTCCATCCTTCCCAGATACATGCTTACCAAGATCTGACATGATGTGACCTCCGAGGACTATTTACATGCCATGCTGGAAGCTGTCTCCTGGCTGCAACATATAAATCTATAGGGACACCCCTCAGTCCATGGGGTTCTACTGTGCAAGTGCAGCAAGAAAAGAACTTCCACCGCAGGATGGAAACAATCCACAGAGGATGGGGATCTGGTTAACCACAAGCCTACAGGGCACTTATACCCCCTTCCTGCCCAGGCCAATTTCCAGCTTTCAGCGCTGTTGCACTTTGAATGACAATTGCGCGGTCATGCAACACTGTACCCATATGAAAATGTTATTTTTTTTGTGACAGATAGAGCTTTATTTTGGTGGTATTTAATCACCGCTGGTTTTTTTTTTTCTTAAACCAAAAACCACTGAAAATTTTGAAAAAAAAACCTTTTCTTAGTTTTTGTTATAAAATTTTGTAAATAAGTGATTTTTCTCCTTCACTGATGTGCGCTAATGAGGCTGCAGTGATGGACACTGATAGGTGGCACTGGTAGGTGTCAGGATCGCCGCCACCAACATGGGACAATCTCACGATCGTGACCACCAATACGTCACGATCGCGGCGTCAGACCCCAGACCTTCTCACCAAACTCGTGACCGAAGGACCGGCCGATCCAGACCACGATGTGACGTGCGTAACAATGCCACACTCAGCTGCGCCCTGCACAACGATTGTCCAGCTAATGGACCGCAATCGACGCACCGGCAGCCTGAATGTGCTTGTTACTGGGTCGGGTTAATTACGCAACTAACCCTTCACTGCCACCACCACTTTTTGTTGTAGAGAGAAAGGGGAAACTCTCCTGATCAATTAATACCCTATAATGATTGAAATGACGGTCTGTATAACACGGTCCGCAGGCCCGTTATACAGAGATTAAAACAAACAGTAGCGTCTCTTCAAAGGCAGGAATTCGTGAATTGCAAGTAAGCGCTTAGAAACAGTCTAACACTTTCAGGAAGAAAGATTTATTGCTAAAAGAGTCAAACAGGTGCAATAAAATATTTACAAAAAAAATGTAACTAAGATATATATATATAGATATATATATATATATATATGTAAATAAAACAGCACAGCATAGCAAAGAGATAACAGGGAGAAGTTAAAAGGTTAAGTTACTTGCCATGTTCAGCCTTAAGGTAAGCAGATCCAAGTTGCAGAGCGAAGGGTCTTTGATCTCCTGCTGTTACGATGTTAAAATTGGGAGATGTGTTTAGCTTACCTTCAGGCCTACAGCCTGTGTTTTTTAAAGTCCCCCAGCAAGGGGGGTGGCACTGAGTAACTGGCCAATCTCTGTTTAGGGAGGGAAGTTGGACGGACTCTGAATTAAAACCAACAGCTTCATAATCCATGATATGAAACATAGGTGACAACTGACTTGAGGAATGTTCATCTAATTATGTCACCTAGCTGGTAGGGGTTATGAGGTTACAATTTCTTTCAGGTCTGGGGAACAGCTGCCTTATCTTGGTTAGGAGGTGCGAGTTTACACGGGCCTGGACAGAGAGGCTCCTGCATCCATGGGGGGGGGGGGCTTTGTAGTTCTAGGCCCCCTGCTGCTCCAGCCTGCCAGTGACTTTTAACACACACATCTGTCACTGTGCCTCTCAGGAAGGGAGGGGGAAGGGAATAAAGGATTGAGGAATACTTTTAATTAAAAAAGGGGAACTCCGCGTCCATCTCTGATGAGCAAGTTTGCTACAGTAGGTGGCACTGATGGGCATTGACAGGCATCACTGATGGGCACTGAAAGGCAGCACTGATATATGGCACTTTTAGGCAGCACTGACTGGCAGCACTGATGGGTGACACTGAAAGGCAGCTCAGATAGCACTGATATGGCACTGGCACTGATGGACACTGACAGGTGGCACTGCTGGGGCTACACTGATCATCAGTGCCCTAATGATCAGTGTACATGTCCCCTCCGCGGAACGCTGATTACCGGCTCTCCTCACAAGCTGTCAGCTTGAGAGGAGAGAAATGCTGATAACTGGCATTTCCCTGTTTACATGTGATCAGCTGTGATTGGACACAGCTGATCACATGACCAAGCCGACGTCTTCGGCACTTTCTATGGACCAGTGACCCGCTGTGTCTGAGGGACACAGCGCACCGCTGATTGCTGCGCGCTCCGGGAGCCGTGCATGCGCTGTTAGAATGGAGGACATCATATGAACGAGAGAACCACCTTGCATCCATCATATTACTATATGGCGGGCGGGAAGTGGTTAAAGATCTTTTTATTTTTTGGGGGGTTAATTGGGGCCTTCAGGGCAATTTAAAGACGCAAACAGGATAAGAGCTCTTATCCTTCCCTCTACTTTCAAGAAATACACCACAGATAAAAAAACACAGAAGACTTACAGACAATAAAGAACACACCAAGCATCAGCTGCCATGCATCATCAGCAGGCTGAATGCAAGACCCCAGAAGAGACAGCCATATGTAGATGAGATGACATGTGTAAAGACGATGATGACGCAGGACCCAGCATCCTGCAGCAGACTACAGCAGGACCTAGCTGGAAGAGTATGGCTAAAGATGAGGAACATGCATTAGTTTTTGATGTTCAACCAGTGGGATGAATAAAACACAGATTTCTGCAACCCCACAAGCAAAGTAGATGAAGGAAAAACCCTTCCCCCCCCCCCACAGATCTGTTGTATTCTGACAGCAGGGTCTCTTCCACTCGTCAGCTCTGCAGCCAATTGGCCATAAGCTGCTGATCGAAGAATGTTTTCCAGCAGCACTGTGACAGACGCTGATCCAGCAACCGACTTCTGTCAAACTGGGAAGGCTACACACGGATTGGAATTCAGGCGGTCCCTGCTGAACCAGATGATTTTTGATCAGTGCGTACCCAGCTTAGGTTAGACATTCAACCAAACTGCTGCTCCTCTAAAAAGTGATCGGCATTTAGATCATTTTTCAGGAGGCACTTGACAGACAGAGAGTTGGTGATATGACGCTTCCAAGCCACCTGCTATAACCCCGCAAATCCTACAACAGCCCACCACAAATGCATACAATACACATCCCCATTCACCTGAAACGGTCATGTTCAGCTGCACTACTGCCCACTGATCATGATAGAAGCAATCTTTTTTGCCGCAAGTACGGAGCAAAGCATTGCAACTGTGACATGCGAACACTCCTGTCTGCTGTCTTTGTGGCTTAAAGCTGGGGATGGGGGGGAAATGCTGTGGGGTGTTAAAATCAAAGCTCAACCTCAAGTTTTTAAGCCCCCCCCCCCGGCCGAGTCTAAAGGAGCCTAAACTTCGATGATAACCCAGGAAAGCAGGTGAGGCTAGGCTTGCATCACAGCGTTTATATACATGCTACACCTGCACAGCAGCCGCTTCCATATACATGCTACACCTGCACAGCAGCCGCTTCCATATACATGCTACACCTGCACAGCAGCCGCTTCCATATACATGCTACACCTGCACAGCAGCCGCTTCCATATACATGCGACACCTGCACAGCAGCCGCTTCCTTAGATCCCGCACCTTTTCTAATACGCAGACACACAGGAACCACACGGGGCGTTTGCACTGAGCAGGTTCATGCACCCAAAAATGTGCTGCAGATTCTGATGAGTGGGGAGGGGGGCATTAAGAATTGATGGCTCCCCCCCCCGTCTGCAAAAAAGCAACGCATTTTGGCTGCGGAAACGCATGCTATTTACATCCATACTGCCCCCGCGTGAACCTACCCCACACTATATGGGGAAATACAAAGATCCTCTATAGGAGGAATAATAACAATGAGACCACTCACACAGGATTGTATGATACCCCCGAGGGACTCGTTCAATCACAGATCGCCGTCCTATCAGGTCACATGATTTATTTAGGAAATAATAACAAACAAACAGATGAGAGGAATGTGATCACCATGCTGTATAATCTGACCTCCCCTCCCCCAGTGTGAGGGACACTTCCAGGGACGGAGGGACACAGACCCTGGATCGCAGGTCAGCTGACCTCCCCTCAGGCCGGACAGAGGTGATGACACAGAGGCCGCCATGCTGGGCTCTCCCAGGATTAAAGCAAGTCACCGGCCGTCTATACTGTGCCTAACTCTGCCCTCCAGCCGTACAGGGGTTAATGGAGGCCGGCGCTCACCTGTCCCGAGCCCGGTCCCCCGAGTTGCCGTGTCCCCGGTGTTGTTATTCTTTAGTTCTGGCTCCCCGTCACTGGAGCTCCGTCCTCTCCCGCCCGAACCGTTCAAATAGTTCAAATCCTAACGGCTGCAAGCCAGACAGCGCGACGTCAGAGGGCGGAGCTGGAGACCATAGAGGATGCCAGGGCAGGGATAGAAAAGCCCCGCCTTCCCGCCGGGTGGAGGACTCGCGAGACTTAACAAAGGAATGGAACGTTGTCTATATTCGGTGGGTTGTGTTCCGTGCAGAATACGGTGACGGTACAAAGGTTCCAAGCGTGCTGAAAAGTCGTTCCAGTCACCGAATTCTCACACAACCTTCACGTTTTGTGTCATTTCACGTCATTATTAAACGGAAGCTTCCGGTAAAAGCATAGCCCGAGTATATTCTATTTCTGACAGGTTCTGATAAAGGGCCGTCATCTACGCAGCTCTGTACACACAGATGTCGTGAAATGTAAATCCAGTCAGCAAATCCTCATACAAGCTTCAGGCTCCATGCACACCTGGGCCTTCAGAACCGCGCCCCAAGAAAACACACTGCGAGAATGTGGGGAACGCACAGTGAAAGAACACGCCATGCTCCACTCCAAGAAAAGTTCTGGAGATTCTTCGCGCCATTTGTCACACGAGGCTGCCCCATGTATGACATGCAGACACTTAAAAAAAACGCAAAAGCAGGCAAGTGGGAACCATGGGTGGACTGACCATTTGGGAACTTGGGCACTGCTCGAGGGCCCGGAGTCAGTAGGGGGCCCCATGAGATGCCCTTGCTACCTTTCATAGGCTTTTTTGGGTGTGGGCAAGGACACAGGGGCCCCATGATCCCCTATTGCCTGGGGGCCCCATGAGTTGTCAGTCCGCCCCTGGTGGGAACATGAGTTCCCGCTAAGCTCAGGTGTGAATTCAGCCTTAAGGTGGAAATACATGATTAGAAAATCAACCGATAGGTAATCCGACGACCGAGAGGCATTCGTTCATTGGTCAAAATCATGACCCACATTAACCAATCTAAAAAAAAGTTCGTCGGGCAAAACGTACTGTTGACGTCTTCCGTACAAGTGGAAGTGATGCGTTGTGCGTGTGACCTTGTAGCCACGCCTGTCCGGCCAATATCGATATACACAACAATTACCAGCAATGAGTATAATATAGTTTATTACATTATCTATATACATAAATAGTGATATATAAAATATAATCTGCAGAATTCTGGTTTCAGTATCTCATTAGGCCAATCTACTGTTAACATTTGGATTTTTCGTTCGTGTTTATGAAGATTCCTTGGACATAAACATTCGAGTCATCTTCTGTTTCCGCTCATGCGTGATAGATTTTTTTCATACAACTGTCATACCACCGCATAGAAAATCGGTCATTTGTATGCAAGATGACAAAATTTTTAATTGTTCAACCGGATTTTTTCGTTCACAATATCGTTATCGGTTAAACATCCTGCTCATCAACGAAGGGAAAATTGTTCAATCAGTGGTTCCGCTAAATTTTTCGTATGATTTTCTTATCGTGTGTACGGGGCATTAGGCTCCATGTACACGGAACATTTGGAAAACTCTTCTGAACGATGGAAACTGCTGGAAACGTAGCTTTAAAAAGTCTGTTTAGCCGTGTTTGCATACCACGTTTATGAGTGTTTGCGTTTAGAAGCGTTTTTTAAAGATAACCTCAGGAGACCTTCCCAAATGCCCAGAATGTACTGAAAAACAGTAAAAAATTAACTATTTCAAACATTTTGAGAGAAATGGAGAGAGCAGAAGCAGAGAGAACAGTATGTGTTGAGATGACCTGTCTTTTCTGGTTGTGTTCACTATGGATCCCATCATGAGCATTATGCAGCACGTTCTACCATTTTTTCCTTCACGCAAAACCTGGAACTGACTGCGCTGGCGTACCGGGTCCATTTGAATACATGGAAAACGCTTTGCATGCATTTCTGATGATGAAAAAAGGCTCTGGACAGCATCTGGATATGGAACAGTTAAAAAATGCTTCTAAACTCAAACGCTTCTAAACGCGTTTACCTGCCTTTCCAAGCACTTGGCGTTTGAAACGCTGATAAAATCTACTCCTGAACGCAAGTTTGGTGCGTTAAAATAAAAACAACTGTAAACTCAACTGCCTGTAAACAACATAGTGTACATGGACACATAGGAAAACATTAGGGAGAGTTCAGGGGCTGCTGAAAAAAATGCAGAAACGCTCCTGAATGTGAGTTTATCAGCTGCAGTGTACATGAGCCCTTAATGCTCAGCCACATGGACGTAAAATGCCTCTAATGCAGCAACTTTAGGCACGTATACATGCGTATTGCGCTTTGATCTTGTCTCTGAATATCACACAAACCGTACTCTCCGCTCCTCGCAAGACCTCCTACTCTATCTTCCTTGTCTCCTCCTCCCATGCTCGTCTCCAGGACTTCTCCAGAGCTTCCCCCATCCTCTGGAACTCTCTACCCCAATTTATCAGACTATCGCCTACTCTGCTCACTTTTAGGCCATCTCTGAAAACCTATCTCCTCAGGGAAGCCTATCCTGCCCTCAGCTAATAATGGAATCTTCTACTCTTCCAACCAGTCCATCCCCCACAGTTACTACCTTTTGTACCACTAGCCCCTCCCTCCTAGATTGTAAGCTCCAAGGAGCAGGACCCTCCTAGCCCTCTTGTATTGAACTGTATTGTTGCTGTATTGTCTCCTGTTATATTGTAAAGGGCTGAGCAAACTGTTGGCGCTATATAAATCCTGTATAATAATAATAGATGGGGCAGCACAGTGGCTAAATGGTTAGCATTTCTGCCTGGCAGTACTAGGGTTGTTGGTTTGAATCCCAACCACAGCACCACTTGCCTGGAGTTTGCATGTTCTCCCTGTGCCTGTGTGGGTTTCCTCCGGGTACTTCGGTTTCCTCCCACACCCCAAAGACATGCTGGTAGGTTAATTGGATCCTTTCTAGATTGTCCCTAGTATGTGTATGTATGAATGTGAGTTAGGGACCTTAGATTGTACACCCCTTGAGGGTTAGGGACTGATGTGAATGTACAATATATATGTAAAGCGCTACGTAAATCAACAGCACTATATAAGCAACTATAATAAATAATAAAATAAAAATAGACGCATAGGAGTATAAACTCATTCTGTTGGCTAGAACAGGGGTCTCCAAAATTTCTAAAGAAAGGGCCAGTTTACTGTCCTTCAGGGTTTAGTGGGACCTAATTATGCCCAGTGGGAGTAAACAATGCCTAATCTTTGGCATTAGGGGGAGAAATAGTTGGTGTGAGTGAAAGGAATAGCATCCCATTTTAGTTGTCAGTGGAAGGAATTATGCCCCATCATTGGTGTGAGTGAAAGGAATAGTGCCTCATTGGTGTCAGTGGTGGGAATTATGCCCCATCGGTGTGAGTGAAAGGAATAGCTCGCCATTGCTGGTGTCAGTGGTAGAAATTGTGCCCCATTGTCGGTGTGAGTGAAAAGAATAGCACCACATTGTTGGTGTAAGTGGTAGGAATTATTCCGCATCGTTGGTGTGAGTGAAAGGAATAGTGCCCCATTGGTGTCAGTGGTGGGAATTATGCCCCATCGGTGTGAGTGAAAGGAATAGCACCCCATTTTTGGTGTCAGTGGTAGGAATTATGTCCCCATCGTTGGTGTGAGTGAAAGGAATAGCGCCCCATTGTTGGTGTCAGTGGCGGGAATTATGCCCCATCGTTGGTGTGAGTGACCATGCACACAGACTAGGGGCGTGTTTACCATGAGCCTAACAAGACGTTTGCCTTTAGTGGCATCTCCTTGGAAGAAGGGACTCACGTGGCAGGTGATAGAAGATGGGGACCAGGTGAGGACCTGCCATGAAATCCGAGAGAGACTGCAGGCTTTTGGATGCTGTGGGTAGAAGCTGACTCTTGTTCACAAGGGCGACACTGGGGATGGCTGGCTGCTTTCATTCCAGACAGGTACAGATGAGTGATGAAAGAACACATCTCTGTCTGTGTCTCCCGGGGTGGCCAGCTGCTTTTTTTCTCTCTCTCTCCCTTCTTTTTTTGTTTTTTATTTGGGGGGGGGGGCGCCCAGTTTTTGTGATGCCTAGGGCAGCACAAAAACAAAATACACCACTGCACATAAGCACATGAATTTACACTCTAAATCTGTACCAGAATGACAGGAAGAAAAAAGTGTGGAGAAGGCTTGGAACAGCTCATGATCCAAATCACACAACGTCATCTGTATCACATTGCGGAGGCAGTGTAATGGCATGGGCATGCATGGCTTCCAGTGGCACTGGGTCATTGGTGTTTATTGATGATGTGACAGAAGACAGAAGCAGCCGGATGAAATCTGCAGTGTTAGAGATGTACTGTCAGCCCAGATTCAAATGCAGCAAAGTTGATTAGATGGAGCTTCCCAGTACAGATGGACAATGATCCAAAACACACTACAAAAGCAACCCAGGAGATTTGAAGGAAAAGAAGTGGAATATTTTGCAATGGCCACGTCAATGACCTGATCTCAACCACATTAAGCATGCATTTCACTTAGTGAAGGCAAAACTAAAGGCAGAAAGACCCACAAACAAAGAACAACTGAAGACAGCTGCAGTTAGAGCCTGGCAAAGCATCAGAAAGAAGGAAACCCAGTCTTTGCTAATGACCATGGGTTCCAGACTTCAGGCAGTCATTGGTAGTAAAGGATTCTCAACAAAATTAAACCTGAGAGTGTGCACTTTCAGCCCATACACGTTATATAAATAAGTGCTTGAATATGTTTTGGTAAATACCTTAAAAATACTAAAAATGTGCCTATGCCCAAATATATACGGACCTAACTGTATATATCTCTGCTCTGCAATCCTTCAGACAAAAACGAGCAGTTAACCTATGCAATGAAGGCACAGTCCCACTGCATGAGAAAATAAAAAAGTTGCCTGTTTTTCTTTACATTTATTCTATTGGCTAGAATAGGTGCTTAACCTGTGTCCTGCGGAGCCTTCTGATGTGGCCCATGACCTCAAACCAGGGAAGCGCATGCCCAGGTTCGGCAACCCGTTGATTGCGATTTGGGCTTGCCAACCCGCCATCCCAGCGCATCTGAGTACAATGGGCATATTACCACCTTTAAAAGGGTTAACAACTATTAGGCTGCTTTCACACTGATCCGCGGGTGCAGCGCAGTGCACCTGCCGTTTTCCTGTGGGTTGGCTGCACTGAGCCACAGACTTCTATTATATCTTGTGAGTTTAGTGCGCTTTCAGAAAGTGCACCACACTTGTAAGATATAATAGAAGTCTATAGCAAAGCACAGCTAAACCACAGGAAAACCGCAGGTGCACTGTGCTGCACCCACAGTGCAGGTAAACTGCAGCGCATCAGTGTGAAAGCAGCCTTATAGGGGCCCATGGAAGATTCCCCCCTGTTCCTGTTCTGGTAACAATCCAAAATGTGGAATTTTTTTTCACTTTCAGTGATAACAGTAAACAGGACAAATAGAGAGGGTGAAACACTTTAATGGGGGCACAGATGGCAATAAACACTTGCCAGGGGTCTAATCCATCTACACTCACTGGCCACTTTATTAAGTACACCTGTTCAATTGCTTGGCAACACAAATTGCTAATCAGCCAATCACATGTGAGCAACTCAATGCATTTAGGCATGTATACGTGGTGAAGACGACTTGCTGCAGTTCAAACCGAGCATCAGAATGGGGAAGAAAGGGGATTTAAGTGACTTTGAACATGGCATGGTTGTTGGTGCCATATGGGCTGCTCTGAGTATTTAAAAAACTGCTGATCTACTGGAATTTTCAGGCACAGCTATCTCTAGGGTTTACAGGGAATGGTCCGAAAAATAGAAAATACCCAGTGAGCGGCAGTTGTGTGGATAAAAATGCCTTGATGATGTCAGAGGTCAGAGGAGAATGGGCAGATTGGTTCAAGATGATAGAAAGGCAGCATTACCTCATGCCAATATGGACCAAAATCTCTGAGGAATGTTTCCAACATCTTGTTGAATCTATGCCATGAAGAATGAAGGCAAAAGGGGGTCCCACCCGATACTAGCACGGTGTACCTAATAAAGTGCTCGGTGAATGTATACAAAACATTTGTTCTACTTTAGTAACCACTGTGTTCATATCCTGCAGTGCAACCTTTCCGAACTTCCAGTTGGGAGGGCATGTACTGTAAGCATCACTAAACACCCTATGATTGCTGGCAGTGGGACTACATGTCCCATTACCCTTTACACCAGCATTGAACTTCAGCTGATTTCACTACCCACATTGCCAGTCCATCTCTGGAGGAGGAGCAAGGGAAGGGGTGGGGTATTACCCATCGCTTCCTCCAGAGATTGGTTGCTGCCTGTGCATGATGGAGAGTTCTGAAGGAGGATCTAGGAATAAATTGCCTGTGCATGACGGAGGCAACTCTAGCGCCCCTCAGGTATAGCTAGGGGGAGCTAGACAGTTTTATGTTTTAGCTAGAGGCTGAGTAGCAGCCTGGGATAAGTCAGCCAGTTTACTCTAGGTCAGGGCTCTGCAGGTGAGTTCCTTGATACCTCTCCCTGCTCTAGAAGCTTGAGTAGTTTCTAGAAGGCAGTGGGTGGGGGTGAGGAGGGGCTGATCTGCATATTTAAGGGATCTTGGCCAATCCCCAAGCAGGAGGCTTGGCATGGGGCCAGAATAGCCCTTGAATATGATTGAGCCTGTTCAGCAAGGGGTGATAGTATTGGGTGGAAGATTGAGGGAAAGATGGTATGTAGAGCCTGGGAGGCAGGTGATGGAAAGTAGAATCTCTTTGCCTCATCATCCCCAGAGAGAGGAGAGCCTGTGGTGCAGGGAAGGAGCCATCTTATTGTAAGGTCTGAAGGCATCCACCAACCCACCATGCTCACAGGAGAGACAGAGTGAGTAATCTTACACCCCCTGGGCCAGAGAAAGGGAGAGGGCAGTCAGGTGGCAAACCCAAATTCTTATCTGGGGTTGCTTTGTCAAGTGGCAGTTTCTGGGTCCCCTTGCCCAGGGATACCCTCAGGCAGCTGGGTGAGGAGGAGGATTCATCTGGTTTGAGGTGGTACATCAGAAGGGCTGGAGAGCTCTTCAAAGGAGAGACTTTCTTTCTTTTTGTCCACAGACTCGCACATAATTGCTAAGGAGTTTGTCCTCACAGTTCACAGTTCTCTTGGGCATCCCATACACCCCTCAATGCTATCCAAGTTAATAACCCCTTAATAAAATCACAAAACCAAGCTGTTTACTGACTCTGAATGCAAAGTGTGGAAGAAAATGTGTGTTATCTGACTGTGCAGAGCTTTAGGGGGAGCCAAAACTCAGGATCTCTTAATGGGGTAGTGCTACACTACTGAAAGAGGATCTAGGAATAAACTGCCTGCGCATGACAGAGAGTACTGAAGGAGGATCTAGGAATAAACTGCCTGCACATGACGAAGAGTACTGAAGGAGGATCTAGGAATAAACTGACTATGCATGACGGACAATACTGAAGGAGGGGCCAGGAATAAGCTGACTGCGCATGACAAAAAGCACTGGAGGAGGATCTAGGAATAAGCTGCCTGTGCATGATGGAGAGTACTGAAGGAGGATCTAGGAATAAGCTGCTGTGCATGACAGAGAGTACTGAAGGAGGATCTAGGAATAAGCTGAAGTGCATGACGAAGAGTACTGAAGAAGGATCTAGGAATAAGCTGCTGTGTATGACGGAGAGTATTGAAGAAGGATCTAGGAATAAGCTGCTGTGCATGATGAAGAGTACTGAAGGAGGATCTAGGAATAAGCTGAAGTGCATGACAGAGAGTACTGAGGGAGGATCTAGGAATAACCTGCCTGTGCATGACGGAGAGTACTGAAGGAAGATCTAGGAATAAGCTGCTGTGCATGACGGAGAGTACTGAAGGAGGGTCCAGGAATAAGCTGCCTGTGCACGACGGAGAGTACTGAAGGAGGATCTAGGAATAAGCTGCCTGTCCATGATGGAGAGTACTGAGAGAGGATCTAGGAATAAGCTGCCTGTCCATGATGGAGAGTACTGAGGGAGGATCTAGGAATAAGCTGCCTGTCCATGATGGAGAGTACTGAGGGAAGATCTAGTAATAAGCTGCCTATGCATGATGGAGAGTACTGAAGGAGGATCTAGGAATAAGCTGCTGTGCACGACAGAGAGTACTGAAGGAGGATCTAGGAATAAGCTGCTGTGCACGACGGAGAGTACTGAAGGAGGATCTAGGAATAGGCTGCTGTGCATGACGGAGAGTACTGAAGGAGGATCTAGGAATAGGCTTCCTGTACATGACGGAGAGTACTGAGAGAGGGTCCAGGAATAAGCTGCCTGTGAATGACAGAGTGTACTGAGGGAGGATCTAGGAATAAGCTGCCTGTCCATGACGGAGAGTACTGAGGGAGGATCTAGGAATAAGCTGCCTGTCCATGACGGAGAGTACTGAGGGAAGATCTAGGAATAAGCTGCCTATGCATGACGGAGAGTACTGAAGGAGGATCTAGGAATAGGCTTCCTGTACATGAAGGAGAGTACTGAGAGAGCGTCCAGGAATAAGCTGCCTGTGAATGACAGAGTGTACTGAGGGAGGATCTAGGAATAAGCTGCCTGTCCATGACGGAGAGTACTGAGGGAGGATCTAGGAATAAGCTGCCTGTCCATGACGGAGAGTACTGAAGGAGGATCTAGGAATAAGCTGCCTGTCCATGACGGAGAGTACTGAGGGAAGATCTAGGAATAAGCTGCCTATGCATGATGGAGAGTACTGAAGGAGGATCTAGGAATAAGCTGCTGTGCACGACGGAGAGTACTGAAGGAGGGTCCAGGAATAAGCTGCCTGTGCACGACGGAGAGTACTGAAGGAGGATCTAGGAATAGGCTGCTGTGCATGACGGAGAGTACTGAAGGAGGATCTAGGAATAAGCTTCCTGTACATGACGGAGAGTACTGAGAGAGGGTCCAGGAATAAGCTGCCTGTGAATGACCGAGAGTACTGAGGGAGGATCTAGGAATAAGCTGCCTGTCCATGACGAAGAGTACTGATGGAGGATCTAGGAATAAGCTGACTGTGCATGACGGAGAGTACTGAGGGAGGATCTAGGAATAAGCTGCCTGTCCATGATGGAGAGTACTGAGGGAGGATCTAAAAATAAGCTGCCTCTGTGTGGGGCTGGGGAGGAGCCCAGGGTTCGGGCCTGCCTCTGGGGTCAATTTACTAATGATTAAATTTAAATGTGAAATTTATGTTCTTCCATCTAATGAGATAATAAGGCTTCATGCACACTGGGCATTTTTTCAGCTGCTCTTAGGGGCATCTGGTGTATTTTTTTTCTGCTTCTAAATGCCCCTGCATGTTAGCCCTTGTGTCCATGCACACATAGGCGTTTAGAGGAGTGTAGAGGCCGGGGCATTTAGAGGCAGAAAAAAAATACACCAGATGCCCCTAAGAGCAGCTGAAAAAATGCCCAGTGTGCATGAAGCCTTATTATCTCATTAGATGGAAGAACACAAATTTCACATTTAAATTTAATCATTAGTAAATTGACCCCAGAGGCAGGCCCGAACCCTGGGCTCCTCCCCAGCCCCACACAGAGGCAGCTTATTTTTAGATCCTCCCTCAGTACTCTCCATCATGGACAGGCAGCTTATTCCTAGATCCTTCTTCAGTACTCTCCGTCATGCACAGTCAGCTTATTCCTAGATCCTCCCTCAGTACTCTCCGTCATGGACAGGCAGCTTATTCCTAGATCCTCCCTCAGTACTCTCCGTCATGGACAGGCAGCTTATTCCTAGATCCTCCCTCAGTACTCCAAGAGCAGCGGACACTTGAAAAAACTTGACGGGTCAGGATACAATATTATTCTGGTCAACGAAATGAACTAACACCCAAGCACTTGACATGCCTAAATGTGTTACACGTGTTTACAAGCGTCAAGTGTTTTTTCTGCCATAAACACGACTGCCAGGAGGATAGGCATCCTGTGTGCATGAGGCTTAAAAGTGTCAATTTATTAACTGGTTGCCGACCAGCCACTATATTAAAACGGCGACAGGGTGGTACCGCTGCACAAAATCACGTTTTAAAATGTCATTTTGCAAAACAGGTAGGGGGCGGGAGACCGCCCTACCTGTACCGCCGATCACGGCAGTGGGTGTCAATCACTGGGTCCCGGCCATTCATTACCCGCTGGGTCCTGGCGATTGCCGGCAAACAGTGACACAGAGCACAGCTGCATTGTTTTCAATGCAGCTCTGCTCCCTGTCAGTTCCCAACACACTGTTCCTGAAAGCGGAGTTTAGCTCTCGGGATCAGTGTGTTTCTGTGAAGTATACACCCCCCCTCACACAGTTAACCCTTTGATTGCCTAAAAAAGTTAACCCCTTCCTCCCCAGTGCCATAAGTACAGTGTCAGTGTTTTGTTCTTTTTGCACTGATCACTGTATTGGTATCACTGGGGATGTCAGAGACCCCAAGTCAGTTCCCCCACCGCAGTCCCGCCATAAGTCGCTGATCGCCGCCATAAGTCGCTGATCACCGCCATTATTAGTATAAAAAAAAAATAAAAAATCCAGTATCTATCCCGCCATTTGTAAATGCTATAACTTTCATGTAAACCAATTAATTTACACTTATTGGGATTTTATTTAGCAAAGACATGTCGCAGAATACATTTTGGCTGAAATTTATGACAAATTAGATTTTTAAAATTTTTTTACTGGACATGTTTTATAGCAGTCCAAAATATGTTTTTTGTTGTTTTTTTTTATAGCGCGAAAAATAAAAAAGGCACAGGCAATTAAATACCACCAAAAGAAAGCTCAATTTGTGGGGGAAAAACATGTAAATTTCATTTTGGTGCAGCATTGCATGACCGCGCAATTGTCAGTTAAAGTAACGCAGCACCGTAACACAAACCGCTTATGTAACCACTTCCTGACTGCCCTATAGCAGAAATACTGCTACAGGGCGGCACAAGTGCACAAAATCACATATATATACGTGATTGGCTCTCCCGTGGTTTTCACGCCCCTCCCAGATGGTGTCAGATTACCTGTCAGTACACCAGTCATCACATTTAACCCCTTGATTGCCAGGAACACGCTCATACACAATAAACCTCAATTGATCTATGATCAGATCAGCACTATACCAGCATTCACATTAGTATAGCATCCCCAAAAATGCAGCGTTAGCGGGATCAGCCCCGGCACCTGCCAGCACCTGCGTTTAACCCCTACGCTTAACCCCCCTTCTTTCCCAGCAAGTGCAGTGTCAGTAGGTCACTGTCACTTGCTACATTGCACACAAAATCACAGTGTTGGCAGAATCAGGCCTGATCTCTGTTAGCACTTGTCGGTAAATTTTGAGGACTCTCATATGCAGCAGAGTGCCAGTACTAGTGCTGCGCTACCTTTTGGTGAACTGGCGACACCAGCGGTTTAGTACATCCTGGTCTTTCACATACCTCTTAGATTGTAAGCTCCCAGGATCAGACCCTCCTAACCCTCTTGTATTGAACTGTATTGTTGCTGTATTGTCTCCCGTTATATTGTAAAGCGCTGAGCAAACTGTTGCCGCTATATAAATCCTGTATAATAATAATAATAATACCAGCACTGTAGTATGACTTGGCGGCGTGGCGAGTCCCATAAGTGTAGTACAAGCTGGTGCGGTGGCGAGCACAAGTATTGTTTGGATTTACGAGGGAAAAGATAGTCACATGGAGCCCCCCAGATGCCCAGACTACATGGGGAGCAGTGGCAAGATAGTTTGGGACTTGGTGTCATTCTTCTGCATATGGGGTACCACTTATACGTGGACAATTTTTATTCAAGCGTGCCACTATTTAGACATTTGTACAATCTTGGAACTGCGCATGTGGCAAAATGTGACCTAATGTGTGCCCACCATTAGAAGTGGGTGGATGCAGGGTGGTATATTCCAATGGTGGGCATACCACACACTTTTTCTGGCAGAGATTTCTTCTCTTTTTTCATTTAGTCCACAGGCTGCATACAAAAAAAAAAGAACATAGCATATACGGTAATACCTCGGTTTACGAATGCCTCTGTTAATGTAATTTTCGGTTTATGGATGAAAATCCATTGAAAATAATGCCTCGGTTTACAAATTTTTTACTAATTTTTTTCACAATACTAAGTGTATGTCAGTTCTGATTTTTAAATGCAATTGTCGTCTTTTTTTTTTCTTCAGTATAGCTCACAACATTAGCTGTCAGTTTCCCAGAGCTAAAGGATACTTTTTATGTTTTAAGAAACTGAAAGGATACATTGTATATTTAAGAAACTGAAAGGAACATTGTATATTTAAGAAACTGAAAGTAATATTGTATCTTTTAAGAAACTGAAAGTAAAAATTGTATCTTTTAAGAAACTGAAAGTAAAAATTGTATCTTTTAACTTGGGGAAATAAACTAAAAGAAACTTTCTCTCTCAGCTGGAGGGGGAAAGTAACTGCTGAATTTCTGAACTACTGTATAGTGAAGGGGAAAAAAAAAACAGTAATTACATTTAAAAACTGGCACCTGACAGCTGAGTGAATTACCTGCAATTAGAAATTTTTTTACATTGCAATATTAACACATGGTTGTCACTACTAAAATACTGCATGAGTTAATAAAATACCTCATGCGGTATTTTTGTAGCATGTTTTTCTGACCTTCTGACCTTCTGAATGTACTAATTGGTTTTCAATGCATTCCTATGGGAAACAGTGTTTCGGTTTACAAATTTTTCGCTATATGAAATGTCCTGCAGAACGAATTAAATTCGTAAACCGAGGTACTGGTACATCACTGGACTTTGAATGGTTATACCAGGATGATGCCTACAGCTGCAGGCATCATCTTGGTATCGTTTTTTTCAGCCGGCGATCGGCTTTCATGTAAAAGCAATCTTAGTGGCTAATTAGCTGCAGGATTGCTTTTACAAGCAGCAGAAGACGATGACCCCCTCCCCCGCTGCCTTCCACGGCCTTCTCGGGCAGTTCTGTGCCAACGGGGCAACCTGAGAATGCAGCCGGTGTTTCTGCTAGCTGACCATAGAGCTGATTGGAGACCAGAATGGTGCCAATCATCTCTAAAGCCTAAGAAATCAGAAGCTACAAGCATTTCTCCTAGATTGTAAGCTCGAAAGAGCAGGGTCCTCGATCCCCTCATGTTTTGCATTGTATTGGTATTGTTCTGTCACATGTTCTGTCCCCCTTTGTAATGTACAGCGCTGAGTGAACTATTGGCGCTTTATAAATACTGTATAATAATAATAATAATTTCAGCACTTCAGTTTCGCAGGATATAAACAGCGCCATTTGTAAATTGGGAAAGCATCTGATCACACTGATCTTGGTTTGATTAGATAATGTAAGGGCAGAGGAGATATCTAGAGTCTGATAGAACCCAGATTTCTCAAAAAAGAATATATGACAATGCCCATTGAAGTTATAGGGGATATTTGCATTCCCTGTGATAGCATTAAAAGTGATAAAAAAAAAAATGAAGGGACAGTGTAAAAATAATAAAAAAAATCAAAATAACTTAAAAAAAAAAAGGACCCTCACCTCCCTGCGAACGCACACACCTGCATTCGTAAGCATTGACCCTGTGCCAGTATGGAAACAGCGGTTGCACCATGCATGTGCGGTATCGCCACGAACGTCAGATCAAGGGCAGTAATTCTAACACTAGACCTCCTCTGTAAATCTAAAATGGTAGCTTGTAAAGGCTTTTAAAACATTGCCTATGGATATTAAAAACATATGCAGATTGTCGCCATTGCACGGGGCATGCGCAGTTTTAAAGCATGTCATGTTTGGTATCTATTTACTCAGCATACCATCATCTTTTATATTTTACCAAATAATTGGCCAATATTTAGTGTTTTTGTGCATTAAAAGTAAAAAAAGTTTATTAAAAAAAAAAAATTGCGTTTGAAAAATCGCTGTGCGAGTACTATGTGACATAAAAAATTGCAGCACCCAGTATGTTATTCACTAGGGTGTTTGCTTTAAAAACATATATAATGTTTGGGGTTTAAATTAATTTCCTAGCAAAAAATACAGATTTTTTGTCATGTGAACAAAAAGTGTCAGAAAAGGCTTGGACTTCAGGTGGTTAGAAGAGTGAGTGATGTGTGGCATAAACGTCTAATGCTGGGCATAAAATGCCCCCACCCACCAAAACGACCCCTTTTTGGAAAGTAGACACCCCAAACTATTTGCTGAGAGGCATGTTGAATCAATAGAAGAATTTATTTTTTTACCACAAATTTTTGGAAAATGACAAACAAAATTTTTTTTTGTTTCTTTTACACAAAATTGTCACTTAAATTATTTATTGCTCACACATGCCATGGGTATATGTGGAATTGCTCCCCAAAATACATTCTGCCACTTCTCCCGAGTATGGGGGTACCACATGTGAGAGGCGTTTTGGCAGTCTAGCCAAGTACAGGACCCCAAAATCCAATAAGCACCATCAGGCTTTTAAAGGGCTTTATTTCCTTATTGCACTTCCTGACTACCTATCACAGTTTCGGAGACCCTAAAATGCCAGGATAGCACCTAACCCCCCCAAATGACCACTTTTTGGAAAGTAGACACCCCAAGGAATTTGATCAGATGCATTGTAAGTATTTTGCAGATCTCATTTGTTGCCACAAGATTTTGAAAATTGAAAAAAAAAAACAAAAACATATTTTTTTCTTTTCTTTTTTTATATTTCAAAACCTTGTGAGAAAAAATGAGATCTGCAAAATACTCACCATGCCTCTTTTTAAATTCCTTGGGGTGTCTACTTTCCAAAGAGGGGTAATTTGGGGGGGGGGTTGGTGCTATCCTGGCATTTCAGGATCTCCAAAACTGTGATAGGTAATGAGGAAGTGAAATGAGGAAGCTACGCACCTTCAGACTTTCAAAGTGGTCATTGGATTTCAGGCTCCTGTATGTGGCTAGGCTCCTAAAAAGTCTCACACATGTGGTATCCCCATACTCGGTAGAAGTAGCAGAATGTATTTTGGGGTGTAATTCCACATATACCCATGACTTGTGTGAGAAATATATAATTTAAATAACAACTGTGTGGAAAAAAAAAAAAAAGTTTTTGTCATTTTCCAGAAACTTGTGGAAAAAAATAAATCTTCCATGGACTCAATGGGGTTTATTTACTAAAGCTGGAGAGTCCAAAATCAGACTCCCTTCTGCATAGAAACCAATCAGCTTCCAGGTTTCATTGCCAAAGCTTCATTGAACAAGCTGAGGTTAGAAGCTGATTGGTTTCTATGCAGAAAGGAGTCTGATTTTGGACTCTCCAGCTTTAGTAAATAAACCCCAGTATGTCTCTCAGCAGATAGCTTAGGGTGTCTACTTTCCGAAAAGGGGTCATTTGTGTTTGTACTCTCCTGGTATTTTAGCACCTCAAGAAATATGATGAGCAGTCAGAAAGGAAAAGCTGTGTAAATTCCATTATCTATACCATAGTTTGTAGACGCTATAATTTTCACACAAAGCAATTAATATACACTTTTTGGGATTTTTTTTAACCAAAAACATGTAGCAGAATACATTTTGGCCTAACTTTATGATGAAATTTTAGTTTTTTTATATATATTTTGTATGACAGAAATAAGAAAATATAGTTTTTTTCAAAAAAAATTTTTTCTCAAAACTTTTTTTGTTTATAGCGCCAAAAATAAAAAGCACACAGGTGATAAAATACCACCAAAATAAAGCTCTATTTGTGTGAAAAAAGGACATAAATTTTGTTTATGTACCGTATTGCATGACCACGCAATTAAACTAGTGCAGTGCTGTATAGCAAAAAAATGGCTAAATTGCAATATCTTTACCATAGTTTGTAGACGCTATAACTTTCACACAAAGCAATCAATATACACTTTTTGGGATTTTGTTTTACCAAAAACATGTAGCAGAATGCTTTTTGGCCTAAATTTATAACTAACTTTGAGTTCACTATATATTTTTTATATTTTGTTTAGAGCGCGAAAAATAAAAAGCGCACAGGTGATCAAATACCACCAAATGAAATATTTCTCTATTTGTGTGAAAAAAAGGACATAAATTTTGTTTTTGTACAGCATTGCATGACCGTGCAATTATCAGTTGAATTAGTGCAGCGCCGAGTAGCAAAAAGAGGCCTGGTCATTAAGGGGGGTAAATCCTCAGGAGGGCAAGTGGTTAAAGTAAAATATCAAATTTGAAGTAAACACCACAAAAATATGACAACTCATTAAAGTCAATTCACCAAAAAAAAAAAACATAAAGCAAGAAACACATACAGGGGATTATTTACTAAACCTGGGGAGTACAAAATATAGTGCAAATCTGCGTAGCAACCAATCAGCTTCCAGGTTTTATTGTCAAAGTTTAATTGAACAAGCTGAAGTTAGAAGCTGATTGGCTACTATGCACAGCTGCACAAGATTCCAGGTGAGCCATCTTTAGTAAATCTACCCCTCACATTTGTTCTTTGTCCCATGGTGTAGGCCAGGGGTGTCAAACTCAATTTCGCTGTGAGCCACATCAGCATTATGGTTGCCCTCAAAGGGCCAGTTGTATCTGTAAGCCTATGTCAGGAATGGACTTGCCAATAGTGGTGGGACTCACCTGCCTTGTGGGCTGCAGTACCAGGGCTGGCCAGCGGGTGCTCTCAGCAATCAGAGACTCACCCCTGCAGTCAGCCAAAACACCTGAAGCTGATTTCAGGGGTTGTATTTAAGGAATGGCCAGACTCACAGTCAGGGCCTTGGTGTGTGTTTTTCCATGGGCCCCTGTATCTTGTAACCTGCATTCCTGTTCCTGTTTCTGCCTGACTTGTTGCCAACCCTGCCTGATCCTGACCTCTGCTGACTTCTCCTGTTTGATCCCTGGCTTGTGACCCTGACCATTCTCTCCGCCTGCTCCTCCTGTACCTACCTGCCCGATAGTTATCGGCCCGGCCTGCCTGACTACGTTGTGCTCTATATGTGTATGTACCTGTGTATCTGTATCAGTTTAGGTTTGGGTTTGTTTCACCTTGTTGTATGTATTTGTGTTAGGTTGGGGTTTGGTGCACTGCGTTTATGTTTGTATTGTTAGTCTTAATAAATTGTCTTATTTATACCATATCGGAAGCCTACATTTCCCTGTGTCAGTTCACACCCCTCTGGTCATACCCGGAGCCCTGACAGCCTATATAAATCTATCTCCTCTTTCTCATATTAAATAATTGCTGCTGCATTCGATTTTTACTGGTTTTAGTAATGACTTAAGACTTAAGCTGTGAAGGGCAGGTGCAGACCAGCACGGAGCCCTTGATGACCCTGTCCATGGCTGCACGGAGAAGCGCAGGATCTGATGGAGGAGTTCTGTACTCTCAAAACTTGCAACACAAGTGTGAACCTGGCTTAAGGGCTCATCATTGGAGGATGGTAAAACCCTGCAATTGAGCCACACTTTTATCACCCCTCAACCGCTACCCCATTTAGCAGCAGCCAGGGGTGTACGCATGCTGCAACTGGGATGCTTAGCTTCGCAGTTGTGGCAGGAATTGCACCTTCTGAATGCAGCCTATTCATGTGGAAGGGGCCACACTGCAAGCACCACACAATGGTGTGCACTGCAAACAGCTGCAGTGCACTAGTGCAGACTTCACGGAGTTAAAACAGGCAGTGAGGAATCGATACAACACCTCAACACCGCCTGTCAAATACTTTCTATCCAAATGCGGATCACTCTTCAGAAACCAAAGCACATGTGGATGAGCCCTATGTGAGTTTAGCCCTGTATGTGTAGAGTCACCACACCCAGGCAGGAGTACTCTCATAAAATGGTTCCAGGTTACCCTGCAAGGGAACAAAGGCACCCTAAAAATGGAAGATGAGGATGGAGAAATTTGAAATGGAATGACAAGAGGAGAACAGAAAGCAGACAGAAGCTGTGTATATCACTTTTCAGACTCCTGCATTGTTTATACACTGTCCCAGGTGTGTATGGAGGTTCTGTTATGGGGCTGGACAAAGTAACCAATAGACTAAAAGTACTGCGAAAGTGTTACTAAACCCACAACAGTAAAATCAGTCTGTATATGCAGTAAAGCATGCTTGTTATACTCACTGGAACCTAAGAGGTTAATCTTCTGCATTGTGTAAAAATGCTGTTTGATCCTGACTTCTCTGATCCTCCCCTTCTTCCAGTGTCCCCCTCTCATCTCCTGATAAGACATATCGTGTGGAGTCACTCTACTCATGCTCAGTTTGGTGTTTATTGCTAGAGAGGTTTTTTTTTCTTGGGAGAGTGCATGTGATCAACACAGGGCCAATCAGCGCTGTCCAGACAGAGGTCAGGGGTCCTGCATCCTCCTAGAGCAGAATGAAAACTCCTCCTACAAGCTTTAGCCAGTGCTTGGCTGGACACTTATAGAAGTCACAAGACTGCTCTAACTGCTGATGATAAAAAGTATTTAGCAGTTTATATTTACTAAAATAACTGCACTTCCATGTTGTGTGTACTGTACTGTGGGAGACCAGATAGAGTGAAAGGGTCCTGGGTTTAGTAATATTTTAAGTCACCTCACTGTTGGCACAATCTGTGAGTCCTTCTGCCACGGTAGCAGATGGGACTTGTAGTCTTCCCTTTCACAAATCCCTGTGAATGGATGACATTGTTGTGCAGTCACAACCACACACTGCTGAGCTGCAAAAAAAAAGGATGCTGTAGGGAGAAGCAGCCTGCGATTCAGATAAGTGTGTGTGTTTGGGAAAAGGGGTTTCATGGCTGGGGAATGGCAACTGAAACTGTGTCTCATGATACACCCCAAATATGGTTGCTAAATGAACCATGGTCCTAGAGATGGATTATACATTTCATATAATAGCTGGTGATGATCCTGAGAAGATATTTCTTGGTAACCTGGAGTTGGAAATATAAATTCTGCATTACTACTGAAGGCCAATAGATGGTGATATACAGCTCGCAAAAGACACATTATAGGTGACACTGCTTTTTAAAACACAAACGTCATTGGACAAAAACATATATTTGCACATATATTATCTATATTTTATATATAAACATATAGTGCATATACTACATTTTAAAATATATTATGTCCATTAGCACCTTCCTTTTTTCTAGCTTTAAACAGATCATCCTAGTGACTTAAAATATCAGGATTTCTAAGTCTTGCCCCAGTAAGTTCAAACTACCCTTCTCTTCAATAGTCAATAAGGCTAGGTTCACACTAGTGCGGGTCGTGCTGCCCTTGGTTGCGTGGGCACGGCAGCCCAATCATTTGAATGGGCTGTTGTGACCGCATTTTACGCAAAAAAAGGTGTATGCACCTTTTCCAAAATGCATCCACAGGGAAACCACATGGTCTTTTTGACCATGCAATTTCCCTGTGGTTCCCGCACCCACGATCGTGCTGCGGGCTAAGATGCGTGGGGGTGCCATTCAGAATGAATGCCAACCCCACGCCGCGTCTTGCAAGAGCAGCATGATTTGGGAATGGGTGGTTGTGAGTTCCTGTACCTGCAACCAGCTTACAGCCTGTGGGCTAGTGTGAACCACTGCTAAATGCACATTTGCCTGTCCCTGTACGAATTTGAAGTTTTCAAGCATTCATCATATAGTGGTGCCCGCCTTGTCCATTTCATCAGCAATTTCAAACATAATCCTTCTTTTCCCCAAACTAAATACATACCTCCCAACTGAACCACATTTGGAGGGACTGTCAATATTTTGTAACCAAATCTCTCTGTTCCTCTTTATTCCCCCATTGTCCCTCTTTTTTGGCTTGATGTAAGGATCTCTAAAAAAGATAAATTATTTATTTTAGTAGGAACATGCTCATGGGAGTTTGTAATTCCTGCACAGCTGTAGTGTGTCAGGAATGCACATTGAGCTACACATGCGCAGAAGACTGCAATAAACAGCTGCCTGCTTGCAATTTTTTTTAATTATAGGTTTAGTTCCACTTTATTGGCTGTCAGTTGAGTCATTGTTGTCCACCCTCTCTCGCATTTTTTTTCAAATTTGACCTTTTTTCTTTATATAGTAAAACATATAAAAAAATACCAGTGCTGTCTGTGGCGGGAACACAGCAAGTCCTCCTACTACAGGCTGCCTGCAGAAAACTACAGGGGTGTGAACACAAGACCAGTCACTTTCCACAAAGTGGAAGCAGTGATGACTGGTCTTTATTAAAGGATAAGTTCACCTTTTGAACAAAAATAGTAAATGCACATTTTTTTGCAGGTAAAAAAATGTGCATTTATTATTTTTGTCCAAAGGAGCCTGGAAAGCATTGCACCAGTGATCAGTAGATTGCTGATGCCATGCAGGTCTCCTGCAGACCTGTCAGAATATCTGCTTGCTGTATGGGATATATGAGCAAGCCAGGGGCGGACTGACAACTCATGGGGCCCCCGGGCAATAGGGGATCATGGGGCCCCGTGTCCTTGCCCAAACTCAAAAAAGCTTATGAAAAAGGTACCAGGGGCATCTCATGGGGCCCCCTACTGACCCTGGGCCCTCGGGCAGTTCCCGAGTTTCCAAATGGTCAGTCCACCCCTGGAGCAAGCAGATATACTGACAGGAAACTTCAATGAACTACTACGGTGCTCCACAATGCCATGGTAGTTCATAGAAAACTACAAGCTGACAGCAGCTAAGGCTGTCGGGACTTGTAGGCACTCATTCACAGAACACTATGAATAAGTGATGCGGCCGTGCATAGCCACGCTATTTTCAAATTTGCCAGATAGCACGGGGAAACTTCTCCCCATACTATCTGTTAGAGGGAGGGGGACGGCGGGCGTGTCTGTGGCTATGGGAACAGGTTACATGTTCCACCCTAAAAACGGGTGGAACATGTTCCAAAGGTGAACTTATCCTTTAAGGATGTTCCCACAAAGTACAGCAGTTGTTTCCTGCTGGATTACTACATAGATATTGAAAAATACACAAAGCATGCAAAGTCTCCAGTAAGAATGCTTCTTGTATTTAGATATAATTTGCTTATCCTGGAATTCAGATTTAGGAAAGGTTTTGATACCATTCTGATTGGATGGTTTGTTAGGTCTATTGAAGCACACTGTTTTTTTTCTTTGCTTTTGTTTTGATTTGTATGCTTTTGTCTTTAAGTGCTGTTGCACTGCATTGTTTTATGGTTGTATGCCTTTTCAAAACTGATAAAAAGAGTTTATAAAAAAAAAGCTTTTCATCTTATCAAAATTATTGTTTCTTAATGATCATATTTGTTGCTTTTCTTGTTTGAATTGCATAGTATTTCCAATATACCAATAGTAATATATATATATATATATATATATATATATATATATATATATATATATATATATATAAAACAAAGGGTGCAAATGTTTTAAGCACTTGCACTGCCCTCACAAATAATCTCCATAATTTGCCTATTATGTTTTATTTCTTATGAACGTCAGGTCTATCTAGGGGCCCTAATGTGGTATTTTGCAGATTGAAGTATTTCATTAAAATACTGCATTATGGTCACTAGATGGAGCTGGTGATCATAGGAAATAAAAATATAAGGCAAATTATTTGTGATGGCTATGCAAATTCTTGAGACACATGCACAGTGAATTGTTTTAAAAATAGAACTCCAACACACAATCCAATTTACTGTATATTCATTCAGATGGCTATTGTTGTTCCAAGGTCAGTACTGAATTGTTCATGTTAACAAGGCTCTAGATGGTAATGGGTAAGGAAATATGAGAAAGAGTATGGGGTAAAAAGAAGTACAATAACAAGGTAGTTGTCTCCATGCCAATTTTTGGGGTGTCTTCCTTGAATGCCCACTCCTGTATTCGCATGACCTGAAATGGCCCATGTGAGGTTCACTGCATCATTTGCTTCATTCATTGAGGATGGGAAGGCATTGCTTGGGCCACTCAGAGATTTCAAAAAATTCCTATTGGAAAAATTATCAGTTCACAAGTCATCTTTTTTTTTTCCACTAAAGTGTATGATTCTCTTTTGAGCATCATCTGTTCATAGACAGTTCAAAAAATGCCAGCAATGTGCTTAATCACAGTTGCAATTCTTGGGCTGTCTCTGTGCTGTATCCTGTAATACCAAGCACCCCACACAGTTAGATGGGCTCATTACAGCATACAGAGATTTGTTAAGGTGCTGGAAACGCTTCTGATCATGATTCGACACTCAGTGGACATCAGAATCTGAATCTGAAGCACCCCATAAGTGCTTCTTTTAGCTTCTGACAAGGATTGCAGATAATCCTGGCACTGGTAAAGTGTTGCTAAACACACAACAGTAAAATCAGTCTGCATATCCCAGGGGTTAAAATTTCGAGTCCAGACCTACTAGCCGGTCACAAAACTTACTCTCCACCAGTTGCCCCACCCAACCTTGCCCATGTCTGCCCCCAACCCCACCCTGCCCCACCCCAAACCCTACTCCTGGCCCGCCCCAAACCCTGCCCCCAACCTCGCCCCCTTAAAGCTTATGAAATTACATTTTTCTATAGAATAAAGAGTCCAAAATATAAAACTGTACACAGTAATGTATATCCCAGCTCCCCTGTACTCCATTATAGTGATGTGACGTGTACACAGTAATGTATATCCCAGCTCCCCTGTACTCCATTATAGTGATGTGACGTGTACACAGTAATGTATATCCCAGCTCCCCTGTACTCCATTATAGTGATGTGACGTGTACACAGTAATGTATATCCCAGCTCCCCTGTACTCCATTATAGTGATGTGACGTGTACACAGTAATGTATATCCCAGCTCCCCTGTACTCCATTATAGTGATGTGACGTGTACACAGTAATGTATATCCCAGCTCCCCTGTACACCATTATAGTGATGTGACGTGTACACAGTAATGTATATCCCAGCTCCCCTGTACTCCATTATAGTGATGTGACGTGTACACAGTAATGTATATCCCAGCTCCCCTGTACTCCATTATAGTGATATGACATGTACACAGTAATGTATATCCCAGCTCCCCTGTACTCCATTATAGTGATATGACACGTACACAGTAATGTATATCCCAGCTCCCCTGTACTCCATTATAGTGATATGACACGTACACAGTAATGTATATCCCAGCTCCCCTGTACTCCATTATAGTGATATGACACGTACACAGTAATGTATATCCCAGCTCCCCTGTACTCCATTATAGTGATATGACACGTACACAGTAATGTATATCCCAGCTCCCCTGTACTCCATTATAGTGATATGACACGTACACAGTAATGTATATCCCAGCTCCCCTGTACTCCATTATAGTGATATGACACGTACACAGTAATGTATATCCCCCCTCCCCTGTACTCCATTATAGTGATATGACACGTACACAGTAATGTATATCCCCCCTCCCCTGTACTCCATTATAGTGATATGACACGTACACAGTAATGTATATCCCCCCTCCCCTGTACTCCATTATAGTGATATGACACGTACACAGTAATGTATATCCCAGCTCCCCTGTACTCCATTATAGTGATATGACACGTACACAGTAATGTATATCCCAGCTCCCCTGTACTCCATTATAGTGATATGACACGTACACAGTAATGTATATCCCAGCTCCCCTGTACTCCATTATAGTGATATGACACGTACACAGTAATGTATATCCCAGCTCCCCTGTACTCCATTATAGTGATATGACATGTTGTATACAGTACTTACTCCTAGTCCCTCCGAGTCCCCCGCGGCGGTGGTGAGGGTGTCTCCTCTCAGCGGAGGAGAGCGGACTTCTCCTGCACCTGTCCCCTCAGCGGTGGTGCCGCAGAATCTGGAAACCGGAAGTTGTAAACCGGAACTCAGATTCACAAAGAGGCTTGGAGCGCAGGTGCAGTTGCTCCATGCTTCATCTGTGCTCGCTACTCACCGCTCGCCACAGAGGAATTTCTCCTCTCATTTGGCGAGCGGGCAAGTGGCTTTTTCAAGCCCTGGTATATGCTGTAAAGCATGCTTGTTATGCTCACTAAGGAACCTAGGGGTTAATCCCCTACATTGTGTAAAATAGCTGTTTGATCCTTTCTTCTCTTCCTTCTCCTCTTGTGAAATGACCACCTGATACAGACTGAATCTGTAGTTGTATGCACATGCTCAGTGTGGTGTGTATTGCATGTGATCAGCACAGGACCAATCAACACTGTCCAGACAGGGGGTCAGGGATTTCACATCCTCCTGGAATAGAAAGAAAACTTCTCCTATAAGCTTTGACCAGTGCTCTGCTGAAGTCACAAGACTGCTCTAAATGCTGATGAGAAAAGGTATTTAGCAATTTATATTTATTAAAATAATTGCATTTACATGTTGTGTGTACTGTGGGAGACCAGATATGGTGAATGCAGGGTCCTGGGTTTAGTATCACTTTAAAGGGCATGCAGATAAATCCCCGCCATCATTCTTGGGGTGAGATCTGTCCTCATGGGCCAACGACAATGAAAGCCTAACCGTAGAACAGTGGTCTCTGATTTGTGGTCTGCAAGTCAGATGCAGCTCTTTGCTTGCCATTATCTGATCCTTGGGGCATTATTCCTCCCATTGACACCAACAATGAGGCATCATTCCTTTCACTGAGACTGAGTATAATTCCTACCACTAACACTAAATAGGTGGCACTATTCCTTCCACTGACACCAACAATGGGGCCCTGTTCTTTCTGCTGGCACCAACAATGGGGCATAATTCTTACCACTGATATAAACAATGGAAAACCATTCCTCCCATTAACACCAAAGGTAGGGCAGTATTCTCCCCACTGTTAACAACGATGGGGCAGTATTATTTCCACTGATACCAACAACAGAACACCATTCCTCTCACTAAAACCAAAGATGGGGCATTATTCTTCCCACTGTTAACAACGATGGGGCAGTATTCTTCCCACTGTTACCAGCGATGGGGCAGTATTCTTTCCACTGATATCAACAATAGAACACCATTCCTCTCACTGACACCGAAGATGGGGCAGTATTCTTTCCAGTGATACCAACAATAGAACACCATTCTTCTCACTAACACCAAAGATGGGGCACTATTCTTCCCACTGTTAACAACGATGGGGCAGTATTCTTTCCACTGATACCAACAACAGAACACCATTCCTCTCACTAAAACCAAAGATGGGGCATTATTCTTCCCACTGTTAACAATGATGGGGCAGTATTATTTCCACTGATACCAACAATAGAACACCATTCTTCTCACTAACACCAAAGATGGGGCACTATTCTTCCCAGTGATATTAATGATGGGGCATTTTTCCTCTCACTGACACCGATGATGGGGCACTATTCCTCCTTCTACTGACACTATAATTCTTACTCCCACTGACCACCAAGCTTGAGACACTGTTTACTCCCACAGCCCCTCTAAAGTCTGAAAGACAGTAAACTGGCCCTTTGTTTAGGTTTGAAGACCACTGTTGTAAAAAGTAGTCGATCCAACTATATTTGCTTGCATTGACAAGCAGTTATTATTTACAGTATACAGCAGAGGGCAAATGTAAAAGACAGAATTGATCTGTAGTTTGATCTCCATAGAAAATCATTGGGTTTGCCCGTTCAGAGTGGGGAATGTATAACTAGGCAAAGCACCGTTTCACTTTAAGCCATAAACTCGACTGCTGTACCCTACGAAAGCTGAAATTTTCCAGACTGGCTGCTATGGAAACTGAAATATGACCTCGCTTCCCACTCATAAACATGAATGGCAATACGAACTCTGTTTTATTTATGGCACGGAAGAGAATCATGTTACAATAAAACTGAGAAAAATAATAAATGAATAGAAATCCCTTGAATAAGGGAAGTGATGTTTCATCAGACTTACAAAAAAATGCTGGCATCATTGTAGATGTTATGGAGTTAAACTTATAAAAGTGACAGCTGATTTGTTCAGCGTCCTGACCACAGACATATTTACGAAGGAAGAGGCTGGTGGAAATCCCACTATTTCTCAGACTTGGTTGTTTTTGAAATCTAAGGTTGCTCAAACAAGTGCGTCATCTGTCTTTGCTGAGCTTTACATACGTCTTGGTCACATCTTGTACATAACAACACAACCTGTGCAATCCATTCACTGCTCTGTGGAAAGAAAGTTCCCAGATTTATGAACGTTAAAAACAATACTCTGGTTACTAAATTTTTACCTTTCCTGTGTATATAATCCCAATTTTTAATTTTAGTATCTTTTAGTTACCTTTTTAATCAAAATATTTTTTAAATTATCTGCTGCAAAGTTTCTTACCTGGAGAGCCTATTAGTATCAGCACTTCCTGTTTAAGGGTGGCAACGCCAAACCGCTGCCTTACAATTAGCAGCAATGTTGTCACCCTGCTGTGTGCTCAGGTCTGCAGGAGGAATGCAAAGACCTGATTGGCAGCCCAAGGGATAACTAAATGATTTACTTATGGGATCATTCACAACAGTGCGCCATGCTGAACACACGGCTGCTGGTGTGTGCTAGGGAGACACAGAACAGATGAGTTGAACTTGGCGCATTGCGCTGGTTCGTTTTTTTCACATAACCTTTTTGTAATGTCTTGAGCGATGTTTCAATACAGTTCTATTTGTTGCAGGGGCATTGCAATACAGAGGTTCATGTCGCAACCTTCTGTACTGAAAAATAGTAATACATGCAACAGTATATCATTGGAAACATTTTGTTGTATCTGATAAAAGCAAAAAAAAAACTTTGTTGAAATCATAATAGTCTTGTATAGAGGCAATAAAGTAAGAACTTCCAGTGGGATTTTATTGCAGTTTGTGCCCCCACAAGACAGTACTCCCTGCTATAACTAACATCCTCGACCGTCTGGGCGAAATAACCCAAAAGTTACAAAAACTGAATTGGAAGCTTATTTTTATCCAGCTGTTTATAAGCACTCTAATGGTGCAGTTTATAGGCAGTCTAAAGATTATTTACAAACCTGGCTGCAGACTTTACAGAGTGTTCAGACATGAATACACAGTAAGGACACCCCTCTGGTACAAAGTCTGAAGAGCACTGCTGAGCCCTCTGTTAGCTTTGACAAGTCTATGTGAATGGAGAGGAGGAGGCCAGCACCAACTGTATAAGGGGAATGGTATTAATCAGGAGTTCTCTAGCCTGCCCTTTTGTTCATTCACCTTAATCTGTAGGCACCCACAGGCTGGCATCTAATGTCCATGAGTAGTGTAGTTGATCAGTGGCTTCCATCTCATGTCCATGGGTACAGGAACAGGGGCTGTAATTTCATGCCCATGGGTAGTGGATGAGGGGTTATCATCTCATGTCCATGGGCAGAGGATCAGGGGTTGCCATCTCAAGTCAATGGGTCAATGGGGATCAGGGGCTGTCATCTCATGTTCATGGTTAGAGGAGCAGGGGCTGTCACCTCATGTCCATGGGTAGTGGATCAGGGGTTGTTATTTCATGTCCCTGGGTAGAGGATCAGGGGCTGTCACCTCATGTTCATGGTTAGAGGAGTAGGGGCTGTCATCTCATGTCAATGGGTAGAGGATCAGGGTCTGTCATCATCTCATGTCCATGGGTAGAGGATCAAGGCCTGTCATGATCTCATGTTCATGGGTAAAGGATCAGGGGCTGTCATCTCATGTCCATGGTTAGAGGAGTAGGGGCTGTCATTGCATGTCCATGGGTAAAGGAGCAGGGGCTGTCATCATCTCATGTTCATGGGTAGTGGATCAGAGGTTGTCATGTCATGGCCATTGATAGTGGATCAGGGGTTGTCATTTCATGTCCATTAGTGGATCAGGGCACTGCCATCTCATGTCCATGGTTAGAGGAGCAGGAGCTGTCATCTCATGTCTATGAGTAAAGGATCAGGGGCTGTCATTATCTCATATTCATGGGTAGTGGATCAGGAGCTGTCATTTCATATCCGTATGTGGATCAGGGGCTGTGATTATCTCATGTCCATGAGTAGACATATTTTATTGTATCACAACAACTCAAAAGTGGGAATTTCCATCACCTGGATGAAATAACGGACGTCACCAAACCACCAAGCTTTGCACCAACTTATTTAAGAATGAAATTGCTTGTCTTATTCCTCATTTAGGTAATCATGTCAATTAAATATTGACAAACTGACCCACATCACTTCCCTTGTTATGACAGCAATATGCACTTCTTAAAATGGAATTTCTTCCTAACACTAACTATTCTTAATAATGTCCCGTCCCTCTTATTGTAACTTTTCCTGTCTGTAAAAAAGATCTACGCACTTGCCTTCTTTCAGTCCACTCTAGTTCAGTCATGTAATCCTGTAGCTCTGGCTCCCCTGTGTCAGTGAGTGTAGCTGCAGGGAAGAAGAAGAAGCGCTAACAATGGCTGAGAATTCCATGAGCGGTGACATCACCCATAGGCTCCCATAAACCAGCTGTTGTCAGTGCTCCCTCCTCTCCTCTGCAGCCACCGCTCACTGATAAAGGGGAGCCAGAGCTGCAGGATCACATGACAGACAGTGTTAAATCTTTTGACTAAAATTCCATTTTAGTTTTAGTCATATTTTACTCATTTGAATTGTTTTAGCTTTAGTTGTACTAAAATGTCCAGTATATTTTAGTTAGTTAAAATCTAATGGATTTGGTTAAATAGTAATGCATTATTTAAAGCGGAGTTCCAGTTGAATTAAAAAAAAAAAAAGTCAACAGCTACAAAAACTTTTAAAATACAGATGCTTACCTGTTCCTCGGTCCAGCGGTGTCCTCACCACTGCTGGTTTCACCGGCTGTCTTCTCTCCCTAGCGCCGGCATCTTCAGTGTGGGCACTCGGCTGTGACAGCTTGTGGCTTCACAGCCGGGTACCCACTGTGCATGTGTGAGTAGTGCTGTGCTTTGTGAATGGTCCCATAGTCTTTTGGGACCTGTCACGTGTCCCAGAAGACTAAGGGGAGAGAGGGAGGAGGACACTTCCGCTTCCGATCGCCTAAGGCGATCGCACCGAAAGTGGGAGCGGGTACCTGTCAAATTCGGGTACCTGCTCCCTCACTGCTCCCAAAAGGTACCAGTCTTTGACAGGGAGTGGGGGTGTTAATATGCAAGTTCTTAGTTGAGTTTGCATTGTGTTTAACGTGTATTAAAGGCGAGTTAAAAATGTTCTCCAAATGCCCTATGCACATTTGACACGTGTTTGATGAAAGTTAAAACCGCACCCCAAATGCCTAGGTTTTTTCTTGGCTGCTGTGAACAAGGCCTAACTCCCTGCAAATTCTCTGCAAACACATGCGAGGGAGTTTATGATGCATTACCATGGGTTTGAGTCAGGGGCGGACTGACCATTTGGAAACTCGGGCACTGCCTGAGGGCCCGGGGTCAGTAGGGGGCCCCATGAGATGCCCCTGGTACCTTTTTCATAGGCTTTTTTGAGTTTTGGCAAGGACATAGGAGCCCCATGATCCTCTATTGCCCGGGGGCCCCATGAGTTGTCAGTCCGCCCCTGGTTTGAGTACTCCTACCAAACTCTACGTGAAACTTTTCATGTTTTGATAATGTGAACAGCACTGTGTCCTGTCCAGAGTATTAATTGCAGACTGCTTTACTAGGACTTTGAGGAGAGTTAAAAACTAGCCCCAAACTTCTCCTTTCAGTGCCAGTGTAAACGGGGCCTAAGGGACATCGCTTTTCCATCTTCAAAAAGTTTATTTTTTAAAGTGGAACTTTAGTCAAAAAAGTTCTGCTAGTTCACTTCAGCTGTCCGCTTTTGCAGGTATAGCTATGTAAAACATTAAAAATAAGTGCCTATACTGTTTAAAATTCAGTAATACACTGTCTCACCCTGCTCTGCTCATGCTCAGTTGCTCTCTATCTTTTGTCACTGTGCCAAAAATGTAGAGGTCAGTCTGCTGACAGCCAAAAGATTTACTGCTGCTCAGGGGCTCTGGGCTTCAGCAAAATGGCAGCTTCCAGCAAGAAGAAACAGGAACAATGCTTTGGGCATTTTCTAGCACACATTAATTTTGGTAGCATAAATATTCATGTGGAATGTTTGCTCCTTGTTAAAATGACACTAAACTCTGGTTTAAAGGAAAATTCTATTCAAGTATACTTAACTAAAACTAAACTAAAAAGTACCCTCTATTGCTCTCAGCCTCCTCCAAATTCCTTATTTTTTTCTAATTTTCTGCTGTGATCTGAATTCCTGTTAAAGGGTGGCTATGTTCATTCTCTACAGTCTCACTGTATGTAGGATTGTAGCCACCCTCTTTTGCTTGCCCCAAGATGGATTATTGACTATGAGATTTGTAGTGTGCAAAGAATAGTGCGCATGACTACAACTAACGTGCTTTGCTCATTCCAAACAAACAGAAGTGATGGAGAAATGTCGAGGTTTGGGCGCTCACAGTGGACATTGTAAGGAGGCAGAAAAACAGAGTAAGAAACCTTTTCATGAAAAATAGAATAAACGGCCATTAAGTGTTGGATGTGTAAGAATATTGTTTATTGCCACTTTAGTCCTGGGGATGTCAACTGATGGCATGTCAGGAAGAGGCATGGCTATGGTGGTACTGATACCTGCGATGAGTTGCCAAGTTGCCAATTCATCCTTTAATTCCTGACACATTAATTAAACACATTCTGTACCCAATTAAATCTAGATAAGATACTGACTAAATCAAATTAGATACATAATTTGTAGAGTATATGTTTATAATTATTAAAGAGATGAGTTGGCAAAACTCTCTGCAGTAACAAGGGAAGCTGACATATACTTTAATTGCTTGTGTACTAAAAGTGTACTAAATGAGCTCTGCAAGGTTGCAATCATGCCTCAGATAATACTTAAGGGCCATGTCATAGTGGCAATCCTGTTGCTGGGAACAACTTGCCAACAACAGTATCACTAAAGAGAGCACTAACCTGCTAGAGGATTTGTAGGCATGTGCAGTCTATTTTCTCAACTACAGTGGCAATGCAGAGGGAGAGGAAGTCAAGAGGAGCCTAGTTCCTTTATGGTTTCCTGGGTCACAGGGGGTAGCTATCCAATTGGATGCTGGCACCCCATTTGACTTTGGTGGCCATCTTGGGTCAGGCAGAGTCTACTTAAGACCCTAGCTATCAGTTTTCAAGCGATTCCTCATGTCGCGCATAGGGCAGCCTTTTCACTTCAACGGGTTGCCCTATGTGTGTTTGTCACCCAAAAGAAGCTCCTGATCCTTTTTGGGTGACAAATTTCACGTGATTTTTAAAGGAGCGTTTTGCCATGCAACTTTGCATCGTGTTTGGGGTTCCATGTAGAATGCATGCCACACATTTTTCAGCAATTGCCACATGTTTTGGAACCATAGGCAGAATCGCAAAGATTGTGCCTGTGATTCCAAATCGCCAGGCATTATATTACTTGTCCCTGCAGCCATTCCTGTTGTAAGCAAAGCGTTCCAAAGGATTTCCACATTTCACACAGTTCTGGGTAAGTTGGATGTCTGTGTCACCATGCTCTGTGGTTCTTTTAAAAGAGCTTTTTGTTTTTATTCATTATTTTAATGACAGAGGTGCTTTGAAGTGTAAGTGGAATTGAGATCGCAACATGTACATGTGGGAGGAGTTTTACAGTGAAGATTTTCAAAAAGTGGTCAGGGAGTGCAAAACAAGTCACAAAGTGAATATGTTGGCAGAGTGGAGAAAGGTAAGTATTGTTGTCTGTTGGGGATGGATATCAAAGCCCACTACGGCTGCTTTCACACTGATCCGTTTTTCTTCCATTTTTGCCTTACCAAAAGTGGAAAAAAAATTCATGACATTAAATCCTATGAAGCTCTTCACACCAGTCAGTTGTGGGTCAGTTGCGTTTTTAAAAGTCCTACTTGCTGCAATTTTGGAGTCAAACGTCCTTTTTCCACAGGTGCAAAACGCACTAGAATGCAGCAAAAAATCAGGAACAAAATATGTGTTTTTGCCGTGTTTTTGCAACAGAGCAGTGTGAAAGCAGCTTATATGTAAGAGCTTGCAGATTAAATAAACCGTGTCCACAACCTGTGTCTTGTAACAGATGATATTCTCCAACTCACATGGCATATCCAGTTTATCACAGGGCAGTGCCACTAACCTAATAACGAAGGTAAGCTGTCATGGACGTAGTATGCAACACTTTAGTTAAGTAGTGGCTGTTACCACATACTGATTACAGAGATGTTTTGATTCTTGTCTGTACACCTTATATTCACCTGCCATGAAGATTCTGAGGATGCCTGTGCACTGATACCACTTAGTTTATGCTCCAATTAGGACACACCTTTGCTGACAGCTCCGTTCATGCTTTTGATGATATTTTGTTTACAAGAGTCAGCTGTTTCTCCCTATCCCTTTTGTAATTATCACTTTTATAATGTGCTTTAAAAGCTATACAAAGATCTGCACGTGTATTCCAAGAAAAGTCATACACACATACACTATATTGCCAAACGTTTTGGGACAATATCATTGGAATCAGGTGTTTCAATCACCTCCATGGCCACAGTTGTATAAAATCAAGCACCTAGGCATGCATACTGCTTCTACAAACATTTGTGAAAGAATGGGTCACTCTCAGGAGCTCAGTGAGTTCAAGTGTGGTACCGTGATGGGTTGTCACCTGTGCAATAAGTCCATCAGTGACATTACCTTGCTACTAGTGACATTACCTTGCTACGGTCAACTGTTCATGGTATTATAACAAAGTGGAAACAACTGGAACAGCAGCAACTCAGCCACGAAGTGGTAGGCCACATAAAATGACAGAGCGGGGTCAGCGTATGCTGAAGCGTACAGCACGCAGAAGTTGCCAACTGTCTGCAGAGTCAATAGCTAAAGACATCCAAACTTCTTGTGGCCTTTAGATGAGCACAACAGTGCATAGAGAGCTTCATGGAATGGGTTTCCATGGCTGAGCTGCTGCATCCAAGCCTTACATCACCAAGTGCAATGCAAAGCGTTGTATGCAGTGGTGTTAGGCACGCTGCCACTGGACTCTAGAGCAGTGGAAACATGTTCTCTGGAGTGACGATTCACACTTCTCTGTCTGGCAATCCGATGGACGTGTCTGGGTTTGGCAGTTGCCAGGAGAACAGTACTTGCCTGACTGCATTGTGCCCAGCGTAAAGTTTGGTGGATGGGGGATTATGTTGCGGGGTTGTTTTTCAGGGTTTGGCTTGGCCCCTTAGTTCCAGTGAAGAGAACTCTTAAGGTGTCAGCATACCAAGACATTTTTGACAATTTTATGCTCCCAACTTTGTTGGAATAGTTTGAGGATGGCCCCTTCCTGTTCCAACATGACTGCGTACCAATGCACAAAGTAAGGTCCATAAAGACATGGATGAGAGAGTTTGGGGTGGAGGAACTTGACTGACCTGCACAGAGTCCTGACCTCAACCCGACAGAACACCTTTGAGATAAATTAGAATGGAGACTACGAGCCAGGCCTTCTCCAATATCAGTGCCTGACCTCACAAATGCACTTCTGGAAGAATGGTCAAACATTCCCATAGACACACTCCTAAACAGGGGCGGACTGACCATTTAGCCACTCAGGCACTGCCTGAGGGCCTGGGGTCAGTAAGGGGCCCCATGAGATGCCCCTGGTACCTTTCATAGGCTTTTTTGGGTGTGGTTTGAGGTTGGGGGTAGGACACAGGGGCCCCATGATTTCCTATTGCCCAGGGGCCCTATGAGTTGTCAGTCCGCTCCTGGCCATGACACAACACTCTAAACTGATAGCATACTCAGATTGCAGGGCGCATGTGCCGGTCATGTCACTGGCTGCTTCCTGTGTAAATATTTCCTAAACACCGCATGTTTAGGAGATATTCACCTTATTATTAGCTTGCCTCTAGAAACAAGTTCAAAAGTGAAGTTTACTACTGCTTTAATATGTCTTATATTCTTCTTTTATTCTCTTGCTCCTTGGCCTATGAGCTTCATTATGGTAAATACAGCCCTGCGTATGTATGCACATTAGGATAAATACCTGATATGGAAAAGCATGTGACTCTCCTATGTGACAGTACTTGGCCAATCAGTGATTAAACTTGAACAGCGTTTCATGTCAGCGACAACCTCGCCAGCTACAATCACTCTGCATTCATATTCATGGCTTAGAAGAACATACAATGACTATACCTAATAAATCATTATCTAAACGTCACTGTTCATTGCTGGTGTCCCGAGTTGTAGCAGTAAGGATTCACTGCTAGAAAAAATATATATCATCCAGCCGACATAGCTTATAGGGCCACCAGCAATCTGTTTCTAGCAGTAAAATCAGAATCTCTCAACAGGCTGCAATTGTCAGATGATGAAGCATGTCAGATGTAGTCTGTGTGCAGAAATCCTAAACAGGTTGATGATATGCTTTTGTTGAGTGGATGACCCACTAAAACCCAACCCTGTCCAGGCCGTCTCTTATTTCATAATATGACTGTTGACAGCTGATCTTGGCATTTACTACCTGTGCCAATTTGAGTCATGCAAAGAGTAAGTTGCATAACTATTGCAAACACAGGGATGTCATTACACAATTTCCATCCTACTCCAAACATTTTCAATAAATTGGGCTATTTTTAAGTCTCTTTCAGATGAGCGGTTTTACCACCACTCTGGCTGCCCACTTGACCTGTAAAATAACAGTCGGACGGGACTGTACACCTGACAAAATTGCAGCATATTTATCTCAGGGTGCAGAGTTTGACAGGTGTCACTCACCCATTTAGTTCAATGGGGTAGTGCCTGCAACTGCGTACAATGCACATGGTTGAGGCGAGATAGTGCAGCATTATAGGGTTAAATCAGGCAGTGAGGAGGCAATATAATGCTTCCTCACTGCTTGTCAAATGCCCTCTGAAAAGCGATCTGAATGCATATTGCTCTTTAGAGGGCACCACAACACTTCACCATACATGTAAAAGAGCAATTACACAGACTTTTTATCAGTAATTTGAATTTAAAATGACACCTTTTATATAACAATCTGCCTGACTATAGTCACCCTTGGTTTCTATAGTGTCTTGCTGATTCAGTATGTGTCTGATTGAGTGTGATCTGTAAGGCCTCATGTACACTGGGTGATTAGCACCTGTCAGGGGCGTATTTACCACAAGGCAAACAAGGCATTTGCCTAGGGCAGGATTTTTCAGGGAAGCAGCACTGCCACCTGGAAGAAGGAACACACATGTGAAGGTGAGTTTCTTTCTAGGGCCGGGGGGGGGGGGGGTGGTAGTGGAAGCCTTTCTTGAGGGGGGACATTTGTGTTGTTGGCAGGGGTGGACTGACCATTAGAGCAATCGAGCACTGCCCGAGGGCCCAGGGCTAGTAGGGGGCCCCATGAGATGCCCCTGGTACCTTTTTATAGGCTTTTTTGGGTGTGCTTTGAGTGTGGGCAAGGACACAGGGGCCCCATGATCCCCTATTGCCTGGAGGACCCATGAGTTGTCAGTCCTCCCCTGGTTGTTGGCCAATGTCAGGCTCTCTCTGCGGGGAAGGGTGGGGGGGGGGATTTTTGTATTGCCTGGGGCAGCACAAAACCTAAATACGCCACTGGCCCCTGTGCTCATGTTTTCCGGTGCCCGGAAGTCACAGGTGCAGCAGCCTTCAGCAGCCTGTCAAAATCTATGATAGGCTGAAATATGTGGCAATTGGACTCTATACTTGTGTTTAACTGCATGTCTACTACGGTACATTTATAAATGCCATGGTAGACAAACGGTTAATGCTAGGTTCACACTAAAATCTGTGCATGTTTCCCGCAATGCATTCAAAACGCCCTGCAGTTGCAATCTGCAGCGGGTGTCCTTGTTAAATTAAAGACACCCCAAACACAGGTCGCAAATGCAGTGTGTATGCCTGCACCAGATCACATAATATAAATGACCTTTTGGGTGGAACTCCGCTTTAGCCTATTCAAAATGAATGAACTCTAATCACACTGTACTGAATCGCATGTGAATCAATGAACTACGTCATTTCCAAGGTCACAGCTGCCATTTTTCATAGTGTAGATAAGGAAGCAGCTACAACTTGATCCATGTATGAATAGTTACACTGGAGGGCTGGTGAGACATTAGGGCCCTGATTTATTAAGAATTGAGTCTACCAGCAGACGCTGCACATTCAGGCAGACTCAATTCAAACAATCAAGGCCTGTCAGCCTGCAGAAAGGCGTCTAGCAAACTCATTGAAAAAAGTCTACTTTGTAGACTCTTTCCTGTTAATAAATCCGGAATCATGTCAGGCACATTTCTAGATGCAATGCCGGATATGTTCGCTAGGTGGCGCACAACTGAGGGATTTGTCCAGTTGGCGATTTTCTGTTTGCATATTAGACTACTTATAATTTAAAATAAAAAGCACACCTATATTAAAATTTTTTTTTTTTGGTTTCTGTTTCTCCAAAAATGATCAGACAACTAATGCATTTCCTATGGGCACCAGAGTAGCTAAATGGTTAGCACTTCCGCCTGGCAGTACTAGCATTGTTGGTTCAAATCCAAACCACAGCACCACCTGCCTGGAGTTTGCTGGTTCTCCCTGTGCCTGTGTGGGTTTCTTCCGGGTACTCCGGTTTCCTTCCACACTCCAAAGACATGCTGGTAGGTTAATTGGCTCCTGTCTAATTTGACCCTAGTATGTGTATGTATGAATGTGAGTTAGGGACCTTAGATTGTATGTCCCTTGAGGGTTAGGGACTGATGTGAATGTACAATATATATGGAAAGCACTGCGTAAATTGACAGCACTATATAAGTACCTGTAATAAATAAATACATTTCCTAATGAATGTCATACATTCTATTTTCAAATGTCAAACATTTTCACACTTATATATCTCAAATAATTGCAAAGTGAGTATCAAGATGGCCACCAATCCTCAATGGCAGCGGAGTGGCTTCAGCAATAGGGCTCCACCCAATGCGTTTCGTGTACCAACACGTCCTATTGGTGTGCCCCTGAGGACATGTTGGTACACGAAACGCATTCGGTGGAGCCCTATTGCTGATGCCACACCGCCATAATTGAGGAGCGGTGGCCATCTTGGAACTCACTTTGCTATTATTTTTATTACTCCACGTGGATATTTTTAATTGTTACTTGTGACCATTATAATAAAGTAATACACTATTAAGCACCTTTCTGGCTCCTGTGGCTGAGCTAATTCCTCCCCAGGACCATTTTGGCACCCACCCTGATGGATGGATGAATGGAGCTGGATGACTAACCCATAGCTGCCAGCATATCGCTGCACCCCCAAATGTGTGATGTGTATAACCCATGCGCATTAATACTTTTGTTCTGGTAAGTGTACACCCGTCCCAGGGGGGATTACCTTTCACGAGTTCAAGCACTACTGTTCATCATGGATAAACCACACGTGCCATTCATAGGCACTCTCTGAGTTGGTACTCTCACACAAAGGACATTCCATTATTCAGGAATGATTATATTAACTTTTTTTAGCACCATTTACCAGTTTACATCATTATTCCACTTATTTGCACTTTTTTTTTTACATGTGTTTATGATTGATAACATGCATTTATAGCACAGCACTATTACTTTAACATATTGGTATTCTGGGACTGTTGCCAATACCTTGAGTGCTAGCTGCTACCTTCATATCTATACCTAGATTTATATTTATCTTGTGTAATACCATTTTAGTAGTCTATATAATTTTACCAGCCCTCACTTTATCATTGTTTTTAAACAATGTAACTATTCTACATTTCAGCTCAAATTCTGTCTCCTACAGTGGCTTAGTGGTTAGAATTCAGAATTTACAGCACTTGGGTTATGGGTTCTAATCCCAGTCATGGGTGCACCTGCATCCCAATTTGCATGCTTTCTCTGCATGGATGTGTTTCTGCCAACACTCCAAAGACATGCTGTTAGGGTAATTGGGCCCAGGGGTGGACTGACAACTTATGGGGCCCCAGGGGCAATAGGGGATCATGGGGCCCCTGTGTCCTTGCCCAAACTCAAAAAAGCCTATGAAAAAGGTACCAGGGGCATCTCATGGGGCCCCCTACTGATGCTAGGCCCTTGAGCAGTGCCTGAGTTTCCAAATGGTCAGTCTGCCTGTTTGGGCCTAGTATATGTCTGAGTTTCTGGTCTTAGATTGTAAGCTCCTTGACATTTGTGACTTTCAAAAATATGGATATCAGTTTCCAGAGTTCTGTCAGTACCAGAAATATTGATCAATTAAGATTTTGGCTACTAAGTGGAAAGGGAGTGAATTTTACCTGTGTCCTGTTCTTCTGACAAGTTTGAAACTTTCAATTTTCCTTCTGTTTATATTTCATTACAACTTTGTTTATCTTCTCTAAGGTCATTAAGCATCAGACAGGCATTTGGGAAGCGTTTTTTACATTTCTCACATGGCAGCACACAGTGCTGTTCACACTGAAGCGTTAGCGTTGCGTCGCGGCAAAACTGGCGCCTCATATCGAGTCAGGAGGAGTTGAAGCCTCACATTCAAGTCTATAGTGCCGCTCCTCAAACGCCTGGCAGACGTTTGCGGTGCGGTTGCGAGGCGTTTTTGGAGCGTTAATATCATTTAACTTCATTACAGGCATTTGTGGTGCAGTTTTAACGCTTGGCAAATGCTTATCACATACCTCAAAACCATGCATAGGGCGTTTGGGGAGCATTTGAGGAGCGTTAAAAATGCTTCCCAAATGCCTGTCAAACGCTATAGTGCCGTTTGGCAAGAGTTAGAAATAAAGTCAAGTGTGAATGAGCCCTTAAACCTCTCTCCTTATACAACTTGACCCCCTCTTCCACCCCCCCCCGTCATCACCTGTTCCATCTGCCAATCTATGTATCCCCGCCCCACTCTTTTTATTTAACTATTTATTTACTGATCTTGTTAATGTGTCTTATTTCCTATCACCTACAGCTCAGATCTGGCATTATTATATGATTCCTGATTGTATCTCGCCACTAGTTGAATTCACAATTCCTGGTCAGTCTCATTCCCTTACTTATAATAACCTTTAGGGCCAGTTCACACTACATGTGTTTCAGTTGCTTTTTTTGCATCCAAAACGCACAGAAAGAAGGTTATATGGTTGTCAATGTCATAGTTCACATCAGCGCTTGCAGTTCCAGTGCGTTGCAGGTGCTGCCAAAAAAGTCGAACAGGCTGCATTGTTTATGCATAGAATTGTATTGGAACGTGGTAAAATGCCCTGGAACGCACTACAACACACATGTCCCTAATTAAATTGAAGAAAGAGAGAGGGGAAAAAATTAACTGGAATGCATAAAAAATGCACTGGAACACGTCAAAAATGCATCCAAAATGCACTGGAACATGTAAAAATGCATCCAAAATGCACTGGAACATGTCAGAAACGCATCCAAAATGCACTGGAACACGTCGAAAACGCATCCAAAATGCTCTGGAACATGCTAAACATGCATCAAAAAAGTGCATGCAAAAACGCATCTGGAACACGTCTAGACCGTGTTTCTATAGTGTGAACTGGCCCTTAGGACTTGTTCACACCATTTGTGGTGCAGAAACGCATGCAAAAGCACATTTTTTTTCCAGAACAGGAAAGAAATGCAATGCCCTCTGCAGATGTGCGCAGGTACCATGATGCAAACTTAATTGCACCTCCACACGTCTAGTAAACACAGACGCATTCACAGCCACCAAAACGCATGGCACCACACTACTGTGCGGTTAGGTGCAACACATTTTTAAAATAAAATGCCTGCAGTATTTTTGCATGTTCCCGCACATTCGGCATCCCATTGAAATTAATGAGTTGAGGGAAAAAAAGTAAAAAGTGCAACATTTGCACAGGTCCTCTGGCCTGTACAGCATGAATGAGTGGGTTGTTCATGTGGCTGGAGCCACCTGTTCCACTATGGGGACACAGCAGCTGTACAAACACAGGTTTTAATCTGACAGGTGTGAAGGCGTGGAGAAGTGGCCCTGAATGCTCACTGTCTGTGTTCAGAGCTGTACACCTGCACCCATATGCTTGTCAAATTATGACCTGCAGCATTTCCATAGTGTAACATAGGTTGCCTGCAAACAGCGATAGCCACAAAAACAAACCACTGATTCCCACTCTACAGGCCAAAGCACCCATGTGAATGAGCCCCAAGACCTCAATTACACACACAGCTTTATTTATGAACTCAGTACAGTTTTATAATTTAGATTTCACAGGAATATGGTTGTGATTGTGTCCATTAATAATGTTTTTAGTGTATTTTTACCATAAATATAATTTGGATATTTTCTCTGGTGGTGGGGTGCTGTCAGGTATGCTGTATGGGGCCCCGTGATATCTAACAGTGGCCCTGGGTGTATGCTTGTGTATGTGACACCTGTATAGTTAGGAAGAACAATAAGTTCTTCTATGGAATAGAATCACTTAGTAGGGTTATCTATCCACAAAACAGGCTGCAGATCAAAATATCAATATAAAAATACATACAGTGAAGTGTACCTGTGTGGCATACAACAGAGCATTGAACAGGGATGTGAAGGGGAACCCCATTGGCAACAATTATTAGCATTATGGGCACAATTCATTCCAGATTATCGCATGAGTTAAGGCAGTCACATGACCACATCTCACATGCAATACTGAAAATGTCAATTCACTTTTGCTAGTATGCGGGTGTTCCTATAAATCGTAAAAAAACTCAGGAAATCAAACATAAAAAGACCTTACACCACAGTCACATCAAAGCTGAGTTAGTAATCGTGAGACTTACAGTGAAGATGCTGATTTTCATGCGATTTGCAAGACATCTGACACAGATATCTATGCAAATCACCACAAAAGTAGTACATGTACTACTTTAGAAATCAGTGTCGGAAACGCACCCATGTGACTGCTCTAATAGCAGACAATAGGGTGCAACTTGGCATACGATTTGCAAGTCGCATGTCATGCAAATCACATGCCAAGTCGCACTCAATGTGACCTCTATTAGAGCGTTCATATTGGTGTGGTTCAAACTTGGTTGTAGCCGCAACAATTTATAAAGTAATGAATACAATACTTTTCATGTGATTTGCAGAGAGATCTGTGTCAGATGTCTTGCAAATCGCACTTTAAATCAGCATGTCCCATGACTTCAAAATCATGCGACTTCACTGTAAGTCACATGATGTGACCGTATTGTAAGTCACACCACTTCAAAATCTGCTTTGATGTGACCAGGGTGGCCTCCAGTCACATCAGGCACAATTTGGCATGCGATTTGCATGCCAGGCGACTTGCAAATCATAGGCCAAGTCACACCCTATTTTCCATTATAGGCTCCATTCACATCCAATCTGATTTTGAAATCGTGCGACTTCACTGTAAGTTGACCAATTTCCAAATCGGATTAGATGTGATTGTGGTGTTAGCCCCCAGTCAAAATGGGTGCAATTTGGCATGCAATTTGCAAGTTGCAGGACATGCAAATCGCATGCCAAGTTGCATCCAAGGTGCGCAATTTCAGGTGCGATTTGGGAATTGAAATTGTACCTGATATCAGATCTAATGAATATGGATGTGAGAGTCTTAACGTAAGCGATTTGCTGCAGCACAATTTCAAAAGTAGTTCTTGTCTAACTTTTTCAGCATTTTGTAGCGATTTCACATATAGACTACAATAGAAATCGCAATGCAAAACACAATGGAAAACGCAATAACTCATTGGTATATCTTCAGAAAACATGGTGACATTGCCAACAAAAAGTACAATTTTAAATCGCATCTAGTGTGAACCAAGCAGGCAATTCAACAAAGGAAATACATTTTTGAAGGCATGCGGTATCTGCATGCTCTGATAAGGGTCTGTTATGGATTTGGGGGGGAGGACTCCATGCCATTATTTTATTTTTTTAAATTCCTTTCTCTCTCTCTCTTAGCTCTTGGCTTGACAAATCCTTCCCAAAAGGGGGTAGAGTGCAAACCAGCATTATCAAATCAACCATTAGTCCAGGCCCTTATCTCACCCTATCATTTGACATTCATATAAGGTGCAGCATTGAAGGTGTTTGAACAGACAAGGCCTCATTCTAATTCACATTCTAGGGATCATTTAGACAGAAGCAAAGATGCTGCCACCAGCACATGTATGTTAGGGTAGCCACCCAAGGAATCATGCAACTTCATTGCCGTGGTTGGGATTCAAACCAACAACCCTAGAATTGTGAGGCAGTAGTACTAACCACTAATCCATGGAGCTGTTGAACACTAAACCTGCCTGTATTTCTGTGGTGTGAATCAATCCTAGGTTCCTGGGCAAGGTCAGTGTAACTATCCAGATATCTGAAATGTGACACAAATGTTGTACTATGTTGCCAATTCAGATGTATGTTGGTTCTATGTATCCCAATACAAAGGATTGCAATACTAATACAGGTGTACCTCCGTTTACCAACACCTCGGTTAACGGAATTTTCGGTTTATGAAGGAAAATCCATTGAAAATAATGCCTCGGTGTACAAATTTTTTCATAATTTTTTGCACAATACGAAGTGTATGTCGGTGCTGATTTTTAAATGCAAATGCCAGCCTTTTTTTTTTCTTCACTACTGTATAGTTCACAAGCTTATGTATCACTTTCCCCGAAGTTATAGAAAACTTTGTATCTTTTAATAAACTAAAAGTAAACATTGTTTCCTTTAGGGAAATAAACTCAAAGAAAACTTTCTCTTTTAGCTGGGGGAAGTGACAACTGAATTTCTGAGCTATAGTGAAGGAAAAAAAAAGCCAGAATTACATTTAAAAACCAGCACCATAATAAATAAAAAAAAGGCGTGAGGTCCCCCCTCCCATCTATACCAAGCCCTTTGGGTCTGGTATGGATCTTAAGGTAAAGCCCCACCCCAAAATTATAAAAAAAAAGGGCGTGGGGTCCCCCCTCCCATCCATACCAAGCCCTTCGGGGTCTGGTATGGATCATAAGGGGTAACTCCCCCCCAAAGCACCTTGTCCCCATGTTAATTCTGATAAGCCCCCCGCCCGCAGACCCCCACAACCACCGGCCAGGGTTGTGGGGGTCTGCGGGCTGGGGGCTTATCAGAATCTGGAAGCCCCCTTTAACAAGGGGCCCCCCAGATCCCGCCCCTCCCTACGTGAATGAGTATGGGGTACATGGTACAGCTACTAATTCACAAAAAAAAAGTGTAGTGTAAAAAAACACAGGACACGGTCTTTGACAAGTCCTTTAATAAAAGAAAGTCCCCCGAAGTAGATCCAACGTCAATCACGGTGCAAGGCGCCAGCGACCCGAAAATAGAAAGACAAAAAAAAAAAAGGTTCCGCTTCGGACAATGGCAGCCCAGCCTTCTGCTGTGAGCTTGGGTGACAGTTCTTAAATATATAAGAGGTAGGGCCAGCCGGGGACATCATCCCAGTGACCCTGCCCCATGTGACATCATTGATGTCACTTTTAAAGCGGAGTTCAACTTGTAAAAAAAAAGTCAACAGCTACAAAAACTGTAACTGCTGACTTTTAAAATACAGTCACTTACCTGTCCCTCGGTCCAGCGGTGTCCTCACCAAGGCTGGTTTCACCGGCCGTCTTCTCTCCCTTGCGCCAGCATCTTTAGTGTGGGCACCCGGCTGTGACAGCTTGTGGCTTCACAGACGTGTGCCTACTGTGCATGTGTGAGAAGCGCTGCGCTTTGTGAATGGCCCCGTAGTCTTCTGGGACCTGACTACGGGGAGGGAGGGGGGAGGACAACTTTCGTTTCTGATTGCCTGTCAAATTCAGGTACCCGTTCCCCCAAGGTGCCAATCCTTAATAGAGAACGGGGGACAAAGGCTTAAAATAGGAAATTTCCCTTTTGGGTGGAGCTCTGCTTTAAATGTCACCTATAGAAAAATTTTGGGTGCATTGGGTTTTTTTTGCGCTTCCATGGGTGCGTGATATTTTAAGACTTGGCATGTTTGGTATTTATTCACTCAATGCAACCCCATCTTTTATATTTAAAAACCCCCCAGAGTATTACATTGTATTTTTTCTGAAAATATGCGTTTGATCAATAACTGCACAAATATTGCGTGGCATAAAAAATTGTATCTATCACCATTTTATTCTCCGGGGTCTCAGTTTATCGAAATTATATATTTTTTAACAGTTTACGGTCCTTTCTAGTAAAAAATGCTGATTTTAACATGCAGAAAATAAAAAAAAAATTCCCCTGGCAGGCAAGCGGTTAAGGCTGTATGTGTTTAGAGACATATGCCCAGGACGCGGGGCAGAATGCTGCACATGTGCCTCCTGAGCGCTTGAAAACGCCAGGATTTGGTGAACACGAGCAAAACATCCAGCTGGCATGCCGCCTAAGCATTAATAAATGACAAATGTCTAAAATGTGGGTAACCTCGATGGTTGGTGGAACTATAATAATAAAAACATGTCTACTATATCATCAGGAAGGCAGCCAGGGTCACTGTATATGTAACAACATGCAATAAGTCTCCAGCGCGCTTGTCAGCAATACAAAAACATGTTTATTTTTCAAGCCGTGCCCACGTGACTGAATCCCGAGCACTTCATTTTTGATACTGGCAGACCAGCTCTACTTAGACTTCAGATATCACCAGCTTGGAGAGCCTGTACTTCATTACATTTCCTTTAAGCAAACAAGCATAGCCTTCGATTTAGTATTATGCTAACACGCTTTACAGTATTATCACATAACGTGACACATTTTTTTTCCCTTAAAAAATATGGCTGCCCGCTCTCTCCCTCACAGGTCATCCCCCAGTGGGCGGGCCGCTGCCGCGCTAGAGGGCGGGTCCGTCCTCTAATATAAGGGGCAGGCTGCGAGCTGCTGCGTCAGATTGCTCGTTCGCGTTAGAGACTATTGGGTTGGCGCTTCAACAGTGATTGGACGGAACCCGCCATTGGACACCATGAACTCCCAGGTTCGCCAGAACTTCCACCAGGAGTGCGAGGCCGCCCTCAACCGGCAGGTCAACCTGGAGCTGTACGCCTCCTACGTCTACCTGTCTATGGTGAGTGTCTTGTGCCCCAGGGGGGCGGCGAAGGGCTCATAGCTGCCTTCAGTGTTCTCCCTGAGGGGGCTTCTGAGACTTGTAGTGCCACAGCAGCCGTAATGCTGGCCTCGTAGGGCTGTGTGGAGACAGCAGCCTTGTGGGCGGTGTGGAGGAGGTCTCCTGTCACATGGCCAAGGCTGAGGAGAAGATGGCACAAGGTTTGATGCTTTACAGCAGGGGTCGGCATCTGTGGCCTTCCAGCTGTTGTAGAACTACAAGTCCCATGATGCATTGCAAAACTGACAGTTACAAGCTTGACTCCCAAAGGCAAGAGGCATGATGGGACTTGTAGTTCACCAACAGCTGGAGGGCCACAGTTGCCCACCCCTGCTTTACAGTGTATGGTAGGAGGGATTCAAGTGATTGTAAAGGCAGGACCTGGTTTACTAGAATATATTCTCTGCATTGAGGTGAAGGCCCTGAAGTTGTCTCACCCTCCTACCTGTGTCCTATTGTGATCCAGCGCAGTGCCCATCTCCAGTGGTCCTCCCCTCTCTGTACAGGGGCCAGTGGCAGCTGTGCGAGTCATTGGCTCCTGCTGCTGTCCATCAAATCCTGTCAGAGGGGCTAAGCTGTGCTGTATGGACAGAGGGAGTACCCATATTTGACTGGTACCCTCCCACTTCTGCGATTGTCTAGGTGATCAGAAGCGGAAGTTGTCCTAATCCCCCCCCCCCCCCCCCGTAGTCTTCTGGGACAGGTGCAGGTCCCAGAAGACTATGGGACCATTCACAAAGTGCTGCGCATCTCGCACATGTGGAGGAGGTCTCCTGTCACATGGCCAAGTCATGGCCATCCTGTGTGCTTATGGATGCCCACAGCCTGCTCTAGAACAATCCTGCATGTGTGCTCCTCATAGCAAGTGGCTTCATATGACAAAGTGGAGCCGAGAGCACTGGTAGGGGATCCTGGTAGAGGTTTAGGGCCGTTCAGTGCAATACTACTGCAACAGAGCAGGCAAGTGTGAACGCTTTTTTTTTTTTTTTTTTTTTTTTTTTTTTTCTTCTTCTAGAAAATCTGTTTGTTTTTTTTTTCCTCTCTGGAAAATAACCATGCTATACTTGCTGTGTGCAGTGGCTTTGCACAGAGCAGCCTGGATCCTCCTCAGGTGTCCTGTAGGCTCTTCTGGCTCCTCCCTTCTGTCGGGTGCCCCCGCAGCAAGCAGCTTGCTATGGGGGCACATGCTGCTCTGTCCATTCACCCATGCAGCCATGGCTTGGCCGTGCCCCCCTCGCTTTCCTCCTTGGCCGACTGGTTGATTGACAGCAGTGGGAGCCATTGGCTCCTGTTTGCTGTCTTTGCCAATGAGGAGGCAGAGACCCGGGACAGCTGAGGCTGTCGTGCATATCGGTGGATCGTGATGGGGATCAGGGAAGTGTTTGGGGCTGCTGCACACAGGTTTTTACCTTCCTGCATAGAATGCACAAAGGTAAACCTTCAGCCTTTACAGCCACTTCAACATGTTACAATGCTGTAAAGCTGATCTGTGCTCAACAATCCTTGTGGGGCTTACCTGCACTACAAGGGTTAAATGCTTGAAGGTTAGATTTGCGTCACCCACCTTCTAAATGCTCCCCCAGCACTGCATCCACTGTAGTAAAAGCTGCAATTTAAATCCTTTTTGCCTAATTTTTTATATGGTCAGGTGACTAATCTCAATTTATGGAGGACACTTTCACACTGATCCATAGAAAAACTCGCATGCGGTTTCACTGTTTTTTATTTTTTTTTTTCCTGCATTTGTGGTTTTACACACTGGACATGTGAATCAAATGCTACTTTTTTTCACGTGCTTTTGCTGCATTTTCCATGCATTTCAATGGGGAGGTTTTTTGGTGCGGTTTTTCTACTGCACCAAACATGCAGCAAGCAGGATTTTACTAAACGCTGCTAACTCGCAACAGATCAGTGTGCAGAGTTCCATAGGATTACATGGTCACACTTTTTTATTCTGTGTTGGCGTTAAAGTGGAAAATAGATCAGTGTGACAGCAGCCTAATGTGCAGGAAAGACCTTGGTGCTGACTTCCATAAAGCACTGATGTCCTCCACTGGTCAAGGTGCCGTTGGAGCTTGGTCATGTGACCACATTAAAAAAGCGTATTTAAATTGACATATGCTACAGTGTATACAGCATTTACATGGGTTGTTCTATAGCTTACACCTAAAGAAGTTTGGCATTTAAAAAAAAGAAAGTGCTCATCTTTGCTGCCCAGTCTGTGATGCAGTTCTCACACATCAGCTTTAGGACATTAAACTGATTGGCTGCTTATCGCTCGGTTCTTGGTCTGAGGGTGGCGTGAGTTAGTCATCACTTTTAACTGTTTCTCCAGCACTCACTGAAACTCCAAGTAGGAGAAAGTGCAGTTGTCTGTGCCAGCTGTCGGGCAGCCAGGACGAAACTGACAACATTGTTAGGATCCTGGAGTGGCTCTGCCCCATCAGCTGACTGTCAGCTGCCTCTTGGACAGATGAGCAAAAGTGCACTACTGTGACCAAGGAGGTATGGCCCAAGAGAGCCTTGACCATGCTACTTAAAGCGGAGCTCCACCCAAAGGCTGAAGTTCCACTTTAAGCCTTTGTCCCCTGCTCCCCATTAAGGATGGACAGAGGGGGTACCCAAATTTGACTGGTACCCTCCCACTTCTGCGATTGTCTAGGCGATCAGAAGCGGATGTTGTCCTAATCCCCCCCCCCCGTAGTCTTCTGGGACACATGACAGGTCCCAGAAGACTAGGGGACCATTCACAAAGTGCTGCGCTTCTCGCACATGCGCAGTGGGCACCTGGCTGTGAAGCCACAAGCTGTCACAGCCGGATGCCCACACAGAAGATGCTGGTGCCAGGAAGGGAAGATGGCTTGAGAAACCAGCGGTGGGGAGGACACCACTAGACCGAGGGACAGGTAAGTGTGTATTAAAGTCAGCAGCTACAGTATTTGTAGCTGCTGACTTTTATTATTTTTTTTAGTGGAATTCCGCTTTAAGTCCAGGGGTAGGGGGGAATGCTGTAATGTTTGCCTTTTGCCCTCCTGGCATTCTAATCTGCTCAAAGTTGTGGGTGGCCTATCGATGTTCTTGCATACAATGTAGGTCTTGGTCCGGCATTGTACTTGAAAGGGCTTTTGGAAATCAGCCAGATTGTGGGGAATCTGCAGGAGCAAGGAATAAGATGAGCATTATTGGCTCTGGGGGACAAACCCTTACTGTGGGGCTCCCCCTTAATTGATGCTTTTTGCATATGGGGAACCTAGAAGGCACCTGTACTTGTCTTTGCGCTGCAATCTTCCTCCCATCTTCATATCTGTCCCTGACACTGCTCCATCAGTCACACTGATGTCATTGTGTATAATGGAGCATGGGAGGTCCTGTGTTGCAAACGAGGGCTCACCCCCATTGTGGGAGCATCAGGGAGGTAGAGAACACCAGCTGCTTGGGAAGTGAGGGATAAGGTATCTGTAGTTGCCTTTTCTACCTACATCCACAAGCTGTTCCTGCTAGGTAGAATGAGCCCTGCAATGCTGGGGAATCACACTATAAGGCGTTTTTATTTATTTTTTCCCCTGATGTCCAGCTTGGTTTTTCGTGCTGCTTTTAGTAATTTGATCAACCTGCCTGACATGGCTCTTAACATGACCACATCTGTTATCAGATTCCTAGGTTTCTGCATTTAGTTCTTGGCAGAACAAGATTCTCCAATCCGATTGTAAGGACTTGGTTAGCTTTACAATCCAGGTGGGATTTTTGCAGCTAGTTCTATGCCAGGCTGCTCCTAAGAGGTCTGTGTAGTAATGGATCCAAGAGGCCAGCATGTTGGGAGTGTTCCTTGGAGATCTGGTAATTCAGCAATGCAGTCTTCCCTTGTGTGTCCAGGATATTGTCCTTGTGTACATTTAGTGCTTTCTGTGTGAGTGCTTTAATGGTGTGCCAAGTGATTTAACCTCTTGCAGACTGAATTGTCTCTGCGTTTACAACCCATTTTAAGTCAACGTGCTGTAGTGGTCAATGGGGAAAACTTAGCTAGCCAGAGATGGTACAGGATCACCTTCACTTTACTGCTCTGCAGGGTTTGGGTTGAAAAATGTCCCCTCATCTACAGTAGTCCTCAGTTTTAAGTGCTGGGGTTTGACAGGCATATTTATAGGTCTCTTCATGCCACAATAAGACGATCCATTGTTTCCAATATCCTGTTTCACACCACTGCATTATGCTGGTGTATGCGGAGTGAAAATGTAACCTGCTACATTTAAATGTTCAAAGTGACGCAGCATGCATTAGGCAAAATGTGTAATTTCCTGCTTGGAGGGGAAGAAACCACATCAATGCTTGCCATTAAACGCATGTCGGTGGGCACTGAATGAAAACATGAAGCATCCAGCTTGCCCTGTTTGGTTTAGTAGAATCTAACTACACTTTCTAGAGATGGGGATTTCAGGGTGGTGTGTGCCTAAGAAAATACATGGGGTTGATTTACTAAAACTGGAGTGCAAAATCCGGTACAGCTGTGAACGGTAGCCAATCAGCTTCTGACTTCAGCTTGCTCAATTAAACTGACGAGGGGGGGGGGGGGGGAGCAGTTTGGTTTCAATGCAGAGCTGCACCACATTTTGCATTCTCCAGTTTCAGTAAATCAACCCCAAGATGTCGTCCATGATCCTGCCTGTGAAGGAGGGTCTGCATATTGCCTTTGATGCAAATTGGTTAATACTGATGTTGGACATCTTCATATCAACCACCCTCCTCCATGGAACATGTTTTGCTTGTACTGACATGTGAGCTCATCGGACAAGTTACTTGCACCTTGCTCCCCCAGTAACTAGTCTTATCTCCTAGTCCCATGTTGCAATATGAGGTCCATTTTGATATCGTAATCACACAGGTGTTTAACGAACCTGATTAGGTGAAGGGTGTTTGCTAATCTAATATGTCCAGTAGTAGTTTACAAAATGGCACGAGGCCAGGGTAACATTTCCTTTACTTCAAGGAACCTAAATGATTTTCTGCATTTGTATAAAATGCTTGTATTTTGTAGCTATAGCTTCCATGTAAAGATATTGTTTGCAAACACCTAGAAAAGTGATTTGTAATGGTGCAGTCAGCATAAGGCCTTGGAGTAGTATATGCCATTGTGATGCAGGGCCGGAGTCTGGATACCTAGTGTATAGGACCTCAAACTTGTATACTACAGACACATGACATAAAAACATTAAACTATTGCCTGAAGACAAAGTGCATATTTACAAACAAAGGCAATGCCTGTCAGACTGGGGTGTGTAGTTTGTTCTTGATTTGTTTTTTTTTCTTCAAACATTTTATTAGAATTATAACATAGAGAACAAGGCATTAACAGCAGGTAATGAACATTACATTGACATAAAGATATTGGGGAGAAACATGGACACTGTCGATGAGAGATAGATAGATATAGATGGATGGATGGGCAGAACTGCACAACTTATGATTTCAGGAAAACAAAATTATGAACAAAAGGTATTAACATATTGCAAAGAGTGAACAGTGGGGGTAATGACTCTCCCTAGCTGCATGGAAAGTTAGGGGCGAACAGAGCAGGGGAGGGGAATGGGGTAAAATGTTTTGTTTGTTTTCATAAAGTATTGAACCTAATTTGTCTACATGTCTAAAAGGACGTCTGTTGCTTGAAGATTGAAAGCTGAGCATAAAAAGTATCAAGTGTGGCTAAGTCTGTCACTTGTCCTGCATGGTGCACAAGATTAAATACAATAGCAGCCTGCTTTGTAGTAGTTGGGTTTGATACAGAGCTGTCTAAAGAGCAGATCATAGTACAGAAGTGTGTAATATTGGTTACACTATGCTCTGACTGCCTCGTGGCAGATTCTGACACAAAGACGCTCTGACCTCTAAGAGGGTATGTATATGATGGGTGGGTCCAGCTACCACGTGGGATGCATGAATGGTAAGATCTGCTCATTGTAGCACCCTCTGGTGAGCAGAATGCAGCACTGAGTGCTTACAAGTCCTGTATGTGCAAGTATGACAGCATGGTCTGTTTACACAAATGCGGTCTCTTAAAAGAAAAGAACATGTTTACTTCCATCCTATCAGTGTGTAATTTTGACATCTGGATGTTCAAAAGTCCTCAGATTGGCTCCGTGCTTAATATTAAAAGATCTATGGCTGGGTGATTATTTTGGGTGTACACATTTCAGATTGTGGGTAAAGGTAAAGAGTTCTGTTGGTTTTAGGATGTCTGGCTGAAGGGTTACTGGAATGGAAACACAAGCAGCTGTCTTTGAAAAGATATTGCATAGTTACATATACTTCAGTGAATGCATGGTCTTGTTACTTCTGCTTGGCTAGTGTACCCATCACTGCTGCTTAACTTGGTGCTAACATGACAGGTCATTGTTCTAAAATGGCAAGAGGTGTTAATATGGCTAGGGATACTGTTTTTGAAGAATGGGAAGGCTTTGCTCATATGAGTGCTAATGCCTATGCCTGGGGAGTTCTATTTTCGCTCAGGTGTTTCTTGCATCCCTGTGCAGACAGGTTTTCTGTACCCCTACACCTGAGCTGGGGAGGACAATGACCTTAGGGGGGCATCTTATAGCAGTGTTAATATAGCTGTATTGATGACCATTGGGATGTTGTGGTTGCATGGACACACATCTCCCAGTCTGACATCTATGTGGATGCACAGCCCTGAATGCACACTGTTTCATTACAACAACAAAACCTTTTTTCAGCCTGAATTCTCAAGATATTGCACTAAATGCACTCCCTTCATCTGATCTCATTTTGAGAATATTGAGCAGTTGGCCACTGGAATTTCCACTTTTACTCCTTAAACATAACTAAGTGGAGTCCTATTCATATGGGATCTATATGTAGAAATTATCTGGTGTCAGCTGACTGCATAGTGAGAGCTGAAATCTTTCTTTTGGGGTCTTTAAGAACACCTGCAGTGACTTGGTTTACCCAAAACTGAAATTCAAGTGAGTGTAAAAGGCGTAAGACTAATTTTACCCAAATTTGCTGTGAAGAACAGGACATAAATGGTAAAGGCCTACAATTTTAATTTCTGATCAAAGGTTTCCAGTTCATGTATTAGAACTTCACTTGCATTGACTGGTAAAATGCTGGACAGAGGTAACAGTTTTCTGATTACTGTCAGAACATGAGTTACATTGTAATTTCCAGCAAGACTCCTTTTAGGCTCTGTGCACACTGGTGTTTAGCTGTGGGTGGAGAACAGAGGCCTGGATGCTGGCAGCTGCTGTGGCTGGACCCTGCACCTAGCTGTACAAACATTTTGCCCCAGGGGATGAATGCAAATGATGGTTTTCTGGTCATTTGTTCCTGGTGCATATTACCCTAAAGGTTTATACTGCTAGGTACCCCATCCAGTTGCAGTAACTGTCAGCCCCTCTGTTGGGCTGAGTGGGGCACCTGTGACCTTCCACTACAGCTACAAGCCAGAACCTGTGCACTGAGGCTAAACACCCTGTATATGGGGCCTTAAAGTGGTTGTAGAGGCTCAAGGTTTATTACCTTCATGTATTATATGTAAACCTTTCTGTGCAGCATTCCCCCCCATACTCTTCTAAGCCCCTTCTTGATCCAGCAATGTGCACTGGAGTCTTGGCTATCCCAGGACTCCCTCTCCTCATTGGTTGAGGCAGGAGCCATTAGCTCCCTCTGCTTTCAATCACTGCCAATGAGAAGGGGGGTGGGGCCGAGCTGCAGCTCCGTCTGAGTCGACACATGGAGGAGCAGCTGGGGAGTTTGCATGCTCGGGTGCCCCCATAGCACATTGCTTGCCGTGGGGGCACCTGACAGGTGGGAAGGGCCAGAAGCACACCACTACACGCATCAGGCAAGTATAGACCTTTAATTTTTTTTTAAGTAAAGCCCTTTAGAGTTGCTTAAATTCTGTGGGAACTGGCGGTCTATTGGCCAGGATGAATTTTCACTTACTGCTATATTGTGATTTGAGCAGTTCGAAGTCCAGGCCAGCCCCTTCCCACATCATGGATTCTAGTGATAACCTAGATTAAAGTGTGTTTTAGAACTGCACAGCAGGCTACTGTACTTGAAGGGCCAATTGAAGCATCAAGTCTGCTTTTCCAGGTATGGGGTTATTGGGGAAAGCTTCCCTCAATTCCTAGTCTGTGAAATGGGACCTGCATACCAGACGCTTGGTCATCCACGCATGTCAGATGTACTGTTAATAAATTAATCTGCCATTTCCAACTCCTGAAAATGTTGTCCTTGCCAAATATATTATCCCTGAAGGTGCGTGATTGGAAAGGGCCTACAGACATACAAACTTCCCCCAGTCATTTTGTAAATTGGCACCATTGGAATGCTTGGGAACCTTTCTGCTGAAGAGGTATGGGAGCCATGCTTATGCTGGACTGTCTACTGTGGTCACAGTATGTATTCAGGTTTCAAGTCTCCAGCGGTCCTCAAGCATCTGTACAATGTGCAGGTGCCTTTAGCTGGTTGTGGCAACAATTGTTTAAGCTGGCTACACTTTTTTTCCCCTACCGTCTTTCAGGCCAGCACTCTGAGAGACCTCGGCTCCTCCCCATCTGAGGAAACACCTCCACCTACAATAAAAAAGCTCCACTCCCCTCTGACCTCAGTTCAGGTGTTTCCTCCGGTGGGGAGACACGAGGAGGCGCAGGAGGACGATAGGGGAGCCGAGGGCCGGATAGCCGGCTGTGAGGCCCGACGCAGCCGGGAGTGAAGGCCGGAGTGTCCGGCTGCATATCCTCCCAGGGCAGGCTGCCAGCAGTGAGAGTGCATCCCGGGGGACGGGACAGGGCACTTACCTGCTCTTCGCCCCCCGACCCCCTCCGGCGAGGGGGGGTGTCGGGGTGGCCGTGGTGAGGTCTGGGGAGGATCGGGGGGAGTTCCGCTCCTTCCCATGCTGGCGGTCTGAGGGCTTTGCCGGGCCGGACGTCGGGAGACGGCGGTTTCCGGCGGAAGGGGCGGGGCTTCGCCCAGGGCCGCGACTTCCGCTTCCGGTCGCGGCCTTCACACCACGGCGGCGCGAAATTCGAAGGTGGCGGTGCACAGCGGTCTGGGGGACAGACCTGCACCAGGCGACCACCCTCCGGTACGGGATGTCGGAGGCACCGGGACCAGGAGATGCCAGCACCAGCCAGTCACAGGTAAGGTGCCTCAGTGGAGGCCTCCCCTACCTGTGGGCCCCTAGCAGGAGGTAGGGCAAGGGGTCTGCGGTTTTTCAGGCCCTTGCTGCTCTGCCGGGAAGCAGGGGGGGGGGGGGTGTTTAGTGTCGGACTGATTGGGTTTCCCTCCTCCCCCCTTTTTCTTTTGTGTCTTGCAGGGCAAGGCCCGGGCTAAACTTAGGCACCAGGAGCCCAAGCGGAGATGCCCTTCCTGTAAGGAAGTTTTAAAAGAATCTTGGCGAAAGGTTCTTTGTGGCCCATGTATACAGGGGTTGGTGAGGGAGGAGAAGCCGGAACAGGGGGACCTAGCTAGGTCAGTGAAGGAGTTGGCTACCACCTTCGACTCCTTCAAGTCCCTCATGGAGAGGTTTGCCCTCCCATTACCTACACTTCCCCCCCCCCCCCCCCAGGTGGCTTCGGTGAGTCGTCGGGAACCCCTTATGACTGGGGAGGAACCAGTGGGGGACTCCCAGTCTGAGGAGGAATCAGCGGGTGAGGGTCCCTCGGAGGAAGGGAGGGGCCCCTCACGGTATAAGTTGACCCTAGAGGAGGTTGATGAGCTCCTGGGGGCTATATACGAAACCCTGGACATTAAGGAGGAGGTTAAGGCCTTATCTCTCCACGACCAAATGTATCAGGGATTGGAGGAGCACCAGCACAGAATGTTTCCTGTGCATGACATTTTGGTAGACACGATTAAGAAGGAGTGGCAAGACCCGGAAAGGAAACCGTTCTTCTCAAAAGCATTGAGGAGGAGGTTTCCGTTTTCGGAAGACCCGGAGGCGGTCTGGAACAAGAGCCCCAGGCTAGACGCGGCCTTTTCCCAAACAACCAGGAGAACTGACCTAGCGTTTGAGGACATGGGGGTCTTACCGGACTTATTGGACAGAAGGGCAGAGTCTCTCCTTAGGAAGGCCTGGGACTCGACCCTGTACAACCTGAAACCGGCCATGGCTACGACAGTGGTAGCCAGGAACTTAGAGTATTGGCTTACGCAATTACAGGCCCATATTGTGGCAGACTCTCCCAAGGAAAAAATCTTGGCCTCTTTTGAGACCCTTTTGCAAGGAGTGGGGTATATTGCGGATGCTTCCGCAGAGTCGGTGAGATTGGGGGCCAGGTCTGCTGCCCTGACCAATTCAGCCAGAAGGGCGCTGTGGCTAAAGACATGGCAGGGGGACATCACTTCAAAAGTTAGGTTATGCGGCATCCCCCTCACAGGAGACTGTCTGTTCGGCCCGGGGTTGGAGGAATTATTGGACCGGACGGCTGATAGGAAAAAGTCCTTCCCCCTCAAGAGGAAAATGCAGGAGGGGGGGACACGGAAGGCCCGCCCGGCAAAGAGGCTGAGCCTGCGACCGCCTGGTCAGGGTAGGTCGGCTGGACAGAGAGGTAGGGGAAGAGGGGGGGCGATTTTTCGCCCTCCTGAGCAGCCCCAAAAACCAAGGTGACTTGGTTCCTCCTGTGGGGGGAAGATTGGCGGCATTCCTCCCACAGTGGGAAGCCGTGGTCACCAGCCCCTTCATTTTGGATGTCATCCGAAGGGGTTACCGGTTAGAATTTCTGAGACCGCCACCCGAGACTTTTCTAGTGACGACCCGTCCAAGGGATCCGACGAAGGACGCGGCTCTGGTGGGCGCTTTGGAGATTCTGGAGTCCCAGGGGGTCATCTCCAGGGTTCCGGTAGCGGAGCGAGGGAAGGGAGTTTATTCCCATGTGTTTGTGGTTCAAAAGCCGTCTGGGGCGTTCAGACTGATTTTGAACCTGAAACCCTTGAACAAGTCCGTACGTTACCGGAGGTTCCGCATGGATTCCATTTTTACAATCAGGTCCCTAATCCCACCAGGTGCATTCATGGCATCCATAGACTTGAAGGACGCCTACCTACACGTGCCCGTGGCGGAAGCCTCTCAGAGGTTCCTCAGGTTGGCAGTGGGGGGGGAGGAAGGAATTCGACACTGGCAGTTCAGGGCTCTTCCATTCGGCCTTTCCTCCTCGCCAAGAGTATTCACCAAGGTTCTGTCGGAGGCACTGATTTCTATCCGCTTGAGGGGGATTTCAGTGGTGGCCTATCTGGACGATTTGCTGCTCTTCGCAGATTCAGAGGCTCACTTACGGCAAGACCTGGTTATAGTGAGGAACCATCTGGAAAGCTTGGGGTGGGTTTTGAATCTGGAGAAATCCTGCCTGGTGCCTTCTCAGAAGGTGATTTACTTGGGCTACACTCTAGACTCGGTAGACCAAAAGACCAGCCTGACTTTGGAAAAGGTCACCAAGTTGGAGGCCGGAGTCAGATTGCTGCAGGGGAGCAGGTCGATGTCCGTAAGACAGGCCATGTCGGTACTTGGATTGCTGACAGCGTCCATTCCGGCGGTTCAGTGGGCAGGTCTGCATATGCGTCCCCTCCAGTTGTGGATCCTGAGGGTTTGGGACAGGAAGTGTCACTCCCTAGAACGCAGGGTCTTGGTGCCCCCCAGTGTGAAGAGGTCTCTATGGTGGTGGAGGAGATCGTCCAGCATAACTCAGGGGCTGTTGTGGTGCTTTCCGATTTCCGCGGAGGTCACTACGGATGCCAGCGCCAGGGGCTGGGGAGCCCACCTGGGAAATTTGGTGACTCAGGGGGAATGGTCCTTAGGGCAGAAGGACAAATCCTCGAATTGGAAGGAATTGAGGGCAGTGTGGGAGGCTCTGCACTCCTTCCAGGCGGGGGTCACGGGCCAGCACGTGCGTGTCCTGACGGACAATGCCACGGCAGTGGCTTATATAAACAGGCAGGGAGGGACGCGGAGCAAGGCCCTCGGGGCCTTAGCGGCGACACTGTTGTCCTGGGCAGAGCTGAATTTGGCGTCCCTGTCTGCGATACACTTAAAGGGGGAGCTGAACCAGAAGGCAGACTTCCTGAGCAGGACTCGGCTCAGGGAGTCGGAATGGGCCTTGAACCCCGATGTCTTTCAGGAGATTGTGCGAAGGTGGGGATCCCCGGATGTGGACCTTTTTGCCTCCGGAAGGAACAACAAGGTCCCAAATTTCTTCTCTCTATCCCGCTGGGACGGGTCCAGAGCGGTGGACGCATTAGGTCAGAGGTGGGACTACCGGCTTTGTTACGCCTTTCCCCCGCTTCCTTTGCTCCCCCTGGTCCTGAGGAAATTCAGGACAGAGGGGACCTCGTTAATCCTGATGGCTCCCTTCTGGCCGCGGCGGGCGTGGTTTGCGACCCTGAAGAGTTTGGCCTCTCGTCCACCCTGGGAGCTGCCACCAAGAGTGGATTTGTTAACACAGGGGCCGGTTCTTTGCCCCAGCGTAGGAAGATTGCGGTTAACGGCCTGGTTTCTGAGCAGCAGCTCCTCTTAGAGAAGGGGTTCTCGCCTAGGGTGGTGGCGACATTACTGGCCAGTAGGAAGGAGGAGACCCAGGCCATTTATGGTAGGGTCTGGGGTTGCTTTACAGCCTGGTGTGACCGGACAGCTGTGGCAACCCATAGTTTGGTTTCTGTGTTGGAATTCCTGCAGGCGGGAGCGGACAAGGGATTGTCTGTCAGCACGCTCAAGGGCCAGGTCTCGGCCCTCAGTGTGTTCTTGGAGACGCCCCTGGCCAGGGAGGCGTTGGTGAGTAGGTTTTTCAAAGCTCTGGTGAGGCAGAGGCCTCTGAGGTCCAGACCATTTCCAGTGTGGGATTTGGCCAAGGTGCTCGGGGGGATGACTAGGGCTCCGTTCGAGCCCTTGGAGTCCTGTCCGATAGGTGAGCTCACCATTAAGACTGCTTTTCTGGTGGCGATTACCACGGCGAGGAGGGTGTGTGAGATGGAGGCCCTCTCGATCAGAACACCCTATCTCCGTATTTTTTCAGACAGGATCGTTTTCAGACCAGACCCGTCCTTCATTCCGAAGGTAGCTCGGAGTTTCCAGAGGGAACAGGACATTGTCCTTCCCTCATTTTTTCCTGACCCGGTGGGGGTAGATCAGGAGAGGTATCATTGTTTAGATGTCAGAAGGTGCGTTCTCCAGTATCTAGAGAGATCTAGGGAGTTCAGAAGCACCGAATCCCTTTTTGTTTTTTTTAAGGGGGCTAGAAGAGGCAAGAAGGCGTCTAGAAGGACGCTGGCCAGCTGGCTGCGGCTGGCGATTACAGGAGCATATCAGGCAGAAGGCCTGGAGGTCCCGGAGGGTATCAAGGCACATTCCACCCGAGCTGTGGCGGCTACCCAGGCAGAGTTAGCAGGGGTTTCCCCAGGGCAGATTTGCAGAGCGGCAACATGGTCCAGCTATGACACATTTGCCAAGCATTACAGACTGGACCTGGTCTCGGTGCAGGAGCAGGACTTTGGTCGTAAGGTCTTACAAGCAGTTAGCCCGCCCGAAGGGTGAGTACTCGCTTATCCTCTCAGAGTGCTGGCCTGAAAGACGGTAGGGGAAAAACCAAGTTACACTTACGGTAACGTCTTTTCCAGGAGTCTTTCAGGCCAGCACCGGTTTCCCACCCACTGTTGATATTGGTTATGTGAAGATGGCTTATTATGATTATGTTGTCTCGCATTGTGTCTCCCCAGATGACCGGAGGATGCTTGGAGAACTGAGGTCAGAGGGGAGTGGAGCTTTTTTATTGTAGGTGGAGGTGTTTCCTCAGATGGGGAGGAGCCGAGGTCTCTCAGAGTGCTGGCCTGAAAGACTCCTGGAAAAGACGTTACCGTAAGTGTAACTTGGTTTTTTTTTTTTTTTTTTTTAAACCAGCTTGGTTTTGATCAATGTATGGCCAGCTTTAGATGAATGATTGCACTTAAAAGGCACTTTCAGTTAAACTTTGGCTGTGTGTTACACTTTGATGTGCATGGCTCATTTGTCCTGTTTTTTTTTTTTTGTTTTTTGTTTTTCTCCAGTCTTATTACTTTGACCGTGATGATGTGGCACTGAAGAACTTTGCAAAATATTTCCTGCACCAGTCCCATGAAGAACGTGAGCATGCAGAGAAACTTATGAAGATGCAGAACCAACGTGGAGGGAGGATATTTTTGCAGGATGTGAAGGTAAGAAGGCTGTCTGCAGACAAGCAAAGGTTTTTCTAACCTGTCCACTATACTGTATTAAAACCAGAAATGTATCCCTCCCTGTAAATCAAGCAATGAAAGCAGACCTGAATGCAAAGTTTAAAGGCAACATCCAAAAATATTAATGGTTCTGGACTAGTACCCAGAAAGATTTACTTTTTTTGTATTCCTCAAGGCCTCATTCAAGTCACCTGTACTGTATGCATGTGGCATTTGTTTTCACATCTACCCTGAGATGCTTGCAGGCAATCAATACAAGTGGATGTAGTTTCATCAGCTGTACACGTCAATACTTGACAGGTGTGCAGGAGTGGGTGCATATCCACAAACGTGCTGTCTGCAGTCCAAACTGCACCTGCTCCTACACATGTTGAATTGTAACATTAAATGTCTGTTCAGCTGCTGCATCCATCTGTCCCAAACGGTTTGCACACAGTTTGGGACAGATGTAAAGTTTCATCCTATTGGTATGAGGCCAAAAAATAGCAGTGCACTTTCTGGTATGAGTGCCTGCTCAATACTGCGCATATACAGCCTCATAGCTGTATATCTGCCGTGTGAGATCCAAAGCAGTGCTGTCTGACTGCTAGTCTTGGATTTGGTGCTGACAATGCCTTTTTGTCTACCAAGAGGACAGCTTTCATAAACCATGCAGAGTACCAGGGTGGATAAATCAATGATTTAAAAAAAATGGGATTTTTTTGGGTTAAATGGGATTTTTTTTTTTTTTTTGCTTTTTGAGGAAAATAAATTACCATCCAAAGATTATTCCATCATGAAATAGATTAGTTTTTTTAATTATGTAGAATAAGGCTGTATATGTTTAATTTTTTTGATAAATAAATTCCATTAATCCATTCACAATGTAATGCTCTTCCAGAGGTTTTTGTAAGATTGGGCAGTTTCTCTGCCTACAAGATATTATCACAGATGCTTGGTTTACTTTTGCAGTTCTCAAAACTGAATTTGACTCAGCGGAGATCACATGCCTCTTCTTCACAGCAAAAATGTTATAACATGAACAGAGTTAAGAAAGACCTTAATCCTAACTTTATGTTGAATAAATCTATTTAAATTGTTATTAAGGTAATGATGATTTTTCTCCTTCCTAAGTACAACAGAAAAGTTGTCCAAATATGAATGATTAACCTATTAAACTGGGGATAAAAAAACTAATATGAAAAGTTGTTCTAAAAATCTTCATCTACTTGCATATTAAAGTTATACCAGCAAGAATTAGTCTTTATGTAGAAAACTAGGATTTAAATCAAGCCTTACTGACTAGTGTTTTAAATCCGTTTGATTTAAATCAAATCCACCCTGCAGAGTACGCATGGTAAGTTTAATGGCAAACACATCAGCTGCAGGGAGCCTGCATGCAATACTGGTGCTTTTAAAAGATGTACCCAAACAAGGGCAGAATTAAATTTTAATTCTTGCCGGACCCTCAACAAGAAGTTCAGTGAGCACCTCTGCTGCATGGTATGGCCAGAGCCCTGTTGCAGGAGCTTAGCTTGGTGAAGTACATGTCTTCTGATTGGACAAAGCAGAAGTGCTGGCACCTTTCAGAATCCTCCCAGTGTTAGGATAGCATTGTGTTATGCAGTAGAGCAGCCTGACTGGCTTATACAATTTGCTCAATTTTCCTCCCTGTTTGGCGTGCAGGCTGGTGACTGTTTTGCCAGGCAGTGAGATACTGTCAGTGTCAAGTTATTGCTATTTTGTATTCCTGTTTTGGGTGAAGTTTCAGAGGAATTTCCAGTCTTGGTGACATTTGCTACTGAGGGGGAAATCTACCCAGCTGGGTCTTAAATGCATAACTGGTAACTACCCTTTAGTAAACACATGTCTAGAGTTCACCTCAAACTGACATTTAAGGATAATCTAACTTGACTCAAATGAGTTTGCTGTGTAATCAAATGCTGCAGCCAACCTTATGCAACAAATGAATGTTGGCATATGGCTATAGAAACTACCTGTGAACCTGAATTATGACCTTTAGGTACAAAAATCTTGGTGACTGAGCAAAACATTTTAGCCCACATTAATTAAAAGGTGCAGCACAATGTTGCCTAACATGGGTGCATTGTCTAGACATTGTTGGCTGTCATATACCAGTGATGACTAGCATTCTAGACTTACAGGATCATACAAATGAATCGAACTTGTGCTTGTCTGGCTGAATTTTGGCTCCAGGGATCAGATGTTGCAGATGAAGTCAAAGGTGTGCAGGTTTAAAGAAAACTACAAACTGTAATTGCAAATGGCAATTAAAGTAATTGGTTTAAGTATAGGCAGGTACAAGACTGTTTAATCATGGTTTCCAAAAAACCTACATTTTTATATGTATAAATGCATTCTGTAGCCAGTATGAATAACAGATTGTCATATAATTAAAGCAGTCCTTTCATGGAGACATTTGGGTTATTGAAGGCACTCTTCACAGTGGATGTGGAAAGCTGTATATTTTCAGGGGTTTCCATGTCTGATCCAATCATTACTACATTTTCAATTTAATTGCGTACTAAAATAGAATGTAAATGTGGGCTTTTATAGTGGTGGGGAAGGCCAACCAGCACATTGATGGAACAATACTGCCTGCTTGCTGATCTTTGATATTAAAGCTGTGTGAAGCTTGTTTTTTTTTTTTTAATACACATTCTACTTGCCTGCTCTGTGAAATGGTTTTGCACAGGACAGCCCTGATCCTCTTCTTGGGTCTCTGGATGGTGCTCCTGACTCCTCCCCATGACCAGTGCCCCACCCATAGTAAGCTGCTTGCTATGGGGGCACTGATGTGTGCTTGCTCTGGAGATTCACTCTTACCATCAGTAAGACAGAGCCGCTGCGCAGTCCCACGCCACGCTATCCTTGTTGGCTCACTGGCTGTGATAGCAGTGGGAGCCAATGACTACCACTGTTTCAGCCAATGAGACCCAGGACAGCTCAACCTCTCATGCACATCAGTGCATCAAGAGGGCACTCAGGGGAGTATTTGTGGGCTGTGGGGGGAGCAGTGCATAGAAGGGTATTTGCCTTCATGCATAGAGTGCACAAACCTATAAAAAACCCTTTAGCCTGTGCAGCCACTTTAACTGCACTGACATCTCTTGTAGATTGTGAATAATGTTGGTTTTAGGAAGGATTTTCCCTAAGGTTCACTTAACCACTTGCCTACAGGGCACTTATACCCCCTTTGTGCCCAGGCCAATTTTCAGCTTTCAGCGCTGTCGCACTTTGACAATTGTGCGGTCATGCAACATTGTACCCATATTAAATTTTTTTTCACACAGCTTTCTTTTGGTGGTATTTAATTGCCACTGGTTGTTTCTTGCACTATAAACAAAGAGCAAACATTTGAAATTTTATTTTTGTTTCTATTAAATTTTGCAAACAGGTAATTTTTCTTTACTGATGTGTTGATGCTGCACTGATGGGGGGGGGGGGTGATAATCAGTGCCCTCTTGGATCAGTGCTGATCTCCACTGACAGCTGCCAGTTATCGGCAGTATTTTCCTCATGCTGTGACAGCTTGAGGAAAGTGCTGCGATAACCGGCAACTGTATTTACTCTGTGATCTGCTGTGTCATTGGACACAGATGATCACATGGTAAAAGGCTGCTGTGATTGGCATTTTACCTCCATCACGTGATCAGCTGTCTGTAGGACACAGTGATCACTGAGATTGTCTGGTGCGTGCCCCTGGGGGCACACGGGAGGGCGTGTTCTGGGATGACGTATGACTCCCTTCCAGAACTGGGTATCTGTTCTGTAGCTGTCATTCGGCTATAGCGTGGTTACCAAGTGGTTAAACACTTTCTTGAAAGGTCGTTGATGGCATAGATTTCCAAACAATATATAGATTTAATTTCCTTTTTATTCTAAATATAAACAAGATTCAGAATGTATGTAGCTGTCTCATTGACAACAAAATAATCATTGCTGTGACGTTAGATGAATTTTTTGATTCTTTTGTTGTCTATGGCATGCAGTGGGTCTTGGAATGTGCAGTCAGTGTGGTTACAGGGCAGCAGGCAGCCAGTATGTGCTGTGTCTGCAGTAATGAAATATCATCTTTGGTGGATTTGGCCTTTTTAAACAATTTCCTTTATGCCAACATTTAAAAATGGTGGTTCCTAAAGACTTTACAGTAAATACAGTGTTATAAAACAGATGAATTTAGGGTGTTTTTGTTGCCTGCGGCATGCACTGCATATCTGACATGCCTTTTTGGAGGTAGCTGTGAAACTAATCCAAGTGGGATTTTATCTTTGTTTTCCATTCTGCTTTTTATATATATATTTTTTTTTTTTAAACTTATGTCAGTGTGAGCTGCTTTTCAGACTTGTTACAGCAGGTTGAGCTGAAGACCAGCGTCGGGTTGTTTCCTAAAGCTGAGGTCCAGTCTCCTGTGAAAGTCAGCAGCTCCAAAAACTGTGGCTGCTGACTAAAAAAAGTGGTGTGCTCCCCAGTGCCAGTATCTTAACTGTGGGAATCCAGCGGTTGCAGCTTCACAGCCAGGTGCCCATTGCGCATGCTTGAGCAGTGCTGCGCATTGTGAGTGATTCCATAATCTACTGGGACCTGTCATGTCTCCCAGAAGACTGGGGGGGAGGGAGAATAGAACTTCCGCTCTGACTGCCTAGGTGATCAGAAGTAGGAGAGTACCTGTCAAAATTGGGTACCCACTCTCCAAAGCTGCCCATAACTGGGAGCAGTAAACAAGTCTTTAAAGTGGAACTTCCACTTTTGGGTGGGGCTCTGCTTTAGTATAGATGTAGCTGTTATCGGACATAATGGCTTAAACCAATGTTTTCTAAGTCTTTATTTCTGAATTGTAGAAGCCAGATCGTGATGAGTGGGGCAGTGGTTTTGAGGCTCTTGAATGTGCTCTGCAGCTGGAGAAAAGTGTCAACCAGTCCCTTTTGGAACTGCACAAATTGGCTACAGATCGCAACGACCCTCATGTGAGTACACAAATTCAGGTGATATGTATAGTTTTGGCTTGTGTTGTGAGAGGAATGTTCTTGACAAAAGCAGGAAGCAAATACCTAACAACTCCCCTAAAAATTGCAGCATTCAGTATGGGCTTTTCCTACCCTTCTGTGCTCGTGTGACATGAATCGAAGAAACCGCAAACCCAAATGCTCCTGTGCTTAGGAATGTCCTCAGTGTAGACTAGGACCACATCATGAATGTCCTGAAATATGCACACCTTGCTGCCCTCAAAGGACTGGGGAAGTCCAAATGTACTGAATGGAGAAAAGAACAGAGGGTGCACCGTCCAGTGCTTTACCTTAAAAGAATATATTTAATGAATGATAAAAGTAGTTATTGTACTCACAGTATAGTCAAAGGCACATCATGAAAGAACAGCTGCCAAAACCTTTCTGTCTGCAATGGGGATTCTGGACATCCAACAGGCTAATGTGTTTTGAGGACCTGCTGCTTCCTCAGAGTGGCTGAGGAAGAGGAAAGTCCTTGAAACGCGTTAGCCTGTTGGATGTCCAGAATCCCCTATGCGGACACGCGTAGTGCGGTTTTGACAGTGCTGTTTCATGATGTGCCTTTGACTATACTGTCAGAGTACAATACCTACTTTTATCCATTAAATACATGAATTAGAAGGGCTGGGAAGACCATCCTTTGCATTAAGTAGGTAGTGAGCTCATGGCACTTCCATAAGAGAAGAGCTTCAGTGGATTCACTGTTAAGAAAAGTTTAACACTTTCATTTCTGCTCAGTTTAAATGTTTGGTTTTTTTTTTCCTGCAGCTTTGTGACTTTTTGGAAACTCATTACTTGGATGAGCAAGTGAAATCAATAAAGGAGTTGGGTGATCATGTGACCAACCTGCGCAGGATGGGAGCCCCACAAAATGGCATGGCTGAATACCTCTTTGACAAACACACATTAGGAGAGTCCCACGACTGAGCTTTGTTCTGCTTCCTGCCCTCTACTTTATCTATTCTGTTTATTTGTGAAATCTATAGTTCTGTTTCTCTGCTATATTTTTGACACTAATAAAATGTATAAGGATTCCTGTAGTGGTCAAGATGTCTGTATGGATAACCGTACTATAGAAATGCATAAATGGAATGTAAAGATTACATCACTAAAAGCCTGTACATGTAAAGGTTGGGTAGTAAGCTGTCTTATCGTGGGTTTGACATGCTTTTATGGAGCAAGGGAATGTTTCCACAGATGAGATCTGAAGCCCAAAAAAGGTACCAGCCATGGTTTATTCACTTGGATTTTGTATTATGCGTTGCTAATGTTTTCTGTTACATGCAGAAAATGTTTATGGAGTATACTAGGGACCTATTAAAAAAAAAAAAAAAAAAAAAAAAAAAAAAAAAATGCCATCCAACTTTCTGTGCAGTAGGATACAGCTCAGTTGTGCTTAGCTATACTTATACTCTTTATATCAGTCCTACTCTATTATAGATGAACCAGGTCAGTGATTGCCACACATGTACTACCCTCAGAAAATAGTCAGCCCTGACTGAAGGCCTATACTAGTAATCTGAAGTTGTGTATATGCAAATTACATTATCAAAACCACTTAAATGCAGATTCCCCTCAAGCATGTATGCTCACATTTACAACAGAACAGTACAAGCCCTTTTTAGATGGACACCTTCCTAAAGCAAAATCTAGATAATGTTTGGATGATTTGAGCACAGGTTTTATGGCTTTTTGACAAACCACATAAACTTTAGTAGATTTATCTCTATTCTCTCTAATATAAACATTTTTAATGACAACTTTTCTGAGGGATGCACATATGTTAAGATTTGTCTACAACCTAGCAAATTGTCTGCTTTAGCTGTGCAAGGGTAGTTTTGATTTAAATGGGACATTACTGGCAAAAACTGCTGGGTGTACCATACTTCTGTTAACACATCCAAAGATGAATTGTGGCTAATTTATTGGTATGTGTTGGTGAGTTTGGTCATTGGGTCCTTAGACAGATAAATAGCCTGTTTTTGCATGCTGCTATGCTGAGACCGTTTTTTAATCAAAGCTAATAAAGGAGATGTTTGCAAAGACTTCGGCTTCCAGTTTCTTGAAGTGTATCTCCAATCTGACAAATGTTCTGTAAAATGGAGACAGGCTTATGCTCCAGGTGCAGTGGTTACACCCAACTATTGGATCCCAGCCAAAATTTGGATCCCAGCCAATATTTTTGAGGCTGGATTCACACAAGGATGGGTTTTGACAATTTACACACAGCACAGGTGATCATATAAAAAAAATAAGCATGTCTTAACATAGTGGGTTCCATCAAGATATCAGTTTTTGGAAGCTGATAAGCATTTATGCCTATGTTCACTTGCTTTCCTGAAATGCACATACAGCGAAGCTGGAACTATTTAAGCCATTGGATCAACCAGGAAGCTAGACACCTATGTACGTCTGCAGTGGAAGCGACCGCTTTTCTCCTTGGGGCCAGTTTACCTTTAAGAACATGTTGAATGTTCCACCTGCTTTAGGGTGTAACATGTTCCTGCTGTGCCTATTCCCAGCCAAATGGGGGGGGGAAGAAATATTCCTTGCAGAGGGGCTGTGCCTACCCCCACCCTGGGGGCAACAGTAAAAGATGCTTATCTGAGTAGGCAATGGTTTACCCTTGTTTGTAGAGCAGATTGCTCTAGTGTTTAAAAGTTTCTCTAGAAGCCTTTTACTTAAATTCCCTGAGCATATGCACTTGCATGAGAAGCTGACTAAAGCACGTGTGAAAATAAAAAAAATAAAAAAAATCTGCATGACCTTAGAGGGACTGTGACTTTTTGGAAATAACTACAAATGTTATCCAGATCCAAGCGTAAGTGGCCCTTTTTATGCTTCCACTCCCTTGACCTCCACATCAAGCCAATCTACCTGCAAGGTTTGGCATTGAAAGACTGCCACAACCTTCAGACTAGTACACACTACTAATGTGAATAATAAAGATTGTTGTGCTTTCCCAATATATCAAGTACTTGAAAACCAGATCATATCAGAATACATATCAAATTGTCACACCAAAAAAGTCCATAATAAGATGTGTATCTTAAATTGACGAGTTAAAACTCAGTCCTTCTGTATCACCTTGTGATTCTTGTTTGTGTAGTGATACCCACCACCTTTTACCACTGTGCTCACATTAAAAGATGGACCTGTCAATATAAGGTCTTATACTGCCTTTTCTTTTTTTTCTTAAGACGTGCTTGACTACTTCCACATGCCAACAGCACTATTCCTATGCTTGTACAGTGAATATATGAAAAGTCTATATACCCCTGTTAAAATGTCATGTTTCTGTTATGTAAAAAAATGAGACAAATCATTCTAGAACTTTTTCCACTTTTGATTTAACCTATAAACTACAACTCAGTTGAACAAGAAACTCATATTTTAGGTGAAGGGGTAAAAAAAATAAACTATGGCTGCGTAAGTGTGTACACCCTTGAATTACTACTTTGTTGAAACACTTTGATTTTAATATAGCACTCTTTTTGGGTACAAGTCTCAGCATGGCACATCTTGACATTTGCCTTCTCTTCCTTACAAAAACACTCCAAATCCGTTAGATTGCAAGGGCATCTCCTATGCACAGCCTTCTTCAGATCACCCAACAGACTTTTAATTGGATTGAGGTCTGGGCTCTGGCTGGGCCATGCCAAAACTTTACCCATCTTCTGGTGAAGGCATTCCTTTTATTTGGATGTATGTTTTGGTCATTGTCATACTGAAAGATGAAGTTCCTCCATGTTCAACTTTCTAGCAGAAGCATGAAGGTTTTGTGCCAATATTCATTGGTATTTGGAACTGTTCATAATTCCCTCTTCCTTGACTAAGGCCCCAGGTCCAGCTGAAGAAAAACAGCCCTAAAGTATGATGCTGCCACCACCATGCCTCACTGCGGGTACGGTGTTCTTTTGGTGATGTGCAGTGTATCTTTTGGAATTATGTCAAAAAATAGTTCAACTTTGGTTTCATCAGACCACAACACATTTTCCTGCATGCTTTTGGGAGACTTCAGATGGGTTTGCAAAATTTACATGGGCTTGGATGTTTTTCTTAAAAGGCTTCTGTCTTGCAACTCTACCCCATAGCCCAAACATGAAGAAAATGGGAGGTTGTTGTCACATGTACCACACAGCCAGCACTTGCCAGATATTCCTGCAGCTCCTTTAATGTTGCTGTAGGCATCTTGGCAGCCTCCCAGACCAGTTTTCTTCTCATCAATTTTGAAGGGATGTCCAGTTCTTGGTGATGTCACTGTTGCACCATATTTTTTCCACTTTGACTGTTCTTCACTCTTCCATGGTATATCTAATGCTTTGGAAATTTTTTACCCTTCTCCTGCCATACCTTTTTAACAATGAGATTAATCTGATGCTTTGGAAGCTCTCTGCGGACCATGGCTTTTGTTGTTGGATGCAACTAAGAATGTCAAAGACTTACTAGAACAGCTGACCTTTATTTGGGGGTTAATCAGAAGCACTTTAAATGATTGCAGGTGTGTACTGGCTCTTTAACATGATTTTGAATCTGCTTAATTCTGAACACTGCTACATCCCCAGTTATAAGCGGGTGTGCACACTTATGCAGCCACATTCCTTTAGGTTTACTTCCCCCTTAAAAGATTTCAGTTTGTTTGTCAATTAAATTGTACAGTTTATAGGTCACATTAAAGGTGGAAAAAGTTCTGAAATGATTTACATTTTGTTTTTTTTTTTAACATCACAGGAACCTGACATTTTAACAGGTGTGTAGACTTTTTATATCCACTGTATATGGGATGTATCTGTCCCAAAGGATGTGGTGATCTGGCCCCTTAAATACAAATCCCCTCTCCTGTGTTATGCTTGCATAGAATAGAAATATACCATAGTGCAGTATATTTAGAACTTTTATTAAATGAATTGTACTTAAGAAAAAAGTTAAAATGCAGGCATTGCATACAGACAGCGGGGCCATGGCTCCTGTGTCCCTTCCAGTTATGGCAATTCTGATTCTTGGCTCTGCCTGGATGTGACATCACGTGACTTCCTCAGTAGGCCCACCCCACCAGAACACTCCGGTTAGGGCTCTGAATGGGAGCTGATTGGCCAACCTTTTTTTGGTCATGCTGGCCTGGCTGCCAAACACAGGCTGAATGTTGGGTGGCATCGACTGGTTCAATAGAAATCATCCAACAGTTTGGCCCTTATGTACTAGGATTTAGACAAGCCTACATTAAGGTGTGCCCCTAGTTTTCTGGGTGGGTGCAGTGTTTTATCCAAGTCTTTTGCAGAGACTTGGATAGCTTGTATCTCAAATGACTGGGAACAAGCAGTGATATCCCAGGACTACAAGTGGGAGTTTTACTCCCTGCCTCCCTCCTCAGCAGACCTCCATGTTACTACCAAGTCATCCCTAAATAATCATCAGTGGAACAAATGCCACACCTTGGGGAAAAAGTGCTAGAGTGTGGAGGCTGTGTATATTTGATACACAACCGTATGCATTGGGTTATACAGTAGTTGCTAAATCAACATTTCAGATAAAATATTTATATTTTGGCAAGGACATGCCATCTTTTTCAATAGAACATAAGGGCAAGCATCTCTTGACCTTAGGACATTTAATAAACATCTATAAGATGTAAGTTCATTTTACTACTGTGTATCTTTTTGATTATCTACATGGACAGATCTACTGTTCACTTTTTACCTCTTCTTCTGAGGGCTCACCAGCCTCCATTATAACCTCCATAAGCTGTGTAAAGTCTCCCTCAGCTAGACTGATGCCTGAGTCCTTGGGAGAGGAACACTGTGTTCCTTGCTGCTCTTTGCTACTTCCATCAGAGATTGCATCTCCCAGCCCAGAAATTCTGGTTGCCCTTTGCAAACTTGGGGAATTTGCTGGAGAAAATGAAAAAATGGGACGAGATGTCTTGTGAACTGGAGTGTGTCGGATATCAGGTGATGCTAAAGCTTGGTTTCCCAGAAGTAATGCAGAGATACCTGGGGCTCTTGCTAACCTTCTGGGAAATTGTATAGGGCTCTGCATAGGTTGCTCAGTGGTTTTCATAACAGGAACACTTTCATTGCTGCTGACAATAGCTTCCTCCTGGTCTTCCATACCACTCTGGGGCCACACAAAGCACTCCTTGGACCCTGGAGAAAGACTGGATGTCTCTTCTTCATTTTCACTACATGTCCCCATCTTTCTGATACGTTGGGTTGAGCAAACGTTGGTCGTCCCATGCACAGAAAAGCGAGCAGGACAGAATGCAGGACCTCCATTTAGTGGTGTTTGAGGGGCACTGTAAAATCCAGGCCTCTCATAGAAAGGTGTGGTCATGAAAACATTAAGGTCACGTAGGGCTTCTCCACTTCTTGGGTTTCCAGTATCTCTGTGATTAAAATGGTGTAGTGCAGGGGGAACACCACTCCTGCGTCTCATCAACAAGCTTAGTCGTGAGTTAGCGCGAGGTGGACTTGGAGAATGAACACCCAAAAGACGCCCCAGAGGTCCAAGCAATGGTGTCGAATGATTGGCTTCTTCATTTTCATTAATTTGCTCAAGAGGGGGAAATTCCAAATCTTCTTTTTGCAAACTGAAAGAAAGGAAAAAAAAAAAAAAAATTAGGTAACCAGGCCTGGACTGACAGGACTGTGTGGAAGCATTAGCATTTTCCTTTAGTACTGATGTCTTACCACAGCAGTTTCACACCAAACGTTATCTAAGTCTGGTAATCAGATGTTTAACCCCTGCACACCTAAGGGTAAAACAAATCTAAATGCCTAAGCAAAATTTTGCAATGTTGACGTGTTAGTAAAACCGTACATATCACATCACAACTACTTGTGCATCCAGGTGAATTATACCATGTTTTTTTCAGGACAAATTGGGCTTTCATTTGATGGTAAATGATAATCAATATCTGCTGATTTTTTTTTATTGTCAAAGGAAAACTTGCTCAAAATAGTAAAAAAAAAAAAATCATGTTTTTTTATTTAGCTGTGAGTTTCTTGTTACTACCATAACCTACCACCAAAGAACACCCCAAAATAAATTCTTCAGCTCTTGACGATCGCAGCGCTACCATATATGTGTATGTTATCTTTTCTTTGGACGCGTAGTACAGCCCAGAAACAATAGTGCGCATTTTGTTTTTGTGTTTTAGAGAGATAGGAGTTCGAGAGATACAATGTATCTCTCTTCTCCATTCATAGAGAGAGAAAAAAAATAATAAGGGGGCCGGGCTGCACAGTGACTTGATCACTGTGATAGCCAATCAGAGGCTATCACAGCGATCATGTGACCCGGAATCGGGAGTCCCGGGTCCCGATCATTAGAACGGAACCTGGGTTCTCAGTGACACCATGGTCTTTGTGCTGGGAGCGTGCAGTGTGGCGCGATCTCAGCACAAAGACGGGTACGCAAATATGCGGCCCCACGGAAAAAAGCCCAGTTCCTTGAGGATGCATATTTGTGTGATGTCGGTGTCAAGGGGTTAAATAGAGTTCATGATTAAATACACCCACACTTGGAATGTTAAGCCTCATACACACTATCAGAAAATCGGACAGAAAACCGCATTTAAATCGATCATTCGATAACCTATTCGTTTGTATAGAGCTTTTGAGAATGTAAAGTTTAATGCTACTAGTGTACTTGCACATTACATGTAATAAGCACATTACATCATTTCTGATTCTATGTTGGTAAGTAGCTTTGTATGTGGGAAGTTGTATTCAATCATTTTCTATTTAATGGCTAGAATGTAAAAAAACAAAAACAAACGTACAATCATCTGCCCGATATTCTGATAGCTGGTGTATAATGCCTAGTACACACTAACACCTGCCTCTTGTACAGTATATAGTATTATGTTTACTGGATTATGGTGAGTGGGTTTGCCATTAACCAGGCAAGGTCCAGTAATATTTGACCATTCTTCATTTGCAAAAAAACAAGCAAACAGATCAGTTTAACCAACAGTTTCAAGCAAAATCATAAAACAAAACTTGGTGATAAGTTGTTTTTGTGTTACTGACATTAGATATTATTAGTTAGTTGTTAGTTAGTTGTCAAAAAAATTAGAACGTTATGCTGCCTGTAACATCGTTCAGCATGACCGTTTTGGTGGTGGGTCAGTGATGGTCTGGGGAGACATATCCATGGAGGAACGCACAGACCTCTACAAGCTAGACAATGACACCCTGACTGCCATTAGGTCTCGGGATAAAATCCTTGGACCCATTGTCAGACCTTACGCTGGTGTAGTGCTGGTCCTGGTGCATGGCAATGCCTGGCCTCATGTGGCGAGAGTATGCAGGCAGTTCCTGGAGGATGAAAGAATTGATACCATTGAATGGCCCCCACGCTCGCCTGACCTAAATCCAATAGAACACCTCTGGGATATCATGTTTTGATCCATCTGATGCCGCCAGGTTACACCTCAGACTGTCCAGGAGCTCAGTGATGCCCTGGTCCAGATCTGGGAGGAAATACCCCAGGACACCATTCGACGTCTCTTTAGGAGCATGCCCCAACATTGTCAGGCATGTATACAGGCAGGTGGGGGCCATACAAACTACTGAGTACCATTTTGAGTTGCTGCAATTAAATTTCAGCAAACTGGACTAGCCTGCTCCATAATTTTTTTCACTTCCGGGGTGTTTTTGAATTTAGTCCTCTGTAGGTTGATAATTTTCATTTCCATCAAAAGATGGGGCATCTTTACATTCCTAACACATTACCCAGTCCATATCAGTATAGATATCCAGCATATTTTCCCCATTGAGATATGATGTGCTTTCAAAGTGTTCCTTTAATTTTTTGGAGCCGTGTAACGGCGGAGGGCTACCATATAAGTGTAACTACAAAGGTTCAGTTACTCTTTAAAGTGGTGGTAAACCCTTACATATACTCAGTGAAGGGACTATCCTCAGGTGATACACAAAGATGAAACAATTCCTCCTACATAAATTGTACCTGTCTATCTGAGGTCTTCTCTGGTCTACATCCGTTCAAATTGCTGAGTTTATAAAGCTTGTCTGAGAGTTAAAAAAGCTCAGTGAGGAGAGGTCTGAGAGCTGATTGGAGGGAAGAGACACACCCCTGTCCACACAGCTCACAGGAACAGAGCCAAGGCTGTCAATCTGCTGGAGGGTCCCTCCCATCACCATTTTTCTCATGGTGTCAGGAAAACTTGTCAGAAGTGATTCATGCAGATAGAAAAGGAATAAAGCAGTAGACAAAAATGACAGTGCTTTTCATTGTACACACTATATAAGGATATGATTTGTTCATATTTCAAGTCTGAGGTTTACAACCACCTTAATGTAAACCTTTAATAGGAAAAATGTGAGCTGACATTGCTGACCACTTTCTGAAAAACCCTGGTTGAAATCGTTTGCTCGTCTGTCTTTAGTACTTCCCAAGTCACTGGTAAGAGTAAAGTCAGATGTTCTTAATATGTTAAGGACTTACAGCATTGAATCCAAATGGTCAGTATGACAGCTATGCAAATAAGCAATGGCAACCATCCATGGTTCTCTCAAGAAAGGTTTCTTTTAAGAACTACATATTACTTAGTTTTGCACAGCCATACATATACTAAAGTATTTGCCTCTTTCTGCCATAGACATGACAGCCCCAACTCACTTTGTCCTTGGTCTCTTGGTTCTCTCTAGTTTTTTCTCCTTTACCTGATATCAAAAGCAGAGCCAAGGAATGATGGTCTGCGGGTCTCTACTGTGGAAGCAGTGTATGGAGGTTGAGGGTCGGTATCATTCCAGTATATATCTTTTTCCAGTGGGGGCAGATTCTGGTGCATTTCATCTACTGCTATCAGAGAGACCTGGGAGAGAGGAACACAGCAATGGTCATCAATTAAATTGATGTGGAAACTCAAGGCACATTTATTTCCACATTGGAAAAGGTTAGATTTGTATCACTGTATCAGACTTCTGTCAGATTTGTATCACTGTTCCATCTGGAAGATTTCCCCTCACCTCCTGTTTCTATAAATCTGTGTTGGGGACACAGACAGCAATAAAATCTGCTCAAAAATGTGTTTATTGCTGTCTATGACCACATTAGAAAAATTGTGCTTCCTAAGCAGGGGCGGGCTGACAATACATGGGGCCCCCGGGCAATAGGGGATCATGGGGCCCCTGTGTTCTTGCCCAAACTCAAAAAAGCCTATGAAAAAGGTACCAGGGGCATCTCATGGGGCCCCCTACTGACCCTGGGCCCTCGGGCAGTGCCCAAGTTTCCAAAGGGTCAGTCCACCCCTGTTCCTAAGGAAGCTTTGGTGTGGAGGAACTCAAGTGGCCTGGACACAGCCCTGACATCAAGCCTACAGAACACCTTTGAGATGAACGGGAGCACTGACTGATCCAGGTTTTCTAACATAAGTACCTGATCTCACAAATGCTCATTTGGATGTTACAGCCTCAAGATGAGCAAGCTCATATATTTGAAGCTAGGTTCACACTTGCCGGCAGTCTGAGGACTGGTTTTATATATATATATATATGTAAATACATATACACACACACACATATACACACACACACTGCATACTGATATGCGTTTTTTATATATTACAAAATATATGAAATATATTTTTAAAAATAAATATTTTTTAAATATATTCTTCAGATTTTTTTAACATAAAAGTTCATTTTAACATATTTTTACATATATTTGTAAATGCATTCCAAAAATGTAAGTTTATATTTTTAAAGACATACAGTATATTTGAAATGTAACTACTTTTTATATATTACGTAATAAAAACACATTTCAACATGCAGTATATATATATATATATATATATATATTTTTTAATTGAAATATATTGAATATGACCAAAATTGTAGCATTTTAAATATGTCAATATATTTGGGAACTATATTTTAAAAATATATTTCAAATATATTTTTTCTTCCATGTGGGTAAATAGAATGACTAGAGCTTTACGCTTCTTTTCCTCACTTTTGACAGCTAAAGAGCAGAAGGGCAGCAAAAGGAAGGTAAGTACTGTATGTACTTGTAAAAGAGGGTTACTCCCTGTTAGCTGGTCCCACCTTACTGGGTGTTTATCCTCCTAGCCAGAGAAGAAATAAGGGAGAGTACGATATGGAGCAGTATTTTTGATAAAGCATGGTGAGCACCGCAGCACCCCTCCTAAGACAACTGACCATTGGGAACACTTGTAAAAATTTGCCACCCGTGTTTTTAGAAGCCATATTTTTGAACTGTGTTCTTTACAGCTTTTAACATTTGAACCCCAAGTTGACATTTACCCTATAAACTGTAATTGACCAGTAAAAGAAACATAGGGTCAAGAAATATCTTGATGTGTTAGGTGAAGATCATCAGCATTTTATTTATTTATTTATTACAGGTACTTATATAGCGCCATCAATTTATTTTATGAAGCTCAGCTAGTAACTGCTTTCCAACAGCTTGGTATGGTAAGCAATATTGCTGTTAAATATGCTAAAGACTGGTAGTTAAGATTCTGTAAGAAGCAAAGGCACAGCCAATACCTATATAAAAGAATATCAAGTAGCCAGTTTGGTTTGGGAGAGAGTGGAGGTGGCAGGGAAGGATCCCCAGGTCCATGAGCCTGCCATTCTTATGGGCCTCAGGTGTTAGACAGGATCCCCTATGGACTAGAACTGTAACCACCGGAAAGTTGAGGCCTCAGGGGTAATGTGTGATTAGTAATTCCTCGCCAGGCTAATGAAGGCCATACATGAGTCAAATTCAGAATGATTGTTGATCAAAAATTGTAAATTTTGTATGTTTTGTGATCCAATGGTGCCACCATTGATTTTGAAATTCAACCAACCAAACCTTCATGTTGTTACAGAAAAGTAACCTTTTCTTTGCAGGTCACAGTTCATGCACAATTCTTTCTCAATGATATTTCTTGCACAATTCTCCCATCATTGATTAGAAATTAATTTCCAACTTGCATGAAATTCAATGACCGCATAAAAATCATTCATTGCTGTGGCCCACTAATGGTGCGAAATTCAAACAAAAATTAATAATTACAATTTTTGATACAAAATTAGTTCAGAATTCTACCCATGTATGGCTGGCTTTAGTGATGAAGAAGTATTAAGAACCTGAGTATGTATAGAACCGACAGGGTGGAGTTGGAGCCCCATCCCTAAACTAGCTTAACAGCCTGGACACTGGGGGGTTTATTTACTAAAGCTGGAGAGTGCAAAATCAGACTCACTTCTGCATAGAAACCAATCAGCTTCCAGGTTTCATTGCCAAAGCTTCATTGAACAAGCTGAGGTTAGAAGCTGATTGGTTTCTAAGCAGAAGGGAGTCTGATTTTGGACTCTCCAGCTTTAGTAAATAAACCCCTGGGGGTCCTTCTTACATGATGCTGGATAGGGGCAATTAAAGTGAACCTGTTGCTCTGCACTTCATCGGAAAAGTAGCAAGTTCACTATAAAAATACAATAGGTTACATATCAGCCACATATTTCAGGAAAGCACAACCAGCACTTGCAGGGCATTTGGGGGTGACAACCATCTGCCATGCATCCAAAAACTGCAGATAGGAGCCACAGTGTGATAACTGATTATTGTGATGAATGAGCTCCTGGTTCACCAGTAAACTATAGAACATATAAGAAGCAGTATGCAGTCAGCACTAAAATTAGTGTTGTGCAATCAAGCATACCTTTAATTACTGACTACTATCTATATTCACCATAGTTGCTCTTGCTTTTTATAGTATGAGTGATGCTGGGGACATTGTATGCATGCACAGCATGTACAGTAAATAAACAGATTACTGGTTTGCAGCATAATTAAAGGAACACAGCACTATTTTTTTATACTTTATCCTTGCATACCTATCAAATATATTGCTCACTGGAAAGCATTTACAAATTCTACTATGCTAAAAAGATATTAGCTTGACGTCTTCATATATTTAACAAGGAAGACATGATAGTTATATTCAGAAAAATGTGGTGCCTTATTAAAATTTATTTTTATTATGAGTAGGTACTCATGTTCAATAAACCCTTAAAGTAGAACTAAAACAAAAACTTTTTTTTTTTAATTTGGATAGAGTTAAGGAAGGGTTTTAACCTCATTTTGTTTGCCATCTGTGTCCCATCGGGGAGATTTCCCTTCCTGTCCTGTCCCATTGCCAGAACAGGAAGTGAGAGTAAATCCCTTCAAAATAAGGCATATTCCTGGTAGTCAGAAGATTTTTCCTCTATTTCTGTTTTGGTGTCCTGCAAAATGTGGGATTTTCTTACACTTTTGGTAACCAGAACAAACAGGGACAACAAGAGCAATAAAAACCTGACCAGGTGTTCTAATTCCTCTAAACTCTATCCAAAACAAAATTACAAAAAAAAAAAGTTTGCCTTCAGTTATACTTTAAAGGATTAGTTCACCTTTCATAACATGTTATATGTTACACCCATATTCAGGGTGTAACATATAATGAATGCACTGGCCACCAATCCCCCGCTTTGACAGCTAGAAGGGGATCTTCTCCCCCCTCACTAGCTGTTAAATTAAAAAGAAACGCATTCACTGTGTTCTGTGAATGAGAAACTACAAGTCCCAACAGCCTTAGCAGCTGTCGGCTTGTAGAGCGCCATGGTAGTTCATTGAGAGTTCCTATTACTATATCTGCTTGTCTGTACATCTCGAACGGGCAAGCAGATATACTGACAGATCTGCAGGAGACCTGCATGGCTGTTGATTGCTGGTGCAATGCTTTAGAGGCTACTGCAACAAAAAATAATAAATGCACATTTTTTTTACCTGCAAAAAAAAAATGTGCTTTTATTATTTTTTTGTATAAAGGTGAACTTATCCTTTCAGTGCCAGAGATGTTTTTGCATTTATTACACAAGTGTTAAAACCCAAAATTTAAAAAAACTAATTTTTTCTGAAAGATCCCGAAAAACAAATTGATAGTAGAAGCATTTTTTTAAATATTAAATGATGGTAGTGCAGCTGTATATCAAACTTAAATTTTCAGTAAAAAAAAAAACCACAGAAATTACTTTTAGTGAACACAAAGACAATATATTACCTTATTTATCTGTAAATTATAAAGGTTGAGGTGGCATTGAGTAAATAGATACCAAACATGTCAAGCCTGGGGGTGCCACCTTGTAGCATGTGTGGAAATGATCAAATCAATTTCTTAGGAAACCCGATGTCTGAAGTGACATATATATAGCGGCCAGGAGTCGGTTCACAGGGCTGTGCTGCCAAAGATGTAGTACTTATCTCCATGGCAGTGACAGGGTTAGAGTTATACTAAACCAAAAAGTGATACTTTAGTAATAGGTGGTGCCTGGTGGATAAAGTCATCTCCTGGCTTTTTATATGTCTTGGATACTCCAAAGTTGAGGCCTCCCTGACATAATTCTTGTCTTTTTTGCTTTCCGCTGGGAATTTTGAGTGTTGTGTATTCCTGCACCTCCTGTTGCTCTATCAGAAAATAAAATAAACAAAAAATCCAACAAGTGGGAGACCCTCATAATGGCCATAGCAGGTGTACAGACCTTGGAACTCAAGTGCAGAGATCTCATCAATAATGGTCAATCATTACCTGAAAGTTTCTGTCAATTAACCAGTTTGTTTCAAAGTCATCATCATCCTGCCCAAATGGGTTGATCAGCTGTTCAGCTACCTGTACAAAGACAGAGGAACTTCTATTTTCCTTCTTTATTAAAAATCAGACAGTTTCTGTCTACCTGCATGGAAACAGAACTGAGTATGTAGTGTAAAAAAAAACCAAAACAAAAGTTTCCCTTACCTTTAACCAACCAGCATAGAAAAAGAATTGCAGCAGGGTAAATACAGGGACATACAGGTCTAGTTCATGGCCAGGGTAGCCCATTTTAGGGTCCAGGAACTGACGGCCAATTAGGCAAGCCAGGAAAAAGCTGTATACAGCCACTGTGACCACCTTCCAAGAACAAATATAAATGTAGGGAGAATTAGCAATAACATATTTAGCACAATTCTAGTAGAAAAAAACACAAGGGAGGATGAAAGAAGGCACCTGAGTATACACCAATGGAATGCTGATCCAGTCGTAGGCAAACAACCTTCCACACTGTGTGCGCAGTGAATTCAGTTCCTGAGCCAGTCAAGAGAAAACAATGCGTTATTATTTACTGCAAGCAGTTATGTCACTTCACTATACAGTATGTAAATGAAAAGAAATGTGATCTTGCAATTAAAGGACATTTTTTACAAGATATTTTTTTATATTGTTTCAATGATGTTTCAGATAAACATAAAATAAAAGACAAAAAGTCCCCAAAAAAAAAAAAAGGAAAACTAATGCAGCCACTATTAATCTAGGAATTGGTAAGCTTCAATATAGTACATTTTTGTTTTTTCTTTTAATAGAACTTTATGTTTTTACACTGTTTCTTTGTAGTCTTGTATAATATATGTACAAACCTCCATGCCCTTTAGAAAACAACTTAGTAATTCACCAGTGCATTTGAATAAACTGTACTGCATTACCAGCAATATCATGGTTGCTACTATTTGATAAAATAAATAGAAGGGAAACCTTTAAAAGGATTAGTACACCTTTACAGAGAAAATGGAAAGGTGAACTAACACCCACCCGGCCAGGGGCGGACTGACAACTCATGGGGCCCACGGGCAATAGGGGATCATGGGGTCCCTGTGTCCTTGCCCAAACTCAAAAAAGCCTATGAAAAAGGTACCAGGGGAATCTCATGGGGCCCCCTACTGACCCCGGGCCCTTGGCAGTGCCCGAGTTTCCAAATGGTCAGTCGGCCCCTGCACCCAGCTTCCTCTGATACCCACTCTACTTACCTCTGTAATTGCTGAGTTGCCCTGCAGCCACTACAGCGATCTGGGAATTTCAAATTTCTTGTGCTTTTCACTGTCAGTGCTTCCAAGACAGACCAGATGGATTCTGATTGATCAATATGACAACGCTGAGCAATCAGAATTCGTCTGGTCCGTCCTGGAAGTGCTGACAGAGAAGAGAGAAAGAACAACAAGGATTTCAAATGCCCAGGCCACTGGTGTGACTGCGGGGATGCTGACAGCATAGCAACATCAGGGGTAAGTAAAGCAGATATGGGGGGGGTCCGCTATTAGGGCCTAAGGGAACACTGAAGAAGTTGTGGGAGTAAAAGTAAAATAATTCCCATCACTGGTAGTAGCTCCCAAAATTGGTGTCAGTAACAGGCAGTAGTAGTTTCTCCTAACATTCATATCAGTAGGAGCCAGGGGCAGACTGACCATTCGAGCACTCGGGCACTGCCCGAGGGCCCGGGGTCAGTAGGGGGCTCCATAAAATGCCCCTGGTACCTTTTATAGGCTTTTTTGGGTGTGTTTTAAGTGTGGCCAAGGACACAGGGGCCCCATGATCCCCAATTGCCCAGGGACCCATGAGTTGTCAGTCAGCCCCTGGTAGGAGCAACAATAAACCCTAGCATCGGAGGTCAGGGGCAGCAATATTAAAGCCCCCTTGTCAATTGGTGGTCAGTGGCAATAACAGTTACCCCCCCTCCCTCCATTACTGGTCAGTGGCAGTAATAATTACCTCCCCACTCCCCCCTGTCATTGATGGTCAAAGACAGTAATAATTAACCCCCTAATCCCCTTTTCATTGATGGTCAGTGGCAGTAGTAATAAACACCCCATCCCCTTTCATTGGTGACTGTAACAATTAAATGTGAAGCCAGGCTGTCAGCAACAGACCACACATCAAAGACAAGTCTACCTTTGCATTGACAGCCGTGTCTCTGTTTCATGCAAGGCACAGGGCACCAAAGGAGAGTGGTTAGAGAAGGAGATGTCTCCCTATTGGTCACTGAGGTTGTCCATCACATGAAAAGGCCAACAGAAAGGGTTGAGAGGTAGGAGAGGGTGAGGCCAAAATTAGCTTTTAAAGGTAAAGTCAGGATTTGCATATGCCTTTAGCTGATGATACCTCAATACAGGGCTTTTTTTCGCAGAGAATAGGTGCAAGAACTCCAATCTTCCGGGTCAACCCTTGTCTCCACCCCCTGCCCATCTCAGAGCACTTACCCTTGGTTCCACCCACTACCCACCTCCCAGTAACGCCTCTTTTTGAGAATACAGAACTAAGTATCATTTTGTGGTGCTAAGTAGTAAGCAGTAAAATAGATCCCCAACAGCCAGCAACAATAGATCCCCCCAAAACAGCAGACTCCCACTGCAACAATGCACCCCCACAAAAAATACCACAACCATAGATCCACCACAGCAACAATAGATTCCCTCAGCAGCAACAACAAATCTCCCAGCAGCCAGTATAAATAGACCTCACCCTCAACAGTTGATCCCTCTCAGCTACAATTGACCCCCAAGTAACATGAGACCCCTCCACCAGCAAAAATAGATCCCCTCCAGCAGCAATAGATCCCCCAGCAGCCACCATCAATAGACTATCCGGCGTACCCCAGCACCCCTTGTAATTACATACATTCAGTACTGGAGGTGCCAGAACTGTGTTTCCCATGTTCCTGATGAAAGAAAGCCCTGCCTTTGTATCTACTGATTATTTTGGCATGGAGTCCACAGTAAAGGCTATGCAATGTCTGAATTACCCAAGTTTGTGAAAAGTTTACTTCAAATAGCTCTACAAACAAATAAAATACAGCACACATATATATTAAAACCATCTCTGATTATAAATGTAAATATATAGACACAGCGCCAATAAATTATATATAAAGCTGCAAACCTAACCAAAGAAAAGGTAAGTGACAAAAAATATATAAAGGAATGCGCTAAATACCAAATCACATGAAAATGCAAATAAATACATAAATAAAATAAAAAATATATCTATAAATGTCTGTAATTCATATATAAGTCCAAACACCAATATAAGTGATTGAAAAAATCTCTTCAAACAAGAAAAAACACTGTAGCAAAATCCACCACCGAGTTTACCCATTTCATTCGGTGGTGGATTTTGCTACACGGTGTTTTTTCTTGTTTGAAGAGATTTTTTCAATCACTTATATTGGTGTTTGGAATTATATATGAATTACGGACATTTATAGATATATTTTTTATTTTATTTATGTATTTATTTGCATTTTCATGTGATTTGGTATTTAGCGCATTCCTTTATATATTTTTTCATCTCTGATTATAGTTTAGAAAGCTGCCCTATATGCCTCATTTATAGGCCCAGTCCAAATATTCAGGATCTATATGCAGTATAATGAAAGCCCTTCATATCTGACCTTTCATTGCACACATAGGTAACATGATCTATTATGGCACACATGATTCACCGTCTCACATTCAGGATGAGGTGCAACACAAAACCATCACGGATTCGTCCTTCTGTCCTCGCTGTCACCGCCAGATTGGCAAACCAGACACATGGAATCCAGAACTTATTATGGGGAGAAGAAATAGCTTCAAATTTCACACGTTCACATGGTGTCATGAAACCTATGGTCAGCAAACATGAGAAACATAAAGTTCCTGTCAATAAAGAAAAGTCCACCTATCAGCAGCAAACACAGGATATTATTATTCAGTGGATTTAAAAGCTGCTTATCAATATAAATGTAAAGCAGAACTTTAGCCAAAAACGTACAGAAGGGTTGAAACCACTGCCAGGTTTTTATCATCATGCCCACCACATTAAAGTGCTTATCTCTCACTTCCTTGTGTGTCTGGAGGATAAGAAGTGAAGAAAAGAAAAATGGAAAGCAATAAAAACCTCACAGATGTCACATCTATTCTCCAAGCTTTTAAAGGCTAAGATCTCCTTTTTTAAAGAAAAATAATAAATGCACATATTTTTGCAGGTAAAAAAAAATATGTGCATTTATTATTTTTTAACACAGGAGCCTTTAAAGCATTGCACCCACCATTATTGGATCTCGGGTACAATGTCAGGCTCCTGCACACACTTTCTACATCTGTCTGCCCTTACCCCCATACAGGCTGCCAGTTACTGATCTGCAGGAAGTTTCAATGGACTACAAGGGCCCTGATCAGAGTCCCCATAGTCCATTTAAAACTACAGGTCTTTCTGCTGCGGTGGAAGATGGGACTTGTAGTTTATTCATTCACAGGGAAAGGAATCTCTGCCTGCTGCCAGGAAGGTGGTGGGTAATGGTCAGAGGCGGATTGACAACTCATGGGGCCCCCGGGCAATAGGGGATCATGGGGCCCCTGTGTCCTTGCCCAAACTCAAAAAAGCCTATGAAAAAGGTACAAGGGGCATCTCATGGGGCCCCCTACTGACTCCGGGCCCTCGGGCAGTGCCTGAGTTTCCAAATGGTCAGTCTGCCCCTGGTAATGGTACTTAGCAGTATGTTACATATTACACCCTAAATATGGGTGTCACATGTTGCTATGTGTGAACCTATCCTTTAAAGTGTTACTAAACCCAGGACTTTTCATTTACTATATCTGGTCTTCCACAGTACACAGTCATGCAATTATTTTAGTAAATGTAAACTGCTAAATACCTTTTTTTCATCAGCAGTATATAGCAGTCTTGTGACTTACCTAGTTACATAGTTAGTCCGGCTGAAAAAAGACAAAAGTCCATCCAGTTCAACCACAGGAAAAAAAAAAAAGTTATAATCTTATACCCACAGTTGATCCAGAGGAAGGCAAAAAAACCCCAGCAAAGCATGATCCAATTTGCTCCTGCTGGGAAAAAAATTCCTTCCTGATTCCTCAGGAAGGATGTTCCCTGGATCAACTTTACCTATAAATGATAGTATCCAGTTATATTCTGTGTATCTAAGAAAGAATCCAGGCCTTTTTTGAAGCAATCCACTGAGCTGGCCATAACCAACTCTTGAGGGAGTCTATTCCACATTTTCACAGCTCTCACTGTGAAGAAACCTTTCCGTGTTTAGAGATTACATTTCTTTCCCTCCAGACGTAAAGAGTGCCCCCTTGTCCTCTGTGTTGACTTCTATCAGTGCCCAGCAGAGCACTGGTTAAAGCTTGTAGGAGGAGTTTTCATTCTCCCCCATGAGGCTGCAGGACCCCTGACTCTCTGTCTGGACAGTGCTGATTGGCTGTGTGCTGATCAAATGCATCCTCCCAAGAAAAAAACAAAACTCTAGCAATACGTGCCAAAATGAGCATGTGAAGCTTGTCCCCAACCTCTGTTCTATTAGCAGATGAAATGGGGACAGTAGAAGAAGGGGAGGATCAAGAAGACAGGATCAAACATTCTTTTTACACAATATGGAGGATTAACCCCTTAGGTTCCACAGTGAGTATAACAAGCATGCTTTACTGCATATACAGACTGATTTTACGGTTGAGTTTAGTAACACTTTAAACAAAGTTTTTCTTTTCACTCGGTCCCCTTGGAGAGATTTCCCGCCACTTTCTGTCTTTTTTAACCCCCTTGTCACTGGGTCAGGAAGTAAGGGGAGATCTCGTTGATGAGGACTCAGGCCAGGTTCACACCTGTGTGTTTTTTTTATGCATTTTGCATTTTGCAGGAATAAAGTATATGCCATTTATCATCATTTCCTAAGGCTCACGTTCACATCTATGCACTTTTTTGCAGGCACATTTTTTGGAAAGGGTTAGGGACTTCTTTTGCCATAGCAGTTTGCATTAGTCCAATAGACTTCAATGGAACCGCATTTAAAATGTAAGTGCTGCGTTTTGTGTGTGGTTTTAAACCTTTTTTGATGCTTTTTACATTTTGAATCTGCCTAGCAACAAGTTGGCCAAAAAAATAAATAAACAAAAACGCATTGAAAACACGTGCAAAAACGCCCCGCAAAAAGCACTGCAGAAACGGATCAAACGCAAACTGCATGGGTGTGAACTTAGCCTCAGACAGCAACAGTAAACCTAAAAAAATGTAATTCTAGATTTGGGAAGATCATTTGTAGGCAGGTGCAGGTTGACCTTCCTACACAGGTAACACTGTTGCATCCACCTTGCAGGGGGAGTGGAGGACAGGAGGAAATTTCATTTGTCCTAGGCCTCCGGACGTGTCATTGGGTGAGCTGCTGTCCGATTGGATACTGCCACCCTGGTGACCTCTGTGACCATCTTTAGTGAGGGCAGAGCTTATAAAAAGCCTTGGATCGCATCAGTTGGTGTTCATTCAGCGTGTGGCTAGGTTAGGGACAGGAACCCTCTTGACAGGTTCCAGAGGAGGGACAGCATAGGGCCCATCGCCAGAGAGGATTAAATCTTTAAATGGGCTGAATTATACCTAGTGTGTGTGTTTGAGTGATGGGGGACGGACGGACAGGGTGCATTAGATCTTCTCTGAGGGCTGCACCTCCTTAATTCCAGAAAAATATGATGCCACGTCAGAATTTAACATTATAGTTAAAACTGCAGCTTGCAATATTTAATCCAAGAAAAATTGGGCCATAAAAGTATCTGTATGTAAGTAAATGTAACTTATCAAATCCTTACACCACTGAGGAACACAAAAAAGAGGAGGGAGGGTAGTAGGGGACCCATAAAACACCAGTCTGGCATTCCTGCCATGGACAATTTTACCTAAGTACCTGTATTTCCAAGAGCACCTCCCTATATCCATAACTTGAGAAACATAAGTGATGATAAAATAAAAGTATCAATCTGATATGATAAGCTCTGGTTTATTAAGATATTCCACAATTCCAGGCCTAATTCTATTGTATGTAAATAAGTTTCCTTTGATAGTCTAGTTTGGATTGAAAGCTGGAACCTAGTCCATTGATACTTACCAGCATTGACAACATGCTGCAGGGTAGGGAATCTCTTGTAAGCAGCAGTGCTGATTGAACGCAGTATCAGAACACCACTGAGGCTGGCGTAACGCATAAGAGTCCGTCGCAGCATCCTCCCTCGCTCATCTGTGCCATGTACATTACTGGACACCAAGCACATGATACGGTCTAACCATGGCACACTCTCATACTGGGCCCACCATCGGGAAACCACCAGGGTGACATAGAAACCTAATAGGAAGAAAAAGGAAACAGGTATGGAACTGCTAAAGCATTGTGATACAAAACAATACAGGCAGAATGTGTTTGGATGTTCAGTGGAGAGGCAGGATCCTTAGTTCAACCACTAACTGCAACATTTGCAGTGAAAGATTTGGTCAGGAAAAATGGACATTGATGCCAATGTTATTTATTGGATAGAGCTATTAAAAGGCTAATATTTTAACAAAGTGGCAACTTTATTGACATTATAAGGTTGAAAATCAATTTCCACCCCCTCCAGGTGGCCCTTTAACTGGATCTTTACGCTGGGGTCAGGACAGACTTTCATGTGGTTGCTGTGATTGGCAGTAACAATGGTTACAAGTAGAGATGAGCGAAGTATTCAAAAATTCGATTCGGCTGATTCGGCGAATTTGCGGAATAAATTCGATTCGAGTCGAATATATTCGCTGCGAATTTAACTTATAAAAAGGGTGTTTCTAGGCTTCAGAGAGCCTTTATATTAGTGCAGAACACTGTACCTTTAATTTAAATGCCCTTGGAGTCTTCTGGGGAAGAGAAATAATACTGTCAGTCAGTATGACATGCAGATGAGTGCCGTCGATCTTAGAATCACCGCACACTTCACTCATTTGGGCAGTCACGGGGCCAAAACCAGAGTGTGGAGCCACAGTGTGGCGGTGGAGGCAGCAGCAATGGGAGGCCATACAGCACCATATGACAAAATGGAACCCACCAGCAGTGTGAGGAGACCTGAAAGTGGCACATGGCAGAGTGTGGCGATGGAGACAGCAGCAATGGGAGGCCGTACAGGGACCCATGACACACTCTGCACCTGGCAGCAGCATGAGGAGGCGGTACAGGGGCCCATGACAGATTACGGGCCTGGCAGCAGCAATGGGAGGCCCGTAATCTGCCAGCACCCTATGACAAAATGGAACCCACCAGCAGTGTGAGGAGACCTGAAAGTGGCACATGGCAGAGTGTGGCGATGGAGACAGCAGCAATGGGAGGCCGTACAGGGACCCATGAGAGACTCTGGACCTGGCAGCAGCATGAGGAGGCGGTACGGGGGCCCATGGCAGATTACGGGCCTGGCAGCAGCAATGGGAGGCCCGTAATCTGCCAGCACCCTATGACAAAATGGAACCCACCAGCAGTGTGAGGAGACCTGAAAGTGGCACATGGCAGAGTGTGGCGATGGAGACAGCAGCAATGGGAGGCCGTACAGGGACCCATGAGAGACTCTGGACCTGGCAGCAGCATGAGGAGGCGGTATGGGGGCCCATGGCAGATTACGGGCCTGGCAGCAGCAATGGGAGGCCCGTAATCTGCCAGCACCCTATGACAAAATGGAACCCACCAGCAGTGTGAGGAGACCTGAAAATGGCACATGGCAGAGTGTGGCGATGGAGACAGCAGCAATGGGAGGCCGTACAGGGACCCATGAGACACTCTGGACCTGGCAGCAGCATGAGGAGGCGGTACGGGGGCCCATGGCAGATTACGGGCCTGGCAGCAGCAATGGGAGGCCCGTAATCTGCCAGCACCCTATGACAAAATGGAACCCACCAGCAGTGTGAGGAGACCTGAAAGTGGCACATGGCAGAGTGTGGCGATGGAGACAGCAGCAATGGGAGGCCGTACAGGGACCCATGAGACACTCTGGACCTGGCAGCAGCATGAGGAGGCGGTACGGGGGCCCATGGCAGATTACGGGCCTGGCAGCAGCAATGGGAGGCCCGTAATCTGCCAGCACCCTATGACAAAATGGAACCCACCAGCAGTGTGAGGAGACCTGAAAGTGGCACATGGCAGAGTGTGGCGATGGAGACAGCAGCAATGGGAGGCCGTACAGGGACCCATGAGACACTCTGGACCTGGCAGCAGCATGAGGAGGCGGTACGGGGGCCCATGGCAGATTACGGGCCTGGCAGCAGCAATGGGAGGCCCGTAATCTGCCAGCACCCTATGACAAAATGGAACCCACCAGCAGTGTGAGGAGACCTGAAAGTGGCACATGGCAGAGTGTGGCGATGGAGACAGCAGCAATGGGAGGCCGTACAGGGACCCATGAGACACTCTGGACCTGGCAGCAGCAAGAGGAGACGGTACAGGGGCCCATGGCAGAGTGGCGAAGCGTAAGCAGCTTAAATTGAAGGCCATACAGAGGCCTATGTTAAAAATAATAACATGTTTGGGGCATGATTCATGGCGGATTTAGTCAGTTGTGTCAGGAACTGGTGGTTTGAAATCCAGACTAATCCACGCCTGATTCATTTTCACAAACGTGAGTCTCTCCACACTTTGGGTGGACAGTCGTGTCCTCCGCGGAGTTACAATACCTCCTGCCGCACTAAACACGCGCTCCGATGCCACGCTACTGGCCGGGCATGACAGCCTTTCAAGGGCAAATTCAGCTAGTTGGGGCCAAAGGTCAAGTTTCGTTGCCCAGTAGTCAAGGGGATTGTCTACCTCGGTTGGCAGGGTGCTGTCCAAGTAGGCCCAAGCCTGTTGTTTGAGGTCCTGCTCCAGGTCCACCTGATGCTGCTGCTGCGGCTGGTTAGTAGTTTCCTCACTGCGCTGGTGAAGAAAGCTACTCATCATCGACTGCAGACTGAGGCAGCCGCTGCTGGTGGAGCTGCCACTGCTCCTACCACCCCACCCCTCCCCTGCTGCCATGGCAGCGGAACGCGAGCGCACAGGGCCCACAGTGTCTGAGGATGGACGTTGGCGCAGAAAGGCAGAGACCAACTGACTACATAGGTGGTTTTTATAGTACGTTATTTTGGCCTCCCTCTCAGCAGGTGTGAAAAAGGCCACCATTTTTGAACGGTAGCGAGGGTCCAACAAGGTGGACAGCCAAAAGTCATCCCTCTGTCTGATGGTTATTATTCGGCTGTCGCTACGCAAGCAACCGAGCATGCTATGGGCCATTTGTGCCAAGGAATGCGAGGGACTCCCTGCCTCCATCTCCACAGCATACTGCCACGGTGCGTCTGGGTCCTCTGTCTCCTCCTCCTCCTCCTCTACCAGATGCTCCTGCTCCTCCACTCCTGTCCGCTGAGTGGAAAAACCACCCATTTCACTCAATAATTCCTGAGCACCAATGTCCTCCTCTACCTCCTCCTCTTCTTCCTGTCCTGCCCCCACAGGGGTCATGTGGTGTTGAGATCTGTGCGCCATGTCTACCGCACCCTGACCAGCCATTGTTAACAGCATTTGTTCCAGGACGTGCAACAGAGGAATGACGTCGTTCATCCCATAGTCCTGCCGACTCACGAATAGCGTGGCCTCCTCAAAGGGCCTGAGCAAGCGGCAGGTGTCACGCATGAGCTGCCAATGGCTGACATCTAAGTTACACAGGGGAGTACCTTTATCCGCTTGTAAAATCAGGAAATCGGTGATGGCCTTTCGCTGTTCGTAAAGGCGGTCTAACATATGTAGGGTTGAATTCCACCTTGTTGCAACGTCACAGCATAAGGAGTCGGTACGGGGGCCCATGGCAGATTACGGGCCTGGCAGCAGCAATGGGAGGCCCGTAATCTGCCAGCACCCTATGACAAAATGGAACCCACCAGCAGTGTGAGGAGACCTGAAAGTGGCACATGGCAGAGTGTGGCGATGGAGACAGCAGCAATGGGAGGCCGTACAGGGACCCATGACACACTCTGGACCTGGCAGCAGCATGAGGAGGCCGTACAGGGGCCCATGACAGATTAAGGGCCTGGCAGCAGCATGAGGAGGCGGTACAGGGGCCCATGACAGATTACGGGCCTGGCAGCAGCAATGGGAGGCCCGTAATCTGCCAGCACCCTATGACAAAATGGAACCCACCAGCAGTGTGAGGAGACCTGAAAGTGGCACATGGCAGAGTGTGGCGATGGAGACAGCAGCAATGGGAGGCCGTACAGGGACCCATGACAGATTACGGGCCTGGCAGCAGCATGAGGAGGCGGTACAGGGGCCCATGACAGATTACGGGCCTGGCAGCAGCAATGGGAGGCCCGTAATCTGCCAGCACCCTATGACAAAATGGAACCCACCAGCAGTGTGAGGAGACCTGAAAGTGGCACATGGCAGAGTGTGGCGATGGAGACAGCAGCAATGGGAGGCCGTACAGGGACCCATGACAGATTACGGGCCTGGCAGCAGCATGAGGAGGCGGTACAGGGGCCCATGGCAGATTACAGGCCTGGCAGCAGCAATGGGAGGCCCGTAATCTGCCAGCACCCTATGACAAAATGGAACCCACCAGCAGTGTGAGGAGACCTGAAAGTGGCACATGGCAGAGTGTGGCGATGGAGACAGCAGCAATGGGAGGCCGTACAGGGACCCATGAGAGACTCTGGACCTGGCAGCAGCATGAGGAGGCGGTACAGGGGCCCATGGCAGATTACGGGCCTGGCAGCAGCAATGGGAGGCCTGTAATCTGCCAGCACCCTATGACAAAATGGAACCCACCAGCAGTGTGAGGAGACCTGAAAGTGGCACATGGCAGAGTGTGGCGATGGAGACAGCAGCAATGGGAGGCCGTACAGGGACCCATGACAGATTACGGGCTTGGCAGCAGCATGAGGAGGCGGTACAGGGGCCCATGACAGATTACGGGCCTGGCAGCAGCAATGGGAGGCCCGTAATCTGCCAGCACCCTATGACAAAATGGAACCCACCAGCAGTGTGAGGAGACCTGAAAGTGGCACATGGCAGAGTGTGGCGATGGAGACAGCAGCAATGGGAGGCCGTACAGGGACCCATGACAGATTACGGGCCTGGCAGCAGCATGAGGAGGCGGTACAGGGGCCCATGACAGATTATGGGCCTGGCAGCAGCAATGGGAGGCCCGTAATCTGCCAGCACCCTATGACAAAATGGAACCCACCAGCAGTGTGAGGAGACCTGAAAGTGGCACATGGCAGAGTGTGGCGATGGAGACAGCAGCAATGGGAGGCCGTACAGGGACCCATGACAGATTACGGGCCTGGCAGCAGCATGAGGAGGCGGTACAGGGGCCCAAGGCAGATTACGGGCCTGGCAGCAGCAATGGGAGGCCCGTAATCTGCCAGCACCCTATGACAAAATGGAACCCACCAGCAGTGTGAGGAGACCTGAAAGTGGCACATGGCAGAGTGTGGCGATGGAGACAGCAGCAATGGGAGGCCGTACAGGGACCCATGAGACACTCTGGACCTGGCAGCAGCATGAGGAGGCGGTACAGGGGCCCATGACAGATTACGGGCCTGGCAGCAGCAATGGGAGGCCCGTAATCTGCCAGCACCCTATGACAAAATGGAACCCACCAGCAGTGTGAGGAGACCTGAAAGTGGCATATGGCTGAGTGTGGCGATGGAGACATGGGCCCCCTGGCCACGCTTGACTTTCTGGCCACATAGTCGACATACGGCTACGTTTACTTCCTCGGGCGGCTTGACGAAAAATTGCCACACCGCCGAGTAGGAAACTTTGCCCCCGCTACTCCTCACTGGCTGACTGCTACTTCCTCCGTGCACACCGGCACCACTACTGGCCGTGGTGGTAGGCTGCAGTGGAGCTGGTGCTCTACTCCGTGGCCGTTTGCCTCCACTGACACTGCTGCGACCCTGCTGCCTCCTGGGCAACCCACCGACTGTTTTGCTTGCTGCCAAGCTGGCACCCTCTTCTCCTGATGATGCGGAAGCAATAGCCTGATGACGACGAGGCTGCCAAGTGCGATCAGCCTCATCATCATCAATTAGGGTCTCCGCCTCACTACTAGCCCCCTCGGCTGCGTGTGGGTCAGAAGACAGACCTGTCTCTAGACCGGCTACCGAGCCACTCTCCTCGCCAGTACTTCTTCACCTGGCTGCTGAAGAGGCGGATGTCTCCCCCCGTTCCTGACCGCCCTCTGTTAGCTCTTCCTCACTGTACAGTGGGGCTGAGCCCACAGCATGCGATACTTTGCTTGGTGAGGGAACACCAAAGGACAGGGCAGGTAGAGGACACGTGATTTCAGTGGGCTTGCTCCCGGGCCATGCCAACTAACGGTTGTGTCTGACGTACCCACCGACCGTTGGCTGTAGGTGTCAGAGGTGACCTGGGAAGAGGAAGACGACCGAGCCAACCAATCGATGATGGCAGGGTTGTCGGTGGAGACACGACCGCTGGATGACACCGGGAGCACTGGCCTCTGGCTGCGACTAGTGCTGCCTCGACCCCTTCCTCTGCTGCCACGTCTGCTCGCTCCTGAAACATTGCCTCCTCTGCCACTCCTCTGCGTGTTGTCTGACATACTCTTTAATTCAACGATTCTGTGTCCCTGAGTAACGATTCTGTGTCCCTGAGTAACAATTCTGTGTCTGTCCCTGAGTAACAATTCTGTGTCCCTCAGTAACAATTCTGTGTCCCTCAGTAACAATTCTGTGTCTGTCCCTGAGTAACAATTCTGTGTCCCTCAGTAACAATTCTGTGTCCCTCAGTAACAATTCTGTGTCTGTCCCTGAGTAACAATTCTGTGTCCCTGAGTAACAGTTCTGTGTCCCTGAGTAACAATTCTGTGTCCCTGAGTAACAGTTCTGTGTCCCTGAGTAACAATTCTGTGTCCCTGAGTAACAATTCTGTGTCCCTGAGTAACGATTCTGTGTCCCTCATTAACAATTCTGTGTCCCTGAGTAACAATTCTGTGTCCCTGAGTAACAATTCTGTGTCTGTCCCTGAGTAACAATTCTGTGTCCCTGAGTAACAATTCTGTGTCCCCGAGTAACAATTCTGTGTCCCTGAGTAACAATTCTGTGTCCCTGAGTAACAATTCTGTGTCCCTGAGTAACAATTCTGTGTCTATCCCTGAGTAACAATTCTGTGTCCCTGAGTAACAATTCTGTGTCCCTCAGTAACAATTCTGTGTCCCTCAGTAACAATTCTGTGTCTGTCCCTGAGTAACAATTCTGTGTCCCTCAGTAACAATTCTGTGTCCCTCAGTAACAATTCTGTGTCCCTCAGTAACAATTCTGTGTCTGTCCCTGAGTAACAATTCTGTGTCCCTGAGTAACAGTTCTGTGTCCCTGAGTAACAATTCTGTGTCCCTGAGTAACAGTTCTGTGTCCCTGAGTAACAATTCTGTGTCCCTGAGTAACAATTCTGTGTCCCTGAGTAACAATTCTGTGTCCCTCAGTAACAATTCTGTGTCTGTCCCTGAGTAACAATTCTGTGTCCCTGAGTAACAGTTCTGTGTCCCTGAGTAACAGTTCTGTGTCCCTGAGTAACAATTCTGTGTCCCTGAGTAACAATTCTGTGTCCCTCAGTAACAATTCTGTGTCCCTCAGTAACAATTCTGTGTCTGTCCCTGAGTAACAATTCTGTGTCCCTCAGTAACAATTCTGTGTCCCTCAGTAACAATTCTGTGTCTGTCCCTGAGTAACAGTTCTGTGTCCCTGAGTAACAATTCTGTGTCCCTGAGTAACAGTTCTGTGTCCCTGAGTAACAATTCTGTGTCCCTGAGTAACAGTTCTGTGTCCCTGAGTAACAATTCTGTGTCCCTGAGTAACAATTCTGTGTCCCTCAGTAACAATTCTGTGTCCCTCAGTAACAATTCTGTGTCTGTCCCTGAGTAACAATTCTGTGTCCCTGAGTAACAGTTCTGTGTCCCTGAGTAACAATTCTGTGTCCCTGAGTAACAGTTCTGTGTCCCTGAGTAACAATTATGTGTCCCTGAGTAACAGTTCTGTGTCCCTGAGTAACAATTCTGTGTCCCTGAGTAACAATTCTGTGTCCCTCAGTAACAATTCTGTGTCCCTCAGCAACAATTCTGTGTCTGTCCCTGAGTAACAATTCTGTGTCCCTCAGTAACAATTCTGTGTCCCTCAGTAACAATTCTGTGTCTGTCCCTGAGTAACAATTCTGTGTCCCTGAGTAACAGTTCTGTGTCCCTGAATAACAATTCTGTCTGTCCCTGAGTAACAGTTCTGTGTCCCTGAGTAACAATTCTGTGTCCCTGAGTAACAATTCTGTGTCCCTCAGTAACAATTCTGTGTCCCTCAGTAACAATTCTGTGTCCCTCAGTAACAATTCTGTGTCTGTCCCTGAGTAACAATTCTGTGTCTCTCAGTAACAATTCTGTGTCCCTCAGTAACAATTCTGTGTCCCTCAGTAACAATTCTGTGTCTGTCCCTGAGTAACAATTCTGTGTCCCTGAGTAACAGTTCTGTGTCCCTGAGTAACAGTTCTGTGTCCCTGAGTAACAATTCTGTGTCCCTGGGTAACAATTCTGTGTCCCTCAGTAACAATTCTGTGTCCCTCAGTAACAATTCTGTGTCCCTCAGTAACAATTCTGTGTCTGTCCCTGAGTAACAATTCTGTGTCCCTGAGTAACAGTTCTGTGTCCCTGAGTAACAATTCTGTGTCCCTGAGTAACAATTCTGTGTCCCTAAGTAACGATTCTGTGGCCCTAAAGTCTCTTTGGCCCTAACTCTGTCCCTAATACAGAGAGGTCTGTCTCTCTTGAATGACCGGAGGCTAATGGAGAATTCTAAGATGGCCGCAATTTATAGCTCGACCATTACACAGTGCTGGCTGGCTGGCTGCTGATTGGCTAATGCGATCACATGACATGAATGAATGCATTATGGGTCAGCGCGCCTTGTCTGCGCGCCTTCCCAGAGATCCCCGCTCCGTCGCCACACATGTCGCCGCCATTTTTGGAAAATTTTGATTCGCGCATCCGAAGTCTGCTAATTTTCAGATTCAGCGCGAATCGAATATTTCCCAATATTCGAAACGAATTCCACTTCGCCAAGTTCGATTCGCTCATCTCTAGTTACAAGGACTAAAAGGAAGGGCCATCCCCCAGTAGGGATAAAAACAAAAACTTGGCTATGTCTCTAACACTTTTACACTTTACTGAAAACTATAAAAATGGCTTTAAAACCCCTTTAGATTACCTGGGAAAGTTTAAGGCAGGGGCACTGAAATAAAATTCATGAAGGTCGATTCAGTAAAATTTTCTTCCAGCCGAGGTCTGAATAGTATATTTCTACAATGATTCACATCACAGCCCTCTTCCTCTTATATCACAATCCTATTCTTACATCAGTGTTCTCGATCCCCCCTTCAGTTGTCAATCCCCCCTTTACATCACCATCCCCTACTTGGTGTCACAGTTTCTCCTTTACAGTGGTGTCCTTTGCCTCTTTCACATCACCCCCCAACAGCAGTGTCCTCTGCCCCCTTCACATCACCATCCGCCCACACATCCTCTGCCCCTATAAATGCCATGCCAGCTACAGTTGTGTCCAAAATTATTCAACCCCCAATGCTGTAAAGGGGTTTAGGGACTATAGTGTACATTTGGAATTGTATTCAGAATCAAATCCTACAAGGACGTTGTAACTACCCAAATGCAACTAAAATGACATCAATTGTTTATGTAATACAGTAGTAAATGGTTCTTATGTGGTTTCTTCATTGCCACAATTATTCAACCCCTTAAAGACTACCACTCTGAAGAACAGAGGTTCATACAGGTGCTTTCCATCAGGTATTGAAAACACCTGTGGATGTCACCGAGCAGCAATCAAGCATAATAAGCACCAATTAGGCAGCTTTAAAATGACTGTGATACTCAGCTCCTTCTAGACATTTACTGGTGTGGTTACAAACATGGTGAAGGCAAGAGAATGGTCCAGGAAGACAAGAGAAGAGGTGATTTCTCTTCACAGGAAGGGCAATGGCTATAAGAAGATTGCAAAGATGTTAAACATACCAAGAGACACCTTAGGAAGCATCATTCGCAAATTCAAGGCAAAGGGCACTGTTGAAACGCTACCTGGTCGTGGCAGAAAGAAGATGCTGACTTCGACTGCTGTGCGCTACCTGAAGCGTAGAGTGGAGAGAAGTCCCCGTGTGACTGCTGAGGAACTGAGAAAAGATTTGTCAGATGTGGGTACAGAAGTTTCAGCCCAGACAATAAGACGCACACTGCGTAATGAAGGCCTCCGTGCCAGAACTCCCAGGCGTACCCCCTTGCTGTCTCCAAAGAATAAGAAGAGTCGACTGCAGTATGCCAAAAGCCATGTGGACAAACCACAAAAGTTGTGGGATAGTGTTCTGTGGACTGATGAAACAAAATTAGAACTGTTTGGGCCCATGGATCAACGCTATGTTTGGAGGAGGAAGAACAAGGCCTATGATGAAAAGAACACCTTGCCTACTGTGAAGCATGGTGGAGGGTCAATCATGCTTTGGGGCTGTTTTGCTTCTGCAGGTACAGGGAAGCTTCAGCGTGTGCAAGGTACCATGAATTCTCTTCAGTACCAGGAGATATTGGATGGAAACGTGATGCAGTCCGTCACACACCTGAGGCTTGGGAGACGTTGGACCTTTCAACAGGACAATGATCCCAAGCATACCTCCAAGTCCACTAGAGCATGGTTGCAGAGGAAAGGCTGGAACATTTTGGAGTGGCCATCGCAGTCACCAGACTTAAATCCGATTGAGAACCTCTGGTGGGACTTAAAGAAAGCAGTTGCAGTGCGCAAGCCTAAGAATGTGACTGAACTGGAGGCCTTTGCCCATGAAGAATGGGCGAAGATACCCGTAGATCGCTGCAAGACACTTGTGTCAAGCTATGCTTCACGTTTAAAAGCTGTTATAACTGTAAAAGGATGCTGTACTAAGTACTAAGATTGAATGTCACTTGGGGGTTGAATAAAACTGATAATGCTGTGAGCACAGAAAAGACATTTGTGGTTATTTCATTATAACTGTTATGTTATATTTGTCTGACCTACAAGTGCCTCTTTAATGTAAATGTAAGCAAGATGACTGAATGATCAAAAGCAATGTCAAACTGGCCAAAACACTCAATTTCAGTGGGGGTTGAATAATTTTGGACACAACTGTATGTCCTCTCCCTTCCTTCACTCTCCTACCTTACATGGGCACACAATAGAGTGGGAGGCAGGACAGCTCTGGATGGAGGGCAGGAGTGTGAGCTGCTGGAGTTAACTTTTCGTATTAACAGGCTGCTGATTGTTCTCTCGGACCACCTTGCATCCTAGCAACCAATCACCTGCTGGTTAGCTTGAAACGTTAACGGTTGCCGCTCATGCTCCTACCAGGGGCGGACTGACCATTTGAACACTAGGGCACTTCCTGGGGTCAGTAGGGGGCCTCATGAGATGCCCCTGGTACCTTTCATTGGCTTTTTCATAGGCTTTTTTGGGTGAGGACACAGGGGCCCCATGATCCCCTATTGCCCAGGGGCCCCATGAGTTGTCAGTCTGCCCCTGGCTCCTACCCTCCATTAAAGTGGAGTTCCACTCACGCTGTCAAAAATAAAAGTCAGCAGCTACAAAAACTGTAGCTGCTGACTTTTAAAAAACAGCCACTCACCTGTCCCTCGGTCCCATGGCGTTTCCCCCGCAGCCAGTTTTACTGGCCCTCCTGTATTCCGGGACGCTGGCATCTTCATTGTGGGCACCCGGCTGTGATAGCTTGCGGCTTCATAGCCGGGTACCTACTGCGCATGCACGAGTAGCACTGCGCTTCATGAATGGTCCTGTAGTCTTCTGGGACCTGTCACGTGTCCCAAAAGACTACAGGGAGGGAGGGAGGGTGGACACCTTCCACTAGGTGATTGGACCAGAAGTGAAAGCGGGTACCTGCCAAATTCAGGTACACGCTCCCCTCCGCCCCCAAAGGTGCCAATCCTTAATGGAGAGTGGGAGAGCAGTCCTTAAAGCGGGACTTCTGCTTTTGGGTAGAGCTCTGCTTTAAGTCTGCTTTAAGGACTATCTTGCCTCCCACTCTCCACTCTGCTGTGAGAAGGACAGCCGCAGAGGCCAGGGAAGAGGCTGTTCCTAAATGGGGAGACCACAGTGGTCCGGATGGGACACTGACTTGGTCCGGATCTGGACCACGGTCCATCATAATGATGCCTGGCTTAAGGGATTCTTATAAGCAATAACAACAATGTTAGCAAATCTCAGCAATTATTATAGGATAGTCTCTTTATCATAGATGAGGTAGTGATCTTTTATATGCATGCTTATATTTATTAGCCCATTTATTTCTGAAATGAAGGACAAAGCTTTCATCATTCCTTGCTATTGATGATACGTTGTGCAGCTTATGTGACTTATAATCATAATGCAAACAGACACAATCACTGTGAGTATGTAACACAAATATCCAGAAGCTATAAATATTCTTTCATGCAGAACAGCATCATTAAACATTGTTAAGACTATAATCTGATTTTAAACCTGTTTAAACCTCTCATTCATGTGTAGGCAGCAGTGTTTACCAAGAGCCATAGTTTGCTTACGCAACCCTGTAATGACAATTACACATGTGATAAGTATAATGTATGCTACAATGGTGTTATTTAGAGATCAGAAATAGCATGAAAACAAAAGAACAGGAAAGATCTGATTATAGAATGAACCCATGACTATGCAGTTTTAGAACACAGGCTGAAGGAACAATATTAGATTGAAGTATACTGTCATACACGCCCAAAACACCAGCCATACACATGAAGTGATCTTCCCACAAGCTGATTGATTACAGAGAGAATGAAAGCAATCGTATGACACTAGGCAGGTAGTGTTGTGCGTACGGGGATGCACAGATTCACAGATGTTCCATGCATCCCCATACAGATAGTCCCATTGATGTCAATTGGGAAGCAGCAGCTGCAAGGACACAGCCACAGCTCTTCCCTAGACATTTGTGTTGGTGCGGGTACATGTTTCTGAACTCACACTGTCTGTGTTCGGGGCTGTGCACCCATATAGATGTCAGATTGGGAGCAACAACTGTGTCTGTGCAGCCGCTGCATCCCAATTGACATGAATAGAACAGCCTGCACAGGGATGCACGGAACACCTGTACATCCCCATGCATGTAAACACGGCCCTCACATGGGAGTGCGCTTTAGTACACCCCATGTGAACAAGGCCTTTCTAGGCATTTAACATTAATTTTGTAAATTATGCTGTGTGTTTTTTGTGTACTAATAATGGGTTATTTTTAGAAAAAACAGTGAATTGATAAACATTTCTGCAACTTTTGCAGGGATTGTACTGGAGGTTAGTCTGTTCCCCAGTACAATCCCCCTAGGTCAGTCTGACTGACCTTGGGTGGGGGGAATGTATTGAGGGGGATTATACTAGAGGACAGACTGACCTGAAGAGATTGTACTGGGGGACAGATTGACCTGGGGGAAAAGGATTATAGTGGTGGACAGACTGACCTGGGGTGGATTATAGTGGGGGATACATTGACCTTGGAGAAGGATTGTACTGGGGACAGACTGACCTGGGGGGATTATACTGGAGGACAGATTGACCTGGGGGGTGGGGGAAGAATGAAACTGGGGGACAGACTGACCTGGGGGGATTATAATGGGGACAGAGTTACCTGGGGATAATACTGGGGACAGACCAACCAAGGGGAGGTACTGGGAGACAGACTGACCTGGGGGGGGGGGGGGGGATGTTATACTGGGGGACATATTGAGCTGGGGGGGTGTAATATACCGGGCGATAGATTGACCTGGGTGGATTATATAGGGCGACAGATATAGTTGGGGGGATGTAGAAAAAAAACTGGGGGACAGACTGATCTGGGGGGGATTATACTGGGAGAGGGAAGAGTTATACTGCTGGACAGACTGACATAGGGGGATTGTACTGGAGTACAGACTGACCTTGTTTGATTTAACCATGCCCTTAAGCCTCTCACACTGTTAACACAATTAGGCCATACCCACTATTCGTCATGGTGCACTACAAGTGCCACGTTACTCTTTTGCTTGGCTTGCCCAATTGTGCCCTAGGTCCTTTACAATCCTAGCAATGCCCCTGGCACAATAAAAACCATGCCCACTCTTTGCTGTGGCCCTAAACACACAGCATTTTTTTAAATCAAGCTTGAGGCCCAACTTATGATTATTCACATAGGCCCACTGATTTCATGAAACGCCCCTGATGTGCAACGATATCATATCTGTCAGCAGGTGGGGCTGCATGTGCAATTTTCAATTGTAGCTTCCTATCTCTGTAAAGCTCATCACACATGTTAAAATCTGATTGTACAAACTTAGATCTACCAACAACTATGTAATGCAAGGACCTGCCTGGTTGGAAACAAATTAATGGAAGGAATTAAGCAGGTCCTCATATTACATAGTTTGGGTAACTCTAAAGTTGATTGTACCAAGATTGTATGGGTAGATTGTAATATGTAACATCTTTATAATGTGCTTGTGTAGCATGTGAGAATCTATCATAATCATTGCAATACAAATAGGGAATTTGAACAAAAAATCTATGTGTGGCAGCACAGTAGCTGAATGGTTAGCACTTCCACCTGGCAGTACTAAAGGTCATTGGTTCAAATCCCAACCACGGCACCACCTGCCTGGAGTTTGTATGTTCTACCTGTGCCTGTGTGGGTTTCCTCCGGGTGCTCTGGTTTCCTCCCACACTCCAAAGACATGCTGGTAGGTTAATTGGATCCTGTCTAAATTGGCCCTAGTATGTGTATGTATGAATGTAAGTTAGGGACCTTAGATTGTACACCCCTTGAGGGTTAGGGACCAATGTGAATGTACAATATATATGTAAAGCGCTGCGTAAATTGACAGCGCTATATAAGTACCTGTAATAAATAAATAAATATGTGCTACCTAGAACAAACGATACCGGAATCAGCTCTGCGTAGTTGTTACAGTAAAGTGCCAGCTTCTCAAAGTGAATCCTTTGCTGTTCATTGAGAAGGAGCCTGTAGAACAAATGGAAAGACGTCACTTCCATGACTAGGTGACTCATTATTGAGAGCAGAGGCGTAAATTGCAGTAGGATGACCGTTCCATCAGTTCTTGCAAAAATCTTATTACTCATCCCCTTTATAAGTCTTTTGTATCCTGCAAATGTCACTAATTTTGAGCGATTGAAATACATTTACATATTGTCATTAATGATAGCAGCGAATTATTATGACTGCATAAAAAGAAAAAAAAAGTCATAAATCCTGGAAAAACTCATTAGCTTTAATGCCTAGTACACATGATCAGAAAATTGTACGAAAAAATATCGCTTTCGAAATGATGGTACGAAAATCTGATCATTAGTACACAGCTTTTGTCCAAAATTATTTGAAGGGACAAGCACGAAAATATTTCTCGTATGGTACCAGATCATACGATTTTCATTTAATCAACACAGTTTTCATCTGAAAATACAATACAAATACATTACATCACATTTTTATTTTCTGTCGTACAAGAATTTTCATAATGTTAGTAACCTCTTCACTTTCGTTATAAGACTAGCGTGCAAAAAAAACCGGACGATCATTCGTCCGATATTCTCATAGTGTTTGTACGGGGCTTAAGTATACAGATCTTTCTTACACAGGTTAGTCAGAATAGGTGGTAAGATGGGAGGGGAACATTTTTCAGACTAGTTTGGTATATCGCAGTCCAATATTCTTATCATGTTTTTGGGGCTTTAAGTTGTTTTCAGGTGAGGGCAGGGGAGAACTTGAAGCCTTTCGCACAGTTGGGACAGAGTGCAAACACAACCAATTAGCATTTACAAGGTAGGGACAAACTTCTGTGGCTAAAGTAAGTTAACCAATAGATTGGGGATGATGTGTTCTGCTACCCATGCATCTCCTCCACCACCCACTAGGGTCTACAACATTGAAGCCTTTTGCACAGTTGGGATAGGGTGCAAACACAACCAACTAGCCTTTACAAGGTAGGGACAAACTTCTGTGGCTAAAGTAAATTAACCAATAGATTGGGGGTGATGTGTTCGGCTACCCATGCATCTCCCCCACCACCCACTAGGGTCTACAACATTGAAGCCTTTCGCACAGTTGGGATAGGGTGCAAACACAACCAACTAGCCTTTACAAGGTAGGGACAAACTTCTGTGGCTAAAGTAAATTAACCAATAGATTGGGGATGATGTGTTCTGCTACCCATGCATCTTCCCCACCACCCACCAGGGTCTACAACATAACTTTTTTATTTTTTAAAAATTTTAAATATTAGTTTAATTTTATAGATTCACACATCAACATTGCCTTGTTGGTTTATGAATCTATGGAGTGAAAATAATAATTGTGACATACACTATATTGCCAAAAGTATTGGGATGCCTGCATTTACACGCACATTAACTTTAATGGCGCCCCAGTCTTAGTCCGTAGGGTTCAATATTGAGTTGGTCCACCCTTTGCAGCTGTAACAGCTTCAACTCTTCTGGGAAGGATGAAGGTTTAGGATTGTGTCTATGGGAATGTTTAATGGAATTCTTCCAGAAGTGCATTTGTGAGGTCAGGCACTGATGTCGGATAAGAAGTCTTAGCTTGTAGTCTCCGCTCTAATTCATCCCAAAGGTAATCTGTCGGGTTGAGGTCAGGACTCTCTGCAGGCCAGTCAAGTTCCTCAAGCCCAAACTCGCTCATACATGTCTTTATGGACCTTGGTTTGAGCACTAGTGTGTGCAGTCATATTGGAACAGGAAGGGGCCATCCCCAAACTGTTCCCACAAAGTTGGGAGCATGAAATTGTCCAAAATGTCTTGGTATGCTGACGCCTTAAGAGTTCCCTTCACTGAAACTAAAGGGCCAAGCCCAATCCCTGAAAAGCGGCCCCACACCATAATCCCCCCTCCACCAAACTTTACACTTGGCACAATGCAGTCAGGCAAGTACCGTTCTCCTGATTCGTCACTCCAGAGAATACGTCTCCACTGCTCTACACCACTCCATCCGACGCTTTGCATTACACTTGATGATGTAAGGCTTGGATGCAGCTGCAGGGTCATGGAAACCCATTCCATGAAACTCTCTATTCACTGTTGTGCTAATCTGAAGGCCACCTGAAATTTGGAGGCCTTCAGCTATTGACTCTGCAGAAAGTTGGCGACTTCTATGCACTGTGTGCTTCAGCATGCGCTGACCCCGCTCTGTCATTTTACATGGCCTACCACTTTATGGCTGATTTTCTGTTTTTCCCAGATGCTTCCACTTTGTTATAATACCACTAACAGTTGACCATGGAATACTGTATTTAGTAGAAAGGAAATTTCACGGATGGACTAATTGCACAGGTGGCAACTTATCACTGTACCACGCTTGAATTCACTGAGCTCCTGAGAGTGACCCATTCTTTCACAAATGTTTGTAGAAGCAGTCTGCATGCCTAGGTGCTTGATTTTATACACCTGTGGCCATGGAGATGATTGAAACACCTGAATCCAATATTGCCAATACTTTTGGCAATATAGTGTAGCTTTTTACATATTTCAGCATCAGCTTCCTTTGTATTAGTTCACATGATCTTTGAGAGCCACAAAGAAAGTCAGTACTGGAAGACTTACAAACAGACAAAGTCACTACTGTGCTGATCTTCTGTCAAACTCTCAGACTGGTAATGCAGGGAATGAAGGGAAAGGTATTTCATCTCTCCAATGGCTCCACAGGGTGGCCGAGATTGATCTGGATAACAAAACAAGAAAACAGAGAGCGCACAACCGCCCTAGTGTAACTCTATTTATTGATAGTTAAAATCATGAAACCAATTGCACTCACATGGTACACTGAGGCACTTCTAATATGATAATCCTCCTCAACTCCTTTCCAGCATCAGTGGCATAATTCATGTGATGACCTGGTTAGTAAACAGCTCCCCTCAGTGGCCTGGCAGAGCATACCACCGCTACTTCTCATGCGCCTGGATCAACCAGCGCACGCTCGGTGTTTATGTCTCTCTGCCCCGGAGAGAAGGGAATGTGCTATGATGATGTGTGTCGGAGGCGTGGCCTCTTTTGTCAAGTCAGGCCTACCTGCAACACTCAAAGCCTTATATATAGTATGTTATGATCAGGGGCAGATTGACAACTCATGGGGCCCCCGGGCAATAGGGGATCATGAGGCCCCTGTGTCCTTGCCCAAACTCAAAAAAGCCTATGAAAAAGGTACCAGGGGCATCTCATGGGGCCCCCTACTGACCCTGGGCCCTTGGACAGTACCCGAGTTTCCAAATGGTCAGTCCGCCCCTGGTTATGATCCTCCTTTGGACCTTAAAAGGGCTCCTCTAAAGGTGGCGACGGTGGGACCACAACAACCAAGTGTTCAAGTCTCCTAAAGGAATATATTGCTGATATAATAACAGTTACAATAAAAGACATTTAACAATAAAATTCAGTCGTAATACTTTCAGAAAAGGGCCCCACATAAACACAAAGCCCACATTTGCACATGTCTATCAATTATCCAGAGATAACCCTATCACTAAAAAGGTACTGTATATAACAGATTAAAAATTCTTAGAATAAAAAATGAATGGGATTTTTTGATACCATCTATGTCCTAATTCCATAATCTGCAACGTATGGCCATGGCTGGTGAGCCTAGTCGCAATAGCACCCTAACTGATGAATGTTAGATGAAGGAATTAATTTCAAGCTCCTCATTTAACCCTTGGGGGGACATTGTGTTCAGTGTGAAAATCCAGAATTCCTCACGCTGACATAATATGGAAAATCTCTCGCCCTCAGGTACTGACATAGGGATAGCTTTTATCCCAAAAAGTTCTAAACCCTGGGTACTCCCACCATGTAAAGTGGCAATACATATGGCATAGAGTTTACACATGTAGTCGGTGACAAGTCCCTGGTATTTTTGGATCTTGACAAAGGATACCACACCTCTGAAACGCATCATTATAGCAACCACATCTGACGTTCCCCCTCTCCGGGGCAGAGAGGCGTAAACACTGCGTGTGCTCCGGCTGGCCCAGGCGCATGTGCAGTAGAGGCGGTACGCTCCGTTAGGACTCAGTAGGATGGGAGAGCTGTTTACTAATCAGCTCATCACATGAAGTATGCCACTGATGCTGGAAAGGAGTTGAAGAGGATTATCATATTGAAAGTGCTTCATTTCTAGTGTACCATGTGAGTGCAATTGGTTTTATGACATTAACTATCAATAAATGGAGCTACAGTAGGGCAGTTGTGCGCTGTTTTCTTGTTGTTATCCATTACTGGATAACACTTTTTCCTTTTTGTGTGATACCAGGTCTTAACAGGGAACAGAACGTATCACTGACTGCAGATCCCCCTCTGATTAATGCCTCAATGGTGAAGTATCTCCACTTAGGTCCATCAACCCCAAAAATATTTTTAATACTCAAATGTCCCACCCCTAGCCCAGTATTCCCCTGGGTGGTAGGATCACCTTCTTAGGCTCATGATGCTCTGGTCCAGCCTTTCTCAGCCAAGGCTCCATGAAACCCTAAAATTGCTCCAGAGGTTGCTAGGGATTTCGTGAGCAATAAGAAATTTGTGCCTCTAAGTAACCACTAACACCAATGATCTTTTAACTACGTGGAAGGGGGGATTGTTCCTATTGATCACAAATGTGAGTAGCATTCTTTCCATCTGACCATCAGATGAGCTGTAGATATGGTAATTACTAGCACGGGTTCCCTGAGACCGGAAAGTCATAATAGAAGGTGGTACACTGCTCCTTGTTTTATTAGCTTATCATTTTCTTTTATTCAAACCTGCAATAATGGAACAATGTTTGAAGAATACAAAAATATATAATATAAGGCTAGGTGGCCAAAAACATGTAACAATGGAGGAAGCACATTTAATGTGACCTCAGGAAGCATCCTACTGACCTCAAACCATAATTCTTATGTCCTACCTCTATAGTGTCATCTTCTTTCTTTAATATCACTGGTCCAGAAACCAGTGTCTCTTCTCTGGAGTAGCTCTCTGATTCAATCAGTTGTATGTGTCATAAAGAGAACTAAATAGCAGGAAGTCAAATTGCACCAGGCTACCACGGCATAGCAGGTAAATGATTCAGCAGAAATTAACTGCCTCAAGTGCACCACTTGCTGGCAAAATATGGCAAATATGAAGTATTCATTGTAACACCCTCCTACAATAGGTTGCTAGAAAGATTCAGGTAAATGTAGTTCTTTAGCTCTCTGTAATCATTGGAGCGGTGTATGATTATTTTTTTCTGTTCACGGTTTCACTAGCTGCAGGCTCAACTGCTTCCCCTTGCCTTCTATTGGATTCTAGAATGTAGTGGGTTGGCAGAGGCAGACCTTGGGCCCGAATATATACATGGTCTCAGCCAATAACTGGGGGATGTCTGGTAGATGGATGAAGAGTGTATAGAGAGTCTGGGGCCTGGAGCAGCAGGGTTCCTGTTCAGTTGAGAAGACCCCAGCCTGAAGGGCTGTTGCCCTAGTGGCAGGAGTTCATCAAGGTTTCAGTTCAGGGAGAGTTGGGGGGCCTACCTTCAGATAGGAGCTGAAGCAAATTCAAAGGGGGTTCACTGAGAATCTGGCCTGGTAGTTCACACAAGTGTCTGGCCAGTATCGAATGGAGGTATCCAAGTACCAGTAAAGTCCCAGAGTTGCTTAAACTCCTATCATCTACCAAGATGGGTATTGTCCTGAAGAGCGTAGACAAGGCAAAGAGTGTCCTCTGCTTTCTTAGTGCACTGAATTCGGAGTATCCCAAAACCCACCTTGCACCACATCCAAGTTCAACAAGCATTGAATCCTAAAAAGACACACCCTGTAGGGAAGAGAACCTTGGACAAATTAATTGGGCCTGTCAGGGGTCTGCGCTACATCATATTCAATATTTCACAATTTCCTGGCCACAAAGAAATACATTTTTTATTTTTAGTTGTGAACATAATATAGAAATACATTCTAAAAAACAAATCTGTTACATTTAGATGCTACAATGCATAGCGGGTTAGATACCTGTAGGTTACACTGATAATGAAGTAGAAGCCGATGAAGATGAGGAACTCCCTGTATAATAATTTGTAGATGCTGCCTCTCCAGCGAAGAAGCAACCGAGAGAAAGTGCCAAGTTTAGCATCTGCCACACGATTACTGTACGTGACCGTCATGTTTATAGATAATCCTGTTAATAGGGTGGTGTGATTATGATATTGTGTAATACAAAGAGATAACATGAAAGTTTTTCTCAATATTTCTACCAAGAAAACTTTCTAAAACAAATCACAATAAATTTACAAAAAGTACTCTGCTACATGTAAAAGGGTAGAAGGTAGTTATTTGTGTAAGCTTCCATTGCCTCCTTTTGAACATTAAAGTATATCAAAATCCCAAGAACAAAATATGAATTTATGTTAGCTTACCAGCCCTTAGATGCAGTGGCAGCTTTAGTTTTCATTTTTTTTAGGCTAAGAACACTTTCAGCCAGTACAGAAAATACCTGTTGATCTTGTTGGATGTGTCCTTATCTTTTCAACAAGAACCAGCTGACGTCTGGTCTGTGTGTAACCCTGACTGCTCAACAGAATCCATTTTAATGACTGACTTCTGTTGAACAATCATGTTGGAAAACCAGCAGTTAATTAGCGCTTTCGGCCAATGGCTGCAGAGATGATAAGTGTATTCTGAATCTCCCCTGTCAGAATACAATAGCTCAGTGGTAGAGATCCCTACATCACATAGCATTGGTTCATGCAGGGATCTGCTGGTTGAACAAATAAAAACGTATATACCCTGCTTTACTGTGAATGGAACTGAAATCCTAAACAATTTTATCTTCTCTCCAAGCTATCCTTTGTAAACCACTGTTTGCCCTGGCACCCATGTAATAAAAATGAACCACTTGCCCTCCAGAGGATTTACCCCCCTTCCTGACCAGGCCATTTTTTGCGATACGGCACTGCGTTACTTTAACTAACAATTGCGCAGTCATGCAACACAATTAAATTTATGTCCTTTTTTTCCATGAATAAAGCTTTCTTTCAGTGGTATTTGATCGCCTGTGCGGTTTTAATTTTTTGCACTCTCAAAAAATGACCAACAATTTTGAGAAAAAAAACACATTTTTTGACTTTTTGCTATTAAACATGTCCAGTAAAAATGTAAAAAACTCAAATTTCACCATAAATTTAGGTCAAAATGTATTCTGCTACATGTCTTTGCTAAAAAAGAATCCCAATATGTGTAAATTAATTGGTTTACATGAAAGCTAGAGCGTTTACAAATGGTGGTATATATACTGGGATTTGTGTTTTTAATTTTTATTTTTACTAGTAATGGTGGTGATCAGAGACTTCTAGTGGGACTGCGGCGGGCACTCTGACACTGGGGGGAACTGACTTTGTGTCACTGACATCCCCAGTGACACCAAGTCAATGATCAGTGCTAATAAAAAGCACTGACACTGTACTAATAACACTGGGCAGGAAGGGGTTAACATGTGTTGTGAGTGATCAAAGGGTTAACTGTGTGCTGTTTTACTGTGTGCTGTGTGTGTGCTTCACTGTAAGCACACTGCTTTGCATGCCTCTGATATTCAAAGCCATGCATAGCAGTGTGCAGGAGCTGACAGGGGAGAGGACTGTACTGTTTACCCTCCGTCGGTAATGCTCCTCGATCACTGGGTGCTGGTGAGTAATCACCGGCTGGGACCCGGTGATTGACAGCCGAGGCCGCGAATAGCCCCAGTACCCGGATACCAGTATATCTACTATAGGGCGGCGGGAAAGCAGTAAGAGAGGAGGATATGTTTGTAGTGCTACTGTAGTGCTACAGAGCAGCCTATTGTGACAATGCTGCTCCCTCCATAGATATAGTGCACAGAGTGGGTGAGTGTAGCCACCATAGGACAGTAGGATGTGTGCTATTTGCAGGATAACCAGGTGAAAATAAAGAAAACAAAAATTTAAAAAGGAAAGATGATGCACCCACCACATCAAAGGGTTTTTGGGTTTAGGTATGCTTAACCACTTCAAGTCCGGACACTTTTACCCCTTTCCTGTCCAGGCCAATTTTCAGCTTTCAGTGCTATCACACTTTGAATGACAATTGCGCGATCATGCAACACTGTACCCATATGAATTTTTTTTAGCAATTTTTTGAGACAGATAAAGCTTTATTTTGGTGGTATTTATTCACCACTGGGATTTTTATTTTTTTGCTATATAAATAAAAAAGTCCAAAAATTTTGAAAAAAAGTGTTTTTCTTGTAAAATTTTGCAAATAAATAATATTTCATCATACATCTTGGCCAAAATGTATTCAGTTATCTTTTTAGTACAAAAAAAAACCCCAACTTAGTTTATAACCAAAAATTATAAAATAAAAAAAACATTTTTTACATTTTAATTTTTTTTTTAGATTATTTTATTTTTTTTATTTTTACATACTGTCACCCTAGCAGTACGGTGTCACCATAGTGACACTGTACTACTTGTGGGGGTGATGAAGATTTTTTTTTTTTTTTTACACTGATTGCTTTTACACCCATATAGGCTGTAAAAGCAATAATTTCTCCTTCTCTCTGGCTGCATTCTTGCAGCCATTGAGAAATACTGTGTGCGCTGTGATTGGTCACAGCTTGTCACATGGTACAAGGCTGTTGTGAATAGCCTTGTACCATGTGACCTCTGTGATCATTCACAGATTTTACACGTAGTAAGCAATGATGTCAGAAGTGACATCTTGCTTACTACTCTGCATGTGATCACTGATTGGTCAATCAGTGATCACATGATCGGGACCTAGCACAGAGGTCCCGTATGACGATCGGTGTTCCACTGTGTCTGGAGGACACAGCGGGCACTGGACCGTGGTGCTGCTCGCTCCCAGGGAGCGCGCACAGTCCAAAGTGGCTGGCGCCGTTTATGAACGGCAACCCGCCCCTGCACTGCCCCCTTCTGGCCGTTTACATACAGCGGCCGGACGGCAAGTGGTTAAAGTGGCTGTAAAAGCTGAAGGCTTTTTACCTTCATGCATTCTATATATGAAGGTATAAAACCTTCTGTGTGTAGTTCCCCCCACAGCCCCCCCAATACTCACCTGAGCCCCCTCTTGATTCAGCGATGTGCTTGGGAGTCTCAGCTGTCCCGAGTCTCTCTCTTGTCATTGGCTGAGACACAGCAGTGGGAGCCATTGCCTCCCAATGCTGTCAATCTCAGCCAGTGAGCCAATGAAGAGAGTATGGGGGCAGGGCCAAGCCACATTTCTATGTGTCCTATGGACGCATAGTGTGGGACTTGGGAGCAAGCATGCACCAGTACTCCCATAGCAAGTGGCTGGCTATTGAGGGCATTGGTCAAGGTGGAGGAGCCAGGAGCACTGGCAGGGGACCCCAGAAGAAGAGGAAGGGGACTGCTATGTAGAAAACCATTGGTAGGATTGGTAGGATAAGAAACTGGTTGGATGAGCACTCCCAGCATTGCAGGAGTGAAAACCAATGGTTTTCACATCCTAACATCAAGTCAGGACATGGAGGTTGCTAACTGTATGATTTCCAGTCATGGGAACCCGAATGGCCTGGTCTTTTGCTGGGGACTGCAGGCTAGCCTCTTGCCTACTGACCATACCGATATGATAATAATATTATTGAACATTTTACAGAGCTACATAGTTTTTTTTTATATACAATGGGGCCCTTTGACTGCATAGGCTATTTTCCAGAAAAGGCAAACTTAGCCGTTAAGAAGGTTATCCTCATATCTGGGCTACTTTCCCTTCTTAAAGTGGCAGCATATTCTCATATTCAGTGGGTATATTTGCTGGAATCTAATTACCAGGTGATATTAGATGTTGCTTTGGCATCTTATTGGGATGACACCTTCTGCAACTGTACCTGACATGCAAGATGGCCAAAGTCCTTGTGTTGGGGCTGTACGTGCCATAAAGGAAGGTCATACACTTGTTTGAAACAATGTAGTCTAATGGAAGCAGGAAGTTCCAATATTTCCTTCTGGTAATAAACTATTGCCTCATGTGGAATATATATATATATATATATATATATATATATACATATAAATAATATTTTAAGTGCATGAGTCAGTTCCACCACAAATATTTCTGGTCTTTTTTTCCCCACTTTTGCTGTCTGCATCCCATTAGGGGAGTTCTTTTTAATTTCAGGAAGTGAGTTGAAATCTCTCTGAAGTCAATGAACAGTTGCCACCTCTTGTTCTGGTACAACCCATAACATTTAGTATTTCTCAATTCATTCTGTCTGGATGACAGAAACTTTTGAAACTTCCCAGTAGAGATATAGCAAAAAACACCAAAAACTTACAGAGGTACTAACTCTTCCCCTAATCCAAAATAAAAAAAAAATTGATCTGTAGTCCAGGAATAGACCCTAACCCAGCATGAAGCCTGAACATAACTCGTTCTGGCCTTATAGGGATAACAGTAGAAGAGTGTATTTTCAGGAGGAGCAATGTGATCTCACTGGAAGGTAACAAATACCTGTAATTTTTATACTTAACATGTTATTTAACATTAATTTGACAAGAAGAAAAAAAAGAGCAGATGCTAAGTGCACCTAAATGTTTATTTCCAATAAGAAAATTTTATACAAGAAATTAAAAAAGGGACGTACTGTGAGGTTATTTTATAAAGTTGTATCAATAAAGTGTTACTAAACCCACAACAGTAAAATCAGTCTGTATATGCCGTAAAGCATGTTTGATAAACTTACTGTGGAACCTAAGGGCCTAATCCTCTGCATTTTGTAAAAATGCTGTTTGATCCTGACTTCTCTGATCCTCTCCTTCTAGTGTCCCCCTCATATCGCCTGATAATACATAATATGTGGAGACACTCTGCACATGCCCAGTTTGGTGTGTATTGCTAAAGAGGGTTTTTATTTTTCTTGGAAGAGTGCATGTGATCAGTACAGGGCCAATCAGCACTGTTCAGACAGAGTTCATGGGTTCTGCATCCTCCTAGAGTAAAAATAAAACTCCTCCTACAAGCTTTAACCAGTGCTCTGCTGAATGATAGAAGTCACAAGACTGCTCTAACTGCTGATGAGAAAAGGTATTTAGCAGTTTATATTTACTAAAATAATTGCATTTTCATGTTCTGTGTACTGTGGGAGACCAGATATAGTGAATGCAGGATCCTGGGTTTAGTAACACTTTAAGTAAAATGTACATTTAGGTAAATTGACTATAAACTAGTATAAAATTTCCTTTAATATAACAGTGCCTGCACCTGGCTCTCTCCCATTATATATATAGATATATATATTAGTACAATATACACTATATTGCAAAAAGTATTGGGACACCTGCCTTTACGTGCACGTGAAATTCTTAGTCCGTAGGGTTCAAGGTTGAGTTGGCCCACCCTTCGTAGCAAACAGCTTCAACTCTTCTGGGAAGGCTGTTCACACGGTTTAGGAGTGTGTCTATGGGAATGTTTGACCATTCTTCCAGAAACGCATTTGTGAAGTCAGGCACTGTTGTCGGACAAGAAGGCCTGGCTCACAGTCTCCACTCTAATTCATCCCAAAGGTGTTCATTCAGGTTGAAGTCAGGACTCTCTGCAGGCCAGTCAAGTTCCTCAACACCAAACTCGCTCATACATGTCTTTATGGACCTTGCTTTGTGCACCAGTGTGTGCAGTCATGTTGGAACAGGAAGGGGCCATCCCCAAACTGTTCCCACAAAGTTGGGAGCAAAAAATTATCTTGGTATGCTGACGCCATAAAAGTTCCTTTCACTGAAACTAAGGGGCCAAGCCCAACTCCTGAAAAACAACCCCACACCATAATAGTCCCTCCACCAAACTTTACACTTGGCACAATGCGATCAGGCAAGTACCATTCTCCTGATTCGTCACTCCATAGAACACGTCTCTACTGCTCTAGAGTTCAGTGGCGGTGTACTTTATACAACTGCATCCGATGCTTTGCATTTCACTTGGTGATTTAAGGCTTGGATGCATCTACTCAGTCATGGAAACCCATTCCATGAAGCTCTCTATGCACTGTTGTTGTTCTAATCTGAAGGCCACACGAAGTTTGGAGGTCTTTAGCTATTGACTCTGCAGATAGTTGGAGACTTCTGCGCACTGTGTGCTTCAGCATGTGCTGACCCCACTCTGTCATTTTGCATGTCCTGTCACTTTGTGGTTTAGTTTCTGTTGTTCCCAGTTGCTTCCACTTTGTTATAATACCACTAACAGTTGACCATATAACATTTAGTAGCAAGGAAATTTCATGGATGGACTTATTGCACAGGTGGCAACCTATCACGGTACCACGCTTGAATTCACTGAGCTCCTGAGAGTGACCCATTCTTTCACAAATATTTGTAGAAGCAGTCTGCATGCCTAGGTGCTTGATTTTATACACCTGCGGCCATGGAGATTATTGGAACACCTGAATCCAATGATTTGGAAGGCTGTCCCAATACTTTTGTCAATATAGATTATATACCACCTTGGAATTTACATAGTATTATCCCTTTCAAAAACGTAGACAGATAATTAAATCACATGTAGCTTCACAATAGCAAGATAATTTTTGTGGAAGAACATTTGTCATGCTACAAATTTCATATTATATTGTTCATATTATGTTTTGTGTTGCTTATTAGTATTACATTTTCATACAGTGAAATCATAATATGCAGTTTACAGTAAAAATGTGGCAAGCCAACAAAAGGAATAATATATTCAACTAACACATAACTACAAAGCTCTTGAGCTCTCCCACATAGAATTAAGTTGCACTGTCTATATAGGGATAGATTTACTAAAACTGGTGCACTCAGAATCTGGGTCAGCTGTGCATGGTTGCCAATCAGCTTCTAACTTCAGCTTGTTCAATTAAGCTTTGGCAATAAAACCTGGAAGCTGACGGGTTACTATGCAAAGTTGCACCAGATTTTGTACTCTATGGTTTTAGTAAATCAACACCATAGTATACACCGTATGCAAATAAATGACACTAAATCCGCCTGGTGGTCATTTGGGGTACTGTAAGTTGCATATTCATATAATAGTTTGAAAAATATTCATAAAAATCCCCATATATAGTACGCCATAAATATATCAAAACAATATTTCTAATGTAAAATTGAGTCATTTGGTCATGTTTGGATAACTGGCCCTTTAAGAGCTTTTTGCCAGGCATAGGTCTTTCTAGTTGTATGTGGGCAGAGCTTAATATCGAATCTTAGGAGAAATGTTGTGTACCCATTTGGAGTATTAGATGGGTCAGGGTATCAATTCTTCTATTTAGTATTATGTAGTCAATACTAATTACCAACAGAGTTCACCATGACAGTCCAATGATCATAAAGTCTTGTCATTAGAAGGTTACTCACCATTCAGCTCCGAGTTGTGGCGCCCCGCTTATTTCTGTCTTCACCCATTGAGATCTACAGCAGAAATGACCAAATCTTTCCTTGTGATCCAATAATCCCCCCTTACAGTGTGCACTTTGTTGTCCCTGTATCCACCACCCCCACTACCATCCGTACACTGTTGTTGGCTTAGTGTGCACAGCTCCTGGCACTGCTTTCCCTGCTCAGACATAAACTGTTTGCACTTTACATCTTTTCCTGTTTGGATTTTCTTGGAGATTAATAGGGACAGAATTAACTAATACGATAAGAAAGTAAAAAGAGCAGAGTAGAAATCAACACTCCCTGGAGGGAGGGTATATGTACAATGTACCTTAGGGATCCCGATACATAATTCAAACATACAAAAGATAGAAATGGGACAAAAGAGGTCACACTTTATAGATGTTTGCTTGAGTGGATCAACATGGTATCACATCTAGTTTCACATAACTTAGTTGCTTAAAGTAGATCTATACCCTAGCTGGATGACATAAAAGTTAACTAAAACACTGTACATCATAAACCTGTTTAAAATAAAATAAAGTTTTCTTTTTTTTAACTCTTTTCCATCTAAGTGCTGCTGATTCCCTCTAGCATCTTCAAGTCATTTCCCATCTACATGCACTCCAATGTTGCTTACAAATATTGCCCTGGAGCTTCCTGAAAGTAACCACCGTAGAGTGCACCTGGGCATTGTGCATCCTTACAATTGTTTGTAGTCTCCACTGGGAGGGCGCAAGTGATATATTGACAATGTAGGAGCACAAACGGGAGACAGCTGTGACCTCCTAACAGGAATTGTCTGAGCAAAGACCTTTGTGGCAAGATTACATGGAACAGTTTAAATGTATGCTGCATGTTTTAAAAGATTGAAGATATCATTTGAAATTACAGTAACATGTTAAAGCTTATATGAGATTTGAGTTTAGATCTAATTTTAAAGAAAATACTCAACACCAGGAGGGATTTAAACAAAATAGGACCCTGGGAAAAAATGAGCAAGGGGGCTTTACCAGAACACTGTACTAACAGCATTAGATGTGAAGCACCATGTTGTCAGAAAAACAGGGGACAAATGGATGAATATAAGTGCCAAATCCAAAAATACACTGCTACTCACTACTACTATGGGACTGTAACTGTGCAGTCCCAAAATCTTCCCTGGTCACAGGTATATTTTGTATTTCTGACACTAGGGCAGGTTCCTCTGACTTTCAACCATGACCATGTTGTAAGTAAAACAGGAGACAGTGTGAAGTGTCAGGTACCTCTGATGAAAGGGGTGAACATTCCACTAAAGTTCAGTTGACTTAAACACCCCTCGCACTAGGAGTCTTCACTGACAGCAATGCAATAGGTAGTCTTTGACATCACCATTCATATGAAGTACTCCCATTCAGTCTGGACCAAGCTTGACAGACTGGCGGGGACACAAGTTAAAAGTCTTCCAGAGTGTACTAATGACTCCACTGGATGTCCTTCTATTGACATTGGACATATCGGTCTTCCAGTCTCAGTTCCTCGAAGTGCTGCAAGAAAAGGCTTGGCAAATATTGACATATGCCTCCTCAGGTCACATTCCATAGGCTCTTACAGTATAACATAGGCCAATTGGCAGCCACAAGTCCCAGTCCTTGAGTTGAGTTGCCAGCACCTAAAATGCCATGTTTCACTGAAGGAAGAGACTCCTTTTGGGCTAGCAGGTTGGTCATATTTGGCACCTACTGTATAGGTGTCTCTCCCACCTCCTTAGGAGAATGTTTACCCCATTAATAGAAAGGAATAGTCTGAGGTTGATGTATTCCTGTTTTCAAGGGTTATCAGTTTGAAGGGCAAATTCCAGAGCTAGTCCTTGGTAGCAGTATGTCATCCACACTCTTGGACTCTGTATGTCTAATGTGCCATCTTAAGAGGTAAAGCCTGGATGTCATGGTCACAAATATTTTGCTTCACGATCAGTGCAAGCTTGAGCACCTCTGCTTGCAAACACTTGTTTATAGAACAAATTGTACATAAAGGCCTCGTGGGCTTCCCAGGGCTATATTGCCATGTGAACCCATGGTGTTCTGTCAGCCATGGTAATCCCAATCCTAACTAGAATTTCTTTTTGCAGTTTAGGATATTCCTTGACATCTTGAGGTTGTACAACAAAGTAGACCTTTGGAGATCCTCAGTTAAAAACAGGCCAGCACATAAGCCCACTGCTTCTGGGGTAGCCTCCTCTAACTTTCACCATCTCTCTGAATGAACCTGTAGGCCTGAACACTTTCCTCTGGGGACAACTTCCATAAAGCACTGTACACTAGCTTTTGAAGTGTAGATGTTGACCCCTGCATTTCATTCTTCCTCTCTAACAGGGCCTGTATCTGCTGCTGTTGAGATAAATTCACTTGCTGCTGTCCTTCTAAGGAGGCCCTGTGGGTCACAGTCAAGTGTTGCACCAGCTGAGAGGTTAAGTGATTAACCTCTTGCTTGTTAACATTTGCCAATATGAGTTGTTTTACTAGCTCCTCCAATTTGTTCAACATTAGAATTCTCTGTAAGGCACTGTCCAAATGGTATTGATATTGGTATACCACGCATGAGACAGGAACATCTAGAAACAGTACAAGCAAAAGTAAAAAATTTGTAAAAAATACAAAAAGATGTAAAAAATAGTTGTCCCATGTTTCAGGCATCTTTGTTGTTGTGTGATACTCACATTTATTAAAGTAGAACTAAAGGCAAAACTTTTTTTTTCATTTTGAATAGAGGAAGGGAGGGTTATGACCCCTGTCCGATTTTTTCCTGCATATGTGTCCCATGGTGAAGATTTCCCTTTACTTCCTGTCCCATAGACAAACAGGGAGTGAGGGGAAATCCCTGCAAATTAAGGGAATTCCTTCAGGACCCCCAGCCACCAGAACTACTGTCCGCAATGGATGATTACTTTTCTGGGGACAATCCAAATTTAGGGATTTTCTTTTACTTTCACTTTCAATATTAATGGCAAACAGGCCAAATAGAGAGGATGAGTCTCCTTAGTGGGGGCACAGACAGCGATAAAACCTGACAGGCATTCTAATCCCTCTGCACTCTATCCAAAACTAGAAAAAGGTTTGCCTTTTAAGTATGTTTTTTTTAACATTCTTTTGTTTAGAATCATGCCAGATGTTGATTTAGTCATCTGTTTGACCTTTTGCATTGTTTTGAATTGTAAACTGTTATATTTGAGGATCAGGAGTATCATTGCAATCTTTGCGTGAGCTCATTATTGTGCGTTTTGTTTGTGACCTTGTATACATTTTTGGAGACGTGGGATTATTCAGAAAGGTAAAATGCACAGTGTCCTGTAGCAAACACAGTTGCTGACTATTGTAAAGTTAAATCTGGTCCAGCACAGAAATGGTTTCAGAATAAAACTGTAAATCAACATTGAGCAATGACAAAATATTAAATGTTAACAAAAAAATTAAAATGTATGTTTACAAATGCATGATGTCTGGCAAACAATACATCAGAGCTGGAACTTCTGTTACTTGAAAAACATTTTGTCTTGGTGAGAGAATCAGAAACCTTGTTAGACAGCTCATATGACTAGGCTGTTGATATCGAAAAAGTCATCCATGACGTAACGCGTAGGGCGGAGCTTGTCCAGGCATCAGTTCGGAGCAGAGGAGTTTGTTTATTCCAGCCACAGCCCAATCTGTCCGTGCACCTGAGCTGTCAGTCAGATACTACAGAGTGCGTTGAGCTGTGGGACTGACCCGCTCTTATTACTGAGTGTGTTTTTATTGCTTTAATAAAGTGACCTGGATTTATGTATATAGAGCATTCTTAGCCTTCTTTTTTTGTATCCTTTTTATGGGCTGTTTATGTACCTTGGAGCTGCCTTTATTGAAGGAGAAAAAAATCAATAGCGGTATGCCAGTTGTCTAGAGCTGATTATTATTATTATTATACAGGATTTATATAGTGCCAACAGTTTGCTCAGCACTTTACAATATAACGGGAGACAATACAGCAACAATACAGTTCAATACAAGAGGATTAGGAGGGCCCTGCTCCTTGGAGCTTACAATCTAGGAGATCACAGCTTTCAAAGGGAATTTAAAGGTATAATATAAGGTGAGTGGCTATCTTCTGTTCTTTTGGTGGTGGGGTTCTGCTTTACTTGCACTTTGGGATGCACAGAGGAGTTTTTTTTGGATTAAAGGTTTTCTCATGTTGTGATGTGGACTGACATGCGGATGGACTAATCATACTTGTTCATATGCAGCCCAGTGGTTAAATGGTTAGCACTTTTGCCTGGGAGAAGTAGGGTCATTGGTTTGAATCCCAACCACAGCACCACCTGCCTGGAGTTTGCATGTCCTCCCTGTGCCTGTGTGGGTTTCCTCTGGGTACTCCGGTTTCCTCCCACACTCCAAAGACATGCTGGTAGGTTAATTGGCTCCTGTCTAAATTGGCCATAGTATGTGTATGTATGAATGTAAGTTAGGGACCTTAGATTGTATGTCCCTTGAGGGTTAGGGAGTGATGTGAATGTAAAATATATATGTAAAACGCTGCGTAAATTGACGGTGCTATATAAGTACCTGTAATAAATATTTACAAGAATTTGTTTTTTTCCAACTATGTAATAGATATATATATATATATATATATGCATTTTTTACTGAAATTGATCCACTTTTGTGAGATTTGTTAGCGTGGCAGGGCTTCATATACACATTACTAACTCAGTGCTTAAAGTGGTTGCAAACCCTCACCTATATCCAGTTAAGTGACTGGCCACACAGTGATATACAGGGGTGAAACAAATCCTCCTTCATACGTTTTACCTGTTTATCTGCAGCCCTCTCTTCTCTAAAGCTGTTCAAAGTACAGAATTTATTTAGCTTGTCTGAGCTTTTAGAAAGCAGGGGGTGGAGATTTAAAGTTACACTCAGTGAAGAGCTCTGGGAGCTGATTGGAGGGAAGAGACACCCCCCCCTTCACACAGCTCACAGGAAGAGAGCTGAGCTGTCAATCACAGACTGTGCTGGAGGTCCCTCCCATGTCACCTTTTACCTCTTGGTGTCATGAGAACAAAAGTTAGAAATGACTCAAGCAGATAGGAAGGAAGCAACAGACAGAAATGACACTGCTCTGGACTGAGACAAATACATACTATATAGGGATATGCTTTGTTCAAATTTTATGTCTGATGTTTACAACCATTTTAAAGTAGAACTATGGGCAAAACTTTTTTTTTTTTGATTTTGGATAGAGTAAGGGAGGTATATAACCTGTTTCCCTTTAGATAGATTCCTCTTCACTTCCTGTCCCATAGCCAAAACAAGAAGTGAGAGGAAATCCCTGCAAATTAAGGGAGTCTCTTGGGGCCGCCCAGGTCACCAGAACTAGTGTCCCCATTGGAAGATTTCCCCTCTATTACTTTTCTGGGGACAACTCAAAATGTAGGATTTTCTTTCACTCTCCCTTTCAATGATAAAAAGGACAGATAGAAGGAGTGAATCTCCCTAACGGAGACACAGACAGCAATAAAATCCTAAAAGGTGTACTTATTCATCTCTACTCCATCCAAAACTAAAAACAAGTTTTGCCTTTAGTTAAACTTTAATTATTCAATGAAAATATGGGACTCTGAAATACTCAGGGAGACTATTATCACCCCATACACCTCTCACGACTCTTGTTAACAATTCCTCCTTCCCCACTGGACACACACAGTCACAGATTTTACAGTTTTGGTAAATCTAAAGTTACAGTTTTGGTAAATCTAAAGTTGTACTAAGATTGTATAGTCCGATTACAAGGTGTATGGTGACCATTCACATCTGTGCAAATTAATGTGGGGTTTTTTTTTGGTGTGTTTGTAGCACATCAACATAGGACAGCCCATGTAGGTTTTTTTGGCATGTTTGTAGCACAACAACATAGGACAGCCCATGTAGGTTTTTTTGGCATGTTTGTAGCACAACAACATAGGACAGCCCATGTAGGTTTTTTTTGGTGTGTTTGTAACACAACAACATAGGACAACCCATGTAGGTTTTTTTGGCGTGTTTGTAGCACAACAACATAGGACAGTCCATGTAGGTTTTTTTTGGTGTGTTTGTAGCACAACAACATAGAACAGCCCATGTAGGTTTTTTTGGCGTGTTTGTAGCACAACAACATAGGACAGCCCATGTAGGTTTTTTTGGCGTGTTTGTAGCACAACAACATAGGACAGCCCATGTAGGTTTTTTTGGCGTGTTTGTAGTACAACAACATAGGACAGTTCATTTATATGAACGGTTGCCTTATGTGCAACAAATGTGCCAAAGTAGCTCCTGCACCATTTTTTTGGCAATGAGCCTCAAGGTGGTTGTGCGATTTAGCCTGCCTGCTTTTCGCAAATCTAAATGAATGTCTCCTAGCTGCATTTGGATTCCATTAAGAAATAATGGCATCATAGGCACGATGTGCGGTTTGGTGCATTTTTCATGCGTTTCTGTGCACAGTCCCAAATTGCGAAGGTGCGAATGGGACTTAAGGGCATAATATCCTCGATCTTTAGCTCTGTTCTGAGGGGTACCTTAGTGAGCCCTCTGCCTCATGTTTTTAATGGGATAAAAATGTGGGTAGTTCCCTTCATTCACAACAGTGGACCCAGATCTGGGATATGATGGTGCATGGATCTCTAAACCTATCATTTGGGCCTCATTCACACCTCCCCGTTCTAGGAATGTAGGTAGAAATGTGCATCGTGCTTTCAACAACATTATTTCTTAATGGAACCCCAAATGCAGCTAAGAGACGTGCGTTTTGTCATGAAAATGCAGCAAAATGAGCATTACAAAAACATGCGAGGTTCACTGGTAAAAAAAAAAAAAAGGTGCCGGGGCTTTGGTGCATTTGCTGCACGTAAGGCAGCCCTTTAATGTGAATGGGCTGCCCTATCCTTTTGAGCAAACAAGTGCAAAAAAAGCAACTGTGACAGACCCTCCCTGGACAGGAGCATTTGGAGGGGACTAGGGGCTAGCCTTCTACCCACTGATTATGGCCCATGGAGAGAACAAATCATTTATAATGATGGACAACAACGTGATGAACGCGGAGAGCGAGGCTTGGATTCATTCTCTGCATAAAGACAGAAAACCTTTCAGTCCGGATTAGATGGAAAGATTTAATATTAATCTTGTACACAGGGGTGGACTGACAGCTCATGGGGTCCCTGGGCAATAGGAAATCATGGGGCCCCTATGTCCTTGCCCACACTCAAACCACACCCAAAAAAGCCTATGAAAGGTACCAGGGGCATCTCATGGGGCACCCTACTGACCCCGGGCCCTCAGGCAGTGCCCGAGGGCCTAAATGGTCAGTCCGCCCAAGGTTAATGTTCAGAGGAAATATGGTGGTCCTAATGCGGTCTGTGTTGGAGAAGCTCCTCTATTTGGGGCAAATATATTTATCAACAATCTCCCTCAAAAAATCTATGAAGATAAATTAAAGTGTTACTAAACCCAGGACCCTGCATTCACTATATCTGGTCTACCACAGTACACAGAACATGGAAATGCAATTATTTTAGTAAATATAAACTGCTAAATACCTTTTCTCATCAGCAGTTGGAGCAGTCTTGTGACTTCTATCAGTGTCCAGCAGAGCACTGGTTAAAGCTTTTATGAGTTTTCCTTTTGCTCTAGGAGGATGCAGAACCCCTGAACTCTGTCTGAGCAGTGCTTGATTGGCCCTGTGCTGATCACATGCACTCTCCCAAGAGAAAAAAAAACATCTCCAGCAATACACACCAAACTGAGCATGTGCAGAGTGACTCCACATGGTATGTTTTATCAGGAGATAAGATGGGGGCATTGGAAGAAGGGGAGGATCATAAAAGGCAGGAGCAAACAGCATTTTTACAAAATGCAGAGTATTAACCCCTTAGGTTCCACAGTGAGTATAACAAGCATGCTTTACTGCATATACAGACTGATTTTACTGTTGTGGGTTTAGTAACAGTTTAATTCCACTTTTTCAGACTGTTGGAATATTGTATGAGTTTTGTCTTTTTACAGATTATACAAGTAAAGGCAAACACCTGATAGACAGCATGTGTAATGCACTTTGTGTATTCAGGGTTGGGCTTGTTGCCATCTGTCTGGGATGGGCTCCCTGATTATTCAAAGCATTGTCTGGGTGACTGGCTGTTGATTAGCTTGCCGTTAATTAGATCACTGTTAGCTGTAGGCTGTACTGTTTACCATTTGCATTGTTTAGGATAATGTGATCAAGCTCTTACCTAATCAGTGCAGGATGTTTATCCCAAAGTGTAATATTTGTTTTATTGTCCATGTGGGGACTGCCCCTGTTTCTGAATTGTATAAAATCTTGTGTTCCTGTTCAATAAAGTAGTTCCAGCTGCATCTAAGCTAGTGTCGCGTAGTCTTGGGTGTGATGCCCAACTGTAATATCTTGGTCCTGTGTCCCAACGGCAAGGAAGCAGTTCTCTGACAGAATCAACCAATCAGGGTGACAGGTGTGCTGTCATAGTAGCACATTGTGCAGATGTGAATGGGGTCCTAATGAGGCCAGCTATGAATGATTGTTTAGGTGAACCCCCCAAAAAAGATTCATGTTCAACCATAAACACATCAACCTATTTCTAATATTTCTGTTTTTACACATTTCATTAAAGTTGTTAAATGCATAAATATTAGAAATTGGTTGGTGTGATTATGGTTGACTGTGAATCTTTTTTTGGGGGTCTCAGCCTGGTTGTGGGGGTTGTTCAGTCACAATGGAGAGAGACCATTAGATTTACCAACATTATGTAATATGAGGACATGCCAACCAACTCATTCACTTTCTATCCAATCAGGTGGGCTCTTGTATTATGTTGATGGTAGATCTAAAGGAGATTGTACAATCAGATTGTAGAGTATCTGGGGACCACACAACCTTTGTTTTTATTATCTGATCAACGTATGATTCAATCAGAATGATCATTTATTAGACACTACTTCCCTCCCAATCGATTTACACTCATATTAAATTGGATTCATTCAAACCGAGTCGATTGACCAAAGTGGAATAATAGTCGTTTTGCATTGTTCAGAATAGCGGAGTTACTTTGTTCATGAGTATGATTGTATTTCCATCAATCAGATTATGAGATTGCATGGTGGAAAAAGAGATATGGTTGAGAATGTATAGAGTAAGGGAGGGTTATGGTAGGAGGATATTGTATCCTAACCATAGATTACAATCCACTTCCCTGTGTTTCATATTGATGGACTGGGTTGATAGAAGGAATATTCCTATCAGAAGAGATTGATCAGAAAAGAAATCGATGATTTATCAATTTGTGTATGGCCTCCATTAGATGTACCCAAACAGTGTGATAGGAGGACACAGCAAACCAGCTTTTTCACTTTGTATCCTGTCAGGCAGACCCTTGTATTGATGTCAGATCTAATAGAGATTGTACAATTAGATTGTATAGTGCATGATCACCATAAAGGAGATTGCACAATCAGATTGCATAGTGCATGGGCACCATAAAGAAGATTGTACAACCAGATTGTATATAGTCTATGGTCACGTGAATACAGGGAGTTCATTGCAGGAACATGAGCTTGTCATGTACATCTCAGATGATGGGAGTGTACCGAGGATGGAGCTACAGAGAACATGACTGGTGGGAGCAGAGATGGGAAGTAAACCAGTGAGGCGCATGGAGGAGAAGAGGCGTCCCCGAGAGGATGGGACCACCTGGTATAAATACAGAAATTCTACATATAGTACACTTAATGAATACAAATGTCCCCTCCCCCTTTATCTCAGAGGTGGGCAACTGTGGCCTTCCAGCTGTTGTGGAACTACATGTCCCATGAGGCATTGCAAAACTGACAGGTACAAGCATGACTCCCAGAGGCATGATGGGAAGACTGATAGTGACTCCTCAACAGTTCCAGGGCCCCAGTTGCCCCCAGCTCTAACTGCTTCTCTTTCATTGACCTGAACCTGCAATCAGATGACACCCCATGGCCCAGTCCTCTCATCTGATGTTTACTTCCTGGAGGGGTCCTTCTTCAGGTGCCTGCATTGCTGCCTGTGAGACATGCACACTGCTATTGGATGGCTGGTGGGGTCCTATCAGGAGAGAGAAGAGGAAGATGTCATCACAAGGGGACAACAGGGGATTGATAATCTCGGGGGCCAGCACAATGCAGGCGTCCCCCACATTGGAACCGGCGGCAGTGATAGACCCGGAGAGAGGACTGAGGGGAGGAATACTGACCTGACCAGGTGAGAGGTGGGATAGAGGGGATGATTAGAGGGGGGGAGGGGTGATTAAAGGGGAGAAATGATTGGGGGGATTGGTTGGGGGGGAGGCGTGATTATAGGGGAGGAGTGATGGGGCGTTGCTTGGGGCGAGGGGTGGACCTGTAATGTCCTTACAAGTAAGAAGGGGGCGCTCTGATCCGGACATACACACAGATCCACCAATCACACTGACAGAGCAGATATTGCGTTCAGACAGATGGCCCCACCTCCATCAGACTACACATACAATGCCAGCTTCTGATTGGACACAGCTCCTCTCTAAAAAGTGACTTAGCAGACAAGTGACCCAGAGAAGTGATTCTGAGAAGTGAAGTAAACAAGTAGAACTGAAATGTGACAGACAGGTAATTTAGACAAATGACTATGAGAAGTGACTTAAACTAGTGATCTAGAGAAGTGACAGACAGAGGACTCAAGCAAGTAACTCTAAAAAGGGGCTCAGACTAGTGACTTTAGAAAGAAAAGTGACTCTAAAAAGTAACTCGGACAAGTGATTCTAAAAAAATGACTTAAACAAGTGACTCACACAAGTGATTTAGACAAGTGATGCAGACAAGTGACTTTGAAAATTAATTTAAATAGTTAACGCTGAAAAGTGCCTCAGACAAGCGAGTCTGAAAAGTGACTTACCCATACAAGTCACTTACACCAGTGACTCAGACAAGCAAACTCCAAAAAGGGAATCAAACAAGAGACTCAAATGATTGACTTAGACAAATACCTCTGAAAAAAACAAGTGACTCTGCAAAGTGAATTAGACACATGACTCTGAAAAGTGACTAACACAAGTGGCTCTGAAAAGTGACTAGTTGGGCAAGTGACTCTGAAAAGTGATTTAGACAAATGACTCACACATGTGCTTTAGACAAGTGACTCTGACTTGGACAAGTTAATGAAATTACTCTTAAACGTGACTCAGACTAGTGGCTTTGAAAAGACAAGTAACTTGGACAAGTGATGCTGAAATGTGAATTAGACAAGTGATGCTGAAATGTGAATTAGGCAAGTGATGCTGAACAGTGGTTTGAACAAGTGACTATGAAAAGTGACTCTGAAAAGTGGCTCAGACAAGTGACTCTGAAAAGTGACTTACCCATACAAGTCACTTACACAAGTGACGCAAACAAGCAACTTCAAAAAGAAAATCAGACAAATAACTCAACCAACTGACTTGGGCAAATGCCTCTGAAATAAACAAGTCACTCTGCAAAGTGAATTAGACGCATGACTCTGAAAAGTGACTAACACAAATGGCTCTGAAAAGTGACTCAGTAGACAAGTGACATTGAAAATTTACTTAGGCAAATGACTCAAGTGATACAAGTGTATTTGTCAAGTGACTGAAAAGTTAAGTGATTTATAGAAATTGTTAAAAAAGGGTTAAAAAAAATTACACAAGTAGCTTAGACAAGTGACTTAGACAAGTAACACTGGAAAGGGACTCAGACAAGTTACTGAAATGACTCTTAAACGTGACTCTGAAAAGACAAGTAATGCTGAAATGTAAATTAATGTAGACAAGCGATTCTGAAAAGTGGTTTGAACAATGTCTCTGAAAAGTGATTCAGACAAATGACTCTGAAAAACTAAACCTGAATGGTGACATAGACAAGTAACTCTGAAAAGTGACTTAGACAAGTAACACTGAAAAGTGGCTTAGACAAATGACTTTGAAAAATGTTTCAGACCAGTGACTCTGAAAAGTAGCTTAGACAAATGACTTTGAAAGTAATTTAGACTAGTGACTAAAAAAAGTGTCTTAGACAAGTAACTCTGCAAAGTGACTCAGACAAGTGATTTTGAAAAGTGATTTGAGCAAGTAACTTTGACAAGTGGCTTAGACAGGATGGCCAGAGATGGGTAGACTTTTGAACAAATATACTCAGGAAAAGAAGGTTCTGAGAAAGCTTGTTTGTTCTTCTAATTATTAGGAGGTCAAATCGATGTTCATTTTCTGATGAGAAAATTGGAAGGAGCAGGATGGAAAATTGTTCACAAATTAATTTCTAGCAGTGAATGTGGTTTTTGTTCGGTAAAGTCCATTCAATCCAAGATCAAATGTTAAAAGCAAACTAAATCTTTTGAATGACATTGGAATGTTGTGAGAACTTCCTCGGAGGACGTGAAGTCTCCCTGATGTCAGAATACAATGGATCCGGGGGGAGGAGTTCCACCATATCATATCAAGTGTATGGGTGGAGGGATCGATTAAAAAAAATGAAGCATATATGGGCTGACAAGTGACTCTGGAAAGTGACCCCTGCAAAGTTGCTCAGACAAATGACTCTAAGAAATGAGTAATAATACTGTATGAGTAATATATAATACTATATCCCCCTAGTATAACACTCCCATCACACAGTTAACCCTTTGATCACCCCTTATTGTTAATCCATTCCTGCCCAGCGCCATTAGTACAGTGTCAGTGCTTTTTTTTTTAGCACTGATTACTGCATTGGTGTCACTGGGGATGTCAGTGACACCAAGTCAGTTTCCCCCAGTGTCAGAATGCCCGCTGCAGTCCTGCAATCCTGCTATAAGTCTCTGATTGCCACCATTATTAGTATACAAAAAAAATTCCAGTAGCTATACCGCCATTTGTAAACGCTATAACTTTCATGTAAACCAATTAATTTACACTTATTGGGATTGTTTTTAGCAAAGACATAGCAGAATACATTTTGGTTGAAATTTATGACAAAATTAGATTTTTTAATTTTTATACTGGACATGTTTAATAACAAGAAGTCCAAAATATTGTTTTTTTTTTCCTCGAAAAATTTTTGGACTTTTTTTTTGTAGAGCAAAAAATAAAAAACACACAGGCGACCAAATACCACAGAAAGAAAGCTCAATTTGTGGGAAAAAAAAGGACAATTTCATTTGGGTGCAGCATTGCATGACTGCGCAATTGTTAGTTAAAGTAACGCTGCGCTGTAACGCAAATCGCTTCTTTAACTTCCTGACTGCCCTAAAGCAGAAATACTGCTACAGGGCGGCACGGGTGTGCAAAATTACGTATATATACTTGATTCGCGCTCCCGTGGTTATCACGCCCCTCCCAGATAGCGTCAGATTGCCTGTCAGTACACCAGTCATCACATTTAACCCCTTGATTGCCACGAACACGCTCATACTCAATAAACCTCCATTACTAGTATAGGGTTTGAACGGATCAATATCTTTGAACAGATCAGCACTATACCAGCGTTCACATTACTATAGTGTCCTCAAAAACACAGCGTTAGGGGGATCAGCCCCGGCACCTGCCAACACCTGCGTTTAGCCCCTACGCTTATCCCCCCCCCCCTTCTCCCCCAGCAAGTGCAGTGTCAGTAGGTCACTATCACTTGATACATTGCACACAAAACCGCAGTGTTGGCAGAATCAGGCCTGATCTCTGCTAGCACTTGCCGGTAAATTTTGATGACTCTCATATGCAGCAGAGTGCCAGTACTAGTGCCGTGCTACCTTTTGGTGAACTGGCGAGCACCAGTGACCTAGTACATCCTGGTCTTATACATACCAGCACTGCAGTATCACTTGGTGACGTGGCGAGTCCCATAAGTGCAGTACAAGCTGGTGCGGTGGCGAGCACAAGTATTGTCCCACAACCACCAAGAATTCGCACACAGGCCCATAGAGCCCTTAGTATCCTTCCGGATGTGCTTGCAAATCCAATTGGCAGCCCACAAACTCTGCAGCACCCATACTTCCCCCATTCACTGCTCAACCTTGAATTCAGGTGCAAACAGCAAATTTAACTTCTCCCCTTGATTTTTTGGAGCTGTTTTTCACAGAAGATCTGTATGCATTGATTGTGGATCAAAGCAATTTATATGCACAACAATTTATCGCCGCCAACTCAAATTCAAACCTTGCCAGACCATTACCATGGAAACCCATTACGGTTTCCGAATTTAAATCTTTTTTGGGCCTAACCCTCAACATGGGCATTAATTTAAAAAAATTAATTGTGGTTGTATTGGTCCACAGACCCGATTCATCATATGCCCGAAACTTATATGTATAACCTGTTGCCCTCTCACAGGTCTTCTACATCTTGACCCCATATCTGGCACGCTTGCTGGGGAGAAGTTGTTTGAATGCAAGGCGGCCAGAAAAATTAATGAGAGACTCATCAATGCAGATGTTTTGCTGGGGAGTATAGACATCTGCAAATTTTTGGCCAAGGTGATTTATGAGGGGCTGAATTTTGTGGAGCCGGTCAAATTCAGGGTCACCCCAAGGAAGACCGAATGTATTGTAGTTGAAATGCATAAAACGCATTATACTTTCATATCTGTGCTTTGCCATGGCAGCAGAGAACACGGCATATGATGAATTGGGTCTGTGGACAAAAAAAACTAAACATTTTTTACCTTAATGCATTCCTTGAATTAAGGTAAAATATGTTTAGGCATCACCATCCCCCCTCACCCCCCATTTTACTTACCTGAGCCCCCATTAAATCCAGATCTTTGGCCATCTGCAACTCTTCTCTCCCCTCACTTGTTCTCACTGGCTTTGCTGAGGCAAGGGGAGCCATTGGTTCCTGCTGCTGTCGATCAATGCCAATGACGAGGGAGCAGGGGGGCAGGGCCGAGTTCCGCTGTCTGTGTCAATAGATGCGAACAGCGAGGCTTGGGAGTGAGCCTGCACGAGTTCCCCCATAGAAAGTGGCTTAGAAAGAGGAATATCACTCACAAAGGAATCGAGATCCTTGTAAATTTCCAGGTACCTTTACCTGTGGTGGCTGTAATTATTGTCAATTTATGAACACCAAAAAATCTATTATACTACCGAATGGAGAGAAATTTATTCCCAAATACTATGGCAATTGTAAAGGAGTAGTTTATCTGCTCACATGTGATTGTAACTGCTTTTATGTAGGCAAAACAAAATTGGAGCTTTGGCATCGAATGTATCGCCATATTTCCAGCATGAAGTCCAACAATATAGAGGTACCCCTAGGACGTCACACAGTGGGCATTCATGGGGGTATTTTTCCCAAAGTCCATTTCCTCATTCTTGACAGGATCCATGCAAGCTCACGAGGAGGTGATTGGAACAAAACGTTACTCCAATGCGAGCTCAGATGGATCTAAAAATTAAATGCCACTTTCTTTCCAGGATTAAATGAAACAATGTCCTTCAAGCCATTCTTTGAGGGTTTCGTATCAGGTGGGTGCGAAAAAGATATTTAAATTTCCTTTTTTTTTTTAATATTTATTATTATTTCTGCACATATGTGATTAATAAATACATATATTAATGACATATAAATACATTTGTTGATTTGTTAATGAAACTCTTGTATCTGTTGATTGATCATATATCTCGGCGCAGGTAATTTTGTAATTATTTGTTTTTTAAAGGGAAGACAATCTTTCCATATTTACTTTATCTATTTGTTTATTTTCTTTCTTTTTTTCTTATGTGGATGTTGGTGCTGCCCCGATGCCTCCCCGGCGCATGGGAGCCGCGGTCCCCCTCCAGGGGCTTGCGGCCATTTCTGACCAGGTCTATGGGACATCACCCCATACCATCTAAGTGAGGCTTGGTCCTCACTTCCTTTTGGCCGTCCCTTTTTTCCTGGTCTCCATGCGTCGGCGGCGTGACGTCATTACGCCACTGACGTGGTGATGCTGCGTGCCACGCAGCCAGGGAGGGGCCATTTGGTTTACAACAGGACCACGTTATTGGTCCGTTCGATTGAACCAATTTTTGACTGCAGCTGATTGGAGCTTTTTGCAGCCACCCTAGCTGTAATTAATCCGGGCTAAGGAGCTAATTTCTTTGCTCACAGCCATCAAGCATGCTTCTTTGGATAGACCTGGTGGGTTTATCATATATTATGTCACTTAATTTTTGCAAACCCTTTTTTCTTTCTTTCTCTTTATTTATTTATTCACTTAAAAAATGTTGTATTTTTTTTTTGTTTGTTTTTTAAATTTTTTTTATATATATTGTTATTAGTTTGTTTTATTTTTTTATTATTATTATAATGGTTTTCACACATTTTCTTCTTTAGATATATTGCCCCATATTGGGTTGTCTTTCACATTTCAATCCTGATTTTTATCAGAACAAAGTGTTATTGGTCCGTTTGATTGGACCAATTTTTTTGACTGCAGCTGATTGGAGCTTTTTCAAGCCACCCTAGCTAAATTTAATCCGGGCTATTGAGCTCATTTCTTTGCTCACAGCCATCAAGCATGCTTCTTTAAATAGACCTGATGGGGTTATCATATATTTCAGTTACTTTTTGCAAACCTTTTTTCTTTTTCCTCTTTATTTATTTATATTTCTGCATTTATTTATTTATTAAATTTTTTTTGTATTATTACTATAATGGTTTGCACACGTTTTCTTCTTTAGGTATATTGCCCCATATTGGGCTGTCTTTCACATCTCAATCCTGATTTTTATCAGGTCATCAACACTTTCTCAGGCAAATTCCTTATGGTCACCGCTTTGCACGCATAGTAAGTGCGTCTTGTTCTTAAACTTACAATTTCTGGAGGGTTTATGATATCCAATTGATATTAATATTGCTTTTTATTAATCACATTGTAGCACTGCTCTATCAGTACCAACCGGCAGGTAATCTTGTTGATAGTGCATTTGGGCGGGGCCCCTTCAGGAGGCGTTTCGGTGGCATTTTTCATCCACTGGTCTCATCCACTGGTCTTAATCTTTATTAATTTTTGTTTCACATTTTTGCCTGAGATATAGGAGAAATCCGTGGCTGTGTTCACATAACAATTTGTTCTTAATATTTCCTGGCGGTTTTTACTTCACATGGAATCATGTAAGTGTATAATCATATTGTAAAGTATCAAATTGTCTACAATAATTTGATTCCATCATGTATATTGATATATATATATGTTTGTTATAGATGTCAAGCCTTCTTGAGCACTTCTGAAGAAGAGATTTTTGTTGATCTCGAACTGCGTCAACTGCGAACCATGCATGATCCATGATTCGATTTGCAATACCATCTCTGATGACACCGCCGCAATATGTATTGTAGCTTTGTATTTATTTATTTTTGAAGATTGCAAAAATAAAATTTCATACTGTTTTTATAAAAAAATCTCTTTTGAATTGTTGAAATTTATCATACAAGTAAATTGTGCCGTTAAAGTCCCACCAAAAAAAGAGGACTTTTCCCCCCATTGTATTCGTTAGTTGGCACTTTGTGTATTATATCCCTTCCTCTCTCTATTCAGAGCTACCATGTGCCTCTTGGCTGCTTCTGTGATTAATGTTCTCCTTGCCCAGCCTATCAGTTTAGGTGGATGGCCATGTCTTGGTAGGTTTGCAGTTGTGTCATACTCTTTCCATTTTTGGATGATGGATTGAACAGTGTTCTGTGAGATGTTCAAAGCTTGGGATATTTTTTTTATAAACTAACCCTGGTTTAAACTTCTCCACAATTTTGTCCCTGACCTGTCTGGTGTGTTCCTTGGGCTTTATAGTGCAAGCCCCTGTGACAGGGTGACAACAAAACTTACCCTCCAGTCCAGCCCAAATTTAAACATTATGTTGGTTTGCAGTGAGGCGAGTAATACAACTGCGTATTTGAAAGTCTGTGTGTGCTGTACAATTGATGAAACTAATATTACATATTTTAAATCTGCAGAAATGTTAAAGCTGAACTACACTGTATCTCAGCACCACAAACTAAAAACGCTATTTAACCACTTCCATACAGGGCACTTTTACCTCCTTCCTGCCCAGGCCAATTTTCAGGTTTCAGCGCTCTCACACTTTGAATGACAATTGCGCGGTCATACAACACTGTACCCAAACTAAAATTTTATCATTATCTTCACACAACTAGAGCTTTCTTTTGGTGGTATTTAATCACTGCTGGGGTTTTTATTTTTTGCTAAATTAACAAAAAAAGACCAAAAATTTTGAAAAAAAAAGAAACGTTTTTCTCTGTTTCTGTAATAAAAGTTTGCAAATAAATAATTGTTCATCATAAATTTAGGCCAAAATGTATTCTGCTACATGTCTTTGTTGAAAATAACCCAAATTAGGATGTATTATTTAGTCTGTAGGAAAGTTATAGAGTTCACAAACTATGGTATAGATCTGAAAATTGATCGATCCTGAAGTACTGACGGCCAATCTAATTTCTTGAGGTCCAAGAATGTCAGAACAGTACAGATATCCCCTAAATTTCAGAACAGTACAGATATCCCCCAAATCACCCCTTTTTGCAAAGTAGACAGGCCAACATATTTCATAGCAGGCATGGAGAGTTTTTTGAAGTTGTAATTTTTTTGTCATGATTTTTCAGAAATGAATAAAAAAAAATGATTTTCACTATTTGTTTTTTACATACTGTCACCAGTGCAGTACAGCGTCATCATATAACTGGCATGGGGGTGATCAAGGACACTGACTGGTGACAGTACGAAGAAAAATGTATAATTTTTTTTAACTTTTGTATTTTTTATTATTTTTGTTCTTTTTTTTAAGACTTTTTTTTTTCATATTTCACTATGACCAAAGTAGTATAATGTTACTGTAGTAACATTGTACTACTTTGGGGAAGTGATCAGTATTTTTTTTTTTTTACACAATTTGCTTATAGCAAAGAATTTCTTTGCAAGCAAGCATTTACCTGAATGAAATCGATTCATTCAGGATTTTTTTTTCTTAGCTGTGATTTGGCCACAGCTAATCACATGACACAGCTGGGCTGTGATTGGCTCAGCTTGTGCATGTGATTGCTGTGACCACTCACAGCTAGACACTGTTGTATACAATGGATGGCATAAAAGGAAGCCATCCATTGTATACAACTGTCATGTGACCTGCTGTGATTGGTCACAGCAAGTCACATGGTACTAGCAACAGGGCCAGTACACAGATCTGTCATCGGCCGTGTCCAAGGTACACGGCCGGCGACAGATCGCTCCGCTGCGCTGCCCTGTGGGCAGGTGCAATGCGCATGCCTGGAAGGATGCCATATGGCATCCACCAGGAGGGACGAGCTATAGCCAGATGGCAGCCGGGCGGCAACTGGTTAATTAATTTTTAGTATTCAAGGCAAATTCCCCCATCTATCCATGTCTCCATGCTTTATTTTGCTGGGAAATCACTTTCAAAAACACCCCCTAGCATTTCTGGTCATGGCCATTTTGAGTAAGGGCAGATGTTTCATGTAGTGTTTACATTCTGGAATCCATCTGCCCTTAGCTCAGGCATGCAGGCAGAAGGGTGTGCATAGCTGAGGAAGCCCCTCTCGAAGATTCCTTGAATGTATGACATCATTTGCCTAGGCCTGGAAACCAGGAAGTAACTGAAGAAATGTAGAAAAAAAAGTTTCAAACAATACAGTATATTATACCTTCCCATCTCTCTACTAACAGTAGCAGCATAAGGATTATACAGTGGGTATGGAAAAGAATCAACCCCCTTTAAAACAATCACATTGTGTTGCTTTACTTCCTGAAATGAAGACAGAGACAGTTTTTGGTTTTATCCAGCTGTATTTACTCAGTGCAACTTATAACACCATCTAAGTGAAAGATATAACACCAACTTGTCAGAAAAAAAAATTCAAAAATTCAAAAACAGAATCACTGAGTTGGTAATAGGATCACCCCCTTGTGTCAGTATTTCTTTGAACCACCTTTTGCTTTAATTCCAGCTATTAGTCTGTTAGGATATATTTCTACTAACTTTGCAATATTTGCCCACTCTTCTTTGCAGAACTGCTCAAGTTCAATTATATTTGATGGTGACTGTGGACTGCAGTCTTCAAGTCATTCCACAGATTTTCAAGGGGGTTTTAGTCTGGGCTCTGACTAGGCCATGCAAGGGCGTTGGGCGTTGACCTTCAACCACTGTGTGGTCATTTTTGCTGTGTGCTTTGGGTCATTGTCATTTTGGAAGGTAAACCTTCTTCCCATTGATAAATTTCTGGCAGAGGGCAGCAGACTTTCCTCAAGAATGTGACGGTGTTTTGCCCCATCCATTTTTCCTTCTATCCTGACAAGTGCTCCACTCCCTGCTGCAGGGAAACACCCCCATAACAGGGTATTACCATCTCCATGCTTTACTGTAGGAATGGTGTTATTTGGATGGTGAGATGTATTGTACACTGCTGAAAAAAAATTAAAGGAACACTTTGAAAACACATTAGATCTCAATGGAGAAAACTATCATGCTGGATATCTAAACCTATATGGACTTTGTAATGTGTTAGGAACCTAAGGATGCCCCATTATTTGATGGAAATTAAAATTATCAGCCTACAGAGGACTGAATTAAAAGACACTCCGAAAATCAAAGTGATGGAGCCGGCTAGTCCATTTTTCTGAAATTTCATAGCAGCAACTCAAGATGGTGCTCAGTAATTTGTATGGGCCCCACGTGCTTGTATGCATGCCCATCTAGTGCACCTGTTGGTAATTTAATTAATACCAAAGCAGCTGAAACTGATTAACAATCCCCTCTGCTACTTAAATGACCAGATCAATATCCCAGGAGTTTCATTGACTTGATGCTATACTCTAATTTAAGTGTTTCTTTCATTTATTTGAGCATATACAGTCATGGCCGAAATTGTTGGCACCCTTGATATTTTTCCTGAAAATCAAGTATTTCACACAAAAAAGGTATTGCATTAACACATGTTTTGCTATACACATGTTTATTCCCTTTGTATGTATTGGAACAAATATAAAACAGAGGCAGAAAAGCAAATATGACATAATGTCACACAAAACCCCAAAAATGGGCTGGACAAAAGTATTGGCACCCTTAACTTAATATTTGGTTGCACACCCTTTGGAAAACATAACTGAAATCAGTCGCTTCCTATAACCATCAATAAGCTTCTGACACCTCTCACCCGGAATTTTGGACCACTCTTCCTTTGCAAACAGCTCCAGGTCTCTCTTATTGGAAGGACACCTTTTCCCAACAGCAATTTTAAGATCTCTCCACAGGTGTTCAATGGGATTTAGATCTGGGCTCATTGCTGGCCACTTCAGAACTCTCCAGCGCTTCTTTGCCATCCATTTCTGAGTGCTTTTTGACGTATGTTTGGGGTCATTGTCCTGCTGGAAGACCCAGGATCTTGGACGCAAACCCAGCTTTCTGACACTGGGCCCTACAGTGCGACCCAAAATCCTTTGGTAATCCTCAGATTTCATGATGCCTTGCACACAGTCAAGGCACCCAGTGCCAGAGGCAGCAAAACAACCCCAAAACATCATTGAACCTCCACCATATTTTACCGTAGGTACTGTGTTTTGTTCTTTGTAGGCCTCATTCCGTTTTCGGTAAACAGTAGAATGATGTGCTTTACCGAAAAGCTCTATCTTGGTCTCATCTGTCCACAAGACGTTTTCCCAGAAGGCTTTTGGCTTACTCAAGTACATTTTGGCAAACTGTAGTCTTGCTTTTTTATGTCTCTGTGTCAGCAGTGGGGTCCTCCTGGGTCTCCTGCCATAGCGTTTCATTTCATTTAAATGTCGACGGATAGTTCGCGCTGACACTGATGCTCCCTGAGCCTGCAGGACAGCTTGAATGTCTTTGGAACATGTTTGGGGCTGCTTATCCACCATCCGGACTATTCTGCGTTGCAATCTTTCATCAATTTTCCTCATCCGTCCACGACCAGGGAGATTAGCTACAGTGCCATGGGTTGCAAACTTCTTGATAATGTTGCGCACTGTGGACAAAGGCAAATCTAGTTCTCTGGAGATGGACTTGTAACCTTGAGATTGTTGATATTTTGCCACAATTTTGGTTCTCAGGTCCTCAGACAGTTCTCGTCTCCTCTTTCTGTTGTCCATGCTTAGTGTGGCACAGACAGACACACAATGCAAAGGTTAAGTGAACGTCTCTCCTTTTTATCTGCTTTCAGGTGTGATTTCTATATTGCCCACACCTGTTACTTGCCCCAGGTGAGTTTACAGGAGCATCACATGCTTGTAACATTCTTATTTATCCGCAGTTGTGAAAGGGTGCCAATACTTTTGTCCAGCCCATTTTTGGAGGTTTGTGTGACATTATGTCGAATTTGCTTTCTTTCCTCCCTTTTTTTGTTTTGTCCCAATACACACAAAGGGAATAAACATGTGTATAGCAAAACATGTGTTAATGCAATACGTTTCGTGAGAAATACATGATTTCCTGGAGAAATATCAAGGGTGCCAACAATTTCGGCCATGACTGTATATATATATATATATATATATATATTTACATATCGTTTAGTGTTGAGGCCAAATAATTCAATTTTAGTCTCATCTGACCACAATACCTTTTTCCATATGGCCTCAATCTTCACGCTGTGTTTTGGCAAAGCTCAGTGGTGACTTCATGTGGTCTTTAAGGAGTGGCTTTTTTCTTGCAACCCTCTCATACAAGCCACATTTGTGGAGAATTTGTAATATTGTTGTCACATGAACAGGGGCGGACTGACAACTCATGGGGCCCCCGGGCAATAGGGGATCATGGGGTCCCTGTGTCCTTGCCCAAACTCAAAAAAGCCTATGAAAAAGGTACCAGGGGCATCTCATGGGGCCCCCTACTGACCCCGGGCCCTCGGGCAGTGCCCGAATTTCCAAATGGTCAGTCCGCCCCTGCACATGAACATAATGAACACTCTTTGTCATAAATTCGTGCAACTGCTTCATAGTTGCTGTAGTCCTCTTGGCAGCCTCTCTGACCAGTTCCCTCCTGGCTCTTTCATCCGGTTTGGAGTGAAGTCCTGATCCAGAGATCGTCCGTGTTGTACCAAATACCTTCCACTTCTTAAAATTAGATTTCATAAAGTTTTTAAAATGTATTTGTATCCATTTCCTGACTTGTGCCTGTCCACAACTTTGACAGTGCTGTGCCACCCATAGTTTTTTGCTTCATTTGCTATCACAGAACTAATACTAGAACAGCTAATGTTAATGCTAATACTACAGCTAATACTCATTCTCGTGCAGCTAATGTTCATGTTCGTGCACATGTATTGGCACACAAACAAGCTCAGGCTAATATCCAGTGTGCACTGACACATGGGCGTATTGGTGCACACGTCCATGTGCATTGGCGCCAAGCCCTCCTGAGGATTTACCCCCCTTCCTGACCAGGTCTTTTTTTGCTATTCGTCGCTGCACTATTTCAACTGGTAATTGCACGGTCATGCAATGCTGTACATAAATTAAATTTATGTCCTTTTTTCACACAAATAGAGCTTTCTTTTAGTGGTATTTGATCACCTGTGCGCTTTTTATTTTTCGCGCTATAAAAAAAAAAGACCAAAAAGAAATTATATTTTTTACTTTTGGCTATAAAAAAAAATATAGTAAACTCAAAGTTAGTCATACATTTAGGCCAAAATGTATTCTGCTGCAAGTTTTTTGGTAAAAAAAAATTCCAATACGTGTATATTGATTGCTTTATGTGAAAGTTATAACGTCTACAAACAATGGTATAGATACTGCAATTTACGCCATTTTTTGCTATACAGCATTGCACTAGTTTGACAATTGCGCGGTCATGCAAAGCTGTGCCCAAACAAAATTTATGTCCTTTCTTTCACACAAATAGAGATTTCTTTTGGTGGTATTTGATCACCTGTGCACTTTGTTTTTTGCGCTATAAACAAAAAAAGACCAAAAATTAAAAAAAAAACTAAACGATATTTTCTTACTTCTGTCATAAAAAATATCCAAAAAAACTCAAATTTCATCATAAATTTAGGCCAAAATGTATTCTGCAACATGTTTTTGGTAAAAAAAAATCCCAATAAGTGTATATTGATTGTTTTGTGTGAAAGTTATAGCGTCTACAAACTATGGTATAGATCAGGGGTGGGCAAACTTTTTGACTTGAGGGCCGCAATGGGTTCATATATTGGACCCGGGGGCCGGACCAAGAGTAGATGAATGATGTGTATGTGTCATCCATAGTAAGTATAGTAATATTCCCCAATAGTAAGCATAGTAATATTACTATATGGGGGATTAATTACTATGCTTACTATTGAATTACTATATCCCCCATATAGTAATTCATCCCCCATAGTAATTCATCCCCCATATAGTAATTCATCCCCCATATAGTAATTCATCCCCCATATAGTAATTCATCCCCCATAGTAATTCATCCCCCATATAGTAATTCATCCCTCATAGTAATTCATCCCCCGTATAGTAATTCATCCCCCATAGTAATTCATCCCCCATAGTAATTCATCCCCCATATAGTAATTCATCCCCCCTATAGTAATTCATCCCCCATATAGTAATTCATCCCCCATAGTAATTCATCCCCCATATAGTAATTCATTCCCCATATAGTAATTCATCCCCCATATAGTAATTCATCCCCCATAGTAATTAATCCCCCATATAGTAATTCATCCCCCATAGTAATTCATCCCCCATAGTAATTCATCCCCCATATAGTAATTCATCCCCCATAGTAATTCATCCCCCATATAGTAATTCATCCCCCATATAGTAATTCATTCCCCATAATAATTCATCCCCCATATTAAGTCCCCAAGTCCCCCCTGTGTCAATTCACTTACCTTTGCTCCGCGCGTTCCTCTCACCGTTCCAGTGTAGCATGAAAATATGTCTCCTATGAGGATCTGTCCCCCTCGACGTATCTGCGCATGTGCCAGTTTCAGGCATTAGCAGCCGATCGGCGATCTCCGGCACATGCGCAGATACGTCGAGGGGGACAGATCCTCATAGGAGACAGATTTTCATGCTACACCGGTCTTCAGGGCGGACTGTGAGAGGAGCCTAGCTCCCCTCACGTTCTCCGCGGGCCGGATTAAAAGGTCCGCCGGGCCGTATACGGCCCGCGGGCTGTAGTTTGCCCATTGCTGGTATAGATAGTGGAATTTACACAGCTTTTACTTTTAGACTTTAGGTGCTAAAATACCAGGACAGTACAAACACCCCCAAATGACCCCTTTTTGGAAAGTAGACACCCTAAGCTATCTGCTGAGAGGTATATTGTGTCCATGGAAGATTTCTTTTTTTTCCACAAGTTTTTGGAAAATGCCAAACATTTTTTTTTATTTTTACACAAAGTTGTCACTTAAATGATATATTGCTCACACAAGCCATGGGTATATGTGGAATTGCACCCCAAAATACATCCTGCTACTTATACCGAGTATGGGGACACCACATGTGTGAGACTTTTTGGCAGTCCAGCCAAGCACAGCTCCCCGTGGGAGCATGAATCACATGTATATACGTGATTTTGCTCACCCGTGCTGCCCTGTAGCAGTATTTCTGCTATAGGGTGGTGTGGAAGTGGTTAATGTCCATACTCCTCAGGTATTCCCGACCAGAACCAGTTTTAATGTCCATACTCCTCAGGACTAGATGACTAGTCCAGCACTTAAGGTTCATTTAAACTCGCAGTTGGGTGGCAGCAAACATGCTGTTGAGCTACAGTTTTATAGGTCCACAGCCATTCCCTTAGCTCCAAAGACAGTGAAGGGGTGTGTATATAGGTGTGTGCACAGCAAAATAATATCCCCACTGTATGGGGGCATCCTTTAACATGTAATCCACGCAGCTGCAGTACAATAGTGCGATGTTCAAGGAGTTAAAGCAGATGATGGGGAGGCGCTGTCAAATGCTTATGTTAATGCAAAAGCAGTGCAGCACACTCCTAGTTAGTGCAAGTTATTAGGTAAATTTAGTTTAGCTCCTCTGCAATCAGTGGAACAGGGGTTGATTGAATCCCTCTGCATTCTAGAGGATTCTAGAATTAAAATTAGAGGAAGAGTGGGAGAAGCAGTCTGAATATTTATGGGGAATCCAGCCAATCTCTGAGGAGGTGTGCCCAGTAGGTGGCTGCAGAACCCATAAATAGTCTGAGGCATGAGGCAGGAGGGGGGAGTTGCTAGTTTCAGTCTGGCAAGAAGAGACCCCTAGGCAGGGGCTCTGCCCTGGGGCAGGAATGCTGGAGGTGCCATCTAGAAGAGGTCCCAGCTGGAGCTTAAGCTGGGGTGCCTATTTTGCAAAGTCTGACCCTGGATTCAGTTTGGGTCTGGATAAGGGAACTCTCACAGGAGAGTACCAGGAAGAAGTTGGGGGGGAAGAATGTCCAGCTGTCCTGCGGTAGTGTGAGTCTGTGTTTCCCTCACTGAAAACTGACCAGGGGATATCGAAGGAGGCAACTGTGAGTAAACTACCTACGTGCTGGGCCTTAATGACTGTATGTAGTTCTCAGTACTTGGAAGGAAGTTTCAGTCACCAGTTAGCTGTCAAGAGTTTGTGCAGTTCAATTTTATAATAAAGCATCAAAAATACACCCCTAGACTGTTCTATTCGAGCAAGTGGAAATGGAGAAAATTCAGTGTGCGTGGCTGTGTGCCTTGCTGTGTGTGCACCAATCTTGGGGAGAGGCATTAGACACAGCGCTTTTAAAATATTTACAGTTCACTTTAAGTGGACAGTCATTTGTATCAATATTTGAGTTTGTCCCTGTCAGGAATGGACTTGCCAATAATGGTGGGACTCACCTGCCTTGTGGGCTGCAGTACCAGGGCTGGCCAGCGGGTGCTCTCAGCAATCAGAGACTCACCCCTGCAGTCAGCCAAACACTGATTGCAGGGGTTGTATTTAAGGAATGGCCAGACTCACAGTCAGGGCCTTGGTGTGTGTTTTTCCATGGGCCCCTGTATCTTGTATCCTGTGTTCCTGTTCCTGCCCCTGCCTGACTTGTTGCCGACCCTGCCTGATCCTGACCTCTGCTGACTGCTCATGTTTGATCCCTGGCTTGTGACCCTGACCATTCTCTGCCTGACCCTCTGCACTGCGCTGCCCATGAGTTACTGAACCCAGCTTGTGACCCCGACCACTCTCCCGCCTGTTCCTGGTACTCCGTTTGCCCGTTTGCTACTGACCCGGCCTGCCTGATGACTCTTGCGTTGTATGTATTGTTATCTGTAGGTGGTTTGGTTTGGTTTGTTTGCACTGTGTTTATGTTTAGTATTGCACTGCGTTTTGTATTGTTAGTCTTAATAAATCATATTGTTTATACCATATCTGAAGCCTGCGTTTCCCTGTGTCAGTCCACACACTTCTGGTCATACCCGGAGCCCTGACAGTCCCAATGTGGGATGGTATAGGAGGGGTGCTGTGCTACTGAGTAAACTGACATGGAATATTTTTATTTATTTCTATCTAGGGCAGTGTTCCTCAACCTTGTTTCAGTCATTGGTACAATGTGCAGCCCCTTCCACCTGCAGCTTGCCATAGGGACTGGATGCTGCAGCTGTGCATGGGGCTTTAGGAACTGTGTGCAAAAAGAGCTTAATACCTCTGCACAGACAGGTCTTACACATGTTGGACAGGGATTCTAGAAGCTACAAATAATAGAAGTGGAGACATGAATGTTTGAAACGACATAGATTTTTTTTCAGATTAAGCAATTAAGCCCACATGGTGCTAGTTAATAAAACAAAAAGATATTAAGGGGTCTATGTATAAGCAAATTGCTGAATGCTCAGCTGTAACAAAACTTGCCGTACTATATGTTATAGAACTGTTTTGAAAGATCTTAGTGCCATCCATAGGCCAAAATGTGATATTTGTCTTTGAGCACCTAAATACAGAAAACAAGATATTTTTGCCACTAGATGCTTAGAGCATACGAGATAATTCTATAACATAGAATATGGCCAGTTTTATTTTTGTAGCTGAGCGGATGTGTCAGCGAACTGTCTATACTTAATCCCCTAAGCAGGAAGGAGTCAAGCTATTTCCTCCTAAAAATAGAAAAAAGGGAAAAAATACCTCAAACACACAAAAAATCTTGACTCCTGAAAGGCATGTATGAAGGCATGTATTCACCCTTTCTCAGAACTTCAGTTGTCTCCTGGAGTCTTCTCAGATTTTGTTAAGATCACTCCCTAACAGGGGTGGACTGACAACTCATGTGGCCCCTGGGCAATAGGGGATCATGGGGTCCCTGTGTCCTCGCACACACTCAAACCACACCCAAAGAAGCCTACAAAAGGTACCAGGGGTGTATCTACAGCGAGGCAAACAAGGCGTTTGCCTAGGGCGGCAATTTTTAGGGGGCGGCACCCAGTGGCCCGGAGAACAGCAGGAGGATCGATGTGGGGGATGGCAGCTGCAGAGCGATGCTCCTGTACCTCTCCCTCCAGCAGCTGATGAGCCGGGACCAGGGGACAGCCTGGAGCAGGAAGAGGAGAGGAATCCGAAGAAGGTGAGCTGTGCTGTGGTCTGTGGGATCTCCCTGTCTCCCTCCCTGCACTGACAGATCGAATGGGACTGCGCACACCTCCCTCCTCCTCCTCCTCCTCCTCCTCCCTGCACGGAGATCAGCAGCCCTTGGAGGAGGTGTGTGTGTGCAGCCCCATATGATCTGAGAAACAAAGGGGGGGGGGGGGAAGAGAGGGAGGAGAGAGAATAAAGAGAGAGACAGAGAGAGGAAGTAGGAGAAAAGAGAGGGAGAGAAGAGAGGGAGGGAGAGAAGGGGGAGAGAGGGAGGGAGAGCAGGGGGAGAGGAGACAGGGGAGGAGAGAGAGAAATGAGAGAGGGAAGAGAGAGAGAGAAGAGAGGGAAAAGAGAGAGAGAAGAGAGGGAAGAGAGACAGAGGGATTTGAGAGAGAGAGAGAGAGAGAGAGAGAGAGAGAGAGAGAGAGAAGAGCGAGGGGGAAGAGAGAGAGGGGGGAAGAGAGAGAGGGGGGAAGAGACAGAGAGAGGACAGAGAGAGAGAGAAGGAGGAGAGAGAGAGGGAAGAGAGAGAGAAGGAGGAGAGGGGGGGGGGAAGAGAGAGAGATGGGAAGAGAGACAGAGGAATGAGAGAGAGGGGGGGAGAAGGGGAAGAGACAGAGAGGAGAGAGAGGGAGAGAGAGAGCGAGAGAGGGGAAGAGACGGAGAGGAGAGAGAGATAGAAGGGAGAGAGCGAGAGAGAGGGGGAAAAGAGAGAGGGGGGGGAGGGGCGAGAGTGAGGGGAGAGGGGGGGAGAGAGAGAGATAGGGGAATAGAGAGATAGGGGGAAGAGAGAGAGAAGGAAGAGGGGGGGAGGAAGGGGGGGAGAGAGGAAGGGGGGGGAGAGAGGGGGGCGAGAGAGAGAATCATATATATAGTTTATTCACAAAATTGTCAGTCCTTTTTTGTTTAAAGCGCAAAAAATGAAAATGCACAGGCTATCAAATACCACCAAAAGAAAGCTCCATTTGTGTGGAAAAAAGGACGTAAATTTCATTTGGATGCAGCGTTGCATGACCACACAATTGCCACTTAAAGTAATGCAGCGCCGTAACACACAACAAATTTTTGATCAATCTCACTCTTCCACTAAGAAGGGACCGTCTGAGATTCGATTCATCTATGTGCAGGCTGATTGTACCCAAGTCGATCCATTGATCAGCTTGGGTACAACCAGCATGTTGGATTTCTAGCATGTGAGTATTGCCAGCCACTATAGCTGATAGCAATAATTATTATTATTATTATGCAGTATTTATAAAGCGCCAATAGTTCGCTCAGTGCTGTACATTACAAAGGGGGACAGAACATGTGACAGAACAATACCAATACAATGCAAAACATGAGGGGATCGAGGGCCCTGCTCTTTCGAGCTTACAATCTAGGAGGGAGGGGGTGGTGGTACAGGAGGAGATAGCTGTGGGGGATGGAGTGGTAGGAAGAGTGGAGGAGGTCGGCAAGTTAGCAGGGGGTGGGGTAGGCGTGCACAAAAAAGGGGGTTGTGAAAAGAAATTCACAGAGAAAGTGGCTACATTATGAACAGAGTGTGACAATCAGAAAAATTTCCAAAAATTATGCTTTATTACATATACAAGTTTGACATTTGGGCAATCGCCCTGGTTTACCATCACCTCAGTATGAGACAATACACACAGACCTAAAACCATATAAAATGACACCAAGACCGGTCCAAATAATTGTGCAACAAAGACAGTGACTAATAAAGCCTAAAGTCTTTGTAGCACTGGTTCACAGGTGAACACTTCCCACAGGAGGTGTATGCAAAAATTATACCATAGGTATACCATGTAACATGTTGTAAATGTGTAGACATATGCTACTACCAAAATGGTTATATCCCAAGCAGGGAGTGTCAAAACATTACACTATAGATATAAAATATCACATGTATGCAGTACAGCAAGCACAGTGTGCGTCAAAAAGAGAAACATGCCTCTAGGCCTATAAAAGACAAGAAAAAATGAATGTCATATATAAAATGCAGTACACTCCTATGCCGGCACATGTGGTTGGGGCCCATTCATCTGTAATATAAGCGACTGTTTCCTTAGGGCTCTTAAATGAGAATAAGCCCCATTTGTTACCAGGATGGAAGGATAGATGCAAATAGCAGAGCACTGCTTGAAATGGTTTCTTCACCACTATATGTGGACTACACACCACTTTCTGTAAGGAAAACAAGACAGATCCCAATAAATCTTCTGCCTGTTGAGATACATGTGGTATATCCTGTTTCCTATGAAAAGCACCATGATGTCCCCATCCTGTAGTGAAACAAACAATATGTGGAAAGTCACTGGAAGAGCTTTACTCTATGTAAGATGTATAGGTTATATCGATCACAGAGGACCATATAACTAGTGTCCTGTAACAGTCCACTCACCACCTGCGCAATGGATAGTAGGAGAGGAAAAGATGTCCTTCATAGGTACTGCCTAACAAGGCCAGAGAGGCCAGGGAACAACCGCTGACATCAGCCGATATACCGCGGGTTCCAGCCTCTTCTCGGCGCCTGTGCTGCTTAAGCCTGCCTCATGGCATGTGAAGATGGCTTCCTCCTTGTAGGTCAGCGTGCGTTCCACCTAGTGCGCATGACCGGAAGTGACGTATCTGACGTATGACGTCAACGCGTTTCGCCGATGGGCGTATCTCACTCAGCTTCGTCAGGACCAATGAGATTCCTGCATTCCAATTTTCTATTTATAGTGGGTTAAGACCCACCCATTTATGCAAAAATTAACTTGCAGTTATTCCCATTGGAATTATTCTCATTTAAGAGCCCTAAGGAAACAGTCGCTTATATTACAGATGAATGGGCCCCAACCACATGTGCCGGCATAGGAGTGTACTGCATTTTATATATGACATTCATTTTTTCTTGTCTTTTATAGGCCTAGAGGCATGTTTCTCTTTTTGACGCACACTGTGCTTGCTGTACTGCATACATGTGATATTTTATATCTATAGTGTAATGTTTTGACACTCCCTGCTTGGGATATAACCATTTTGGTAGTAGCATATGTCTACACATTTACAACATGTTACATGGTATACCTATGGTATAATTTTTGCATACACCTCCTGTGGGAAGTGTTCACCTGTGAACCAGTGCTACAAAGACTTTAGGCTTTATTAGTCACTGTCTTTGTTGCACAATTATTTGGACCGGTCTTGGTGTCATTTTATATGGTTTTAGGTCTGTGTGTATTGTCTCATACTGAGGTGATGGTAAACCAGGGCGATTGCCCAAATGTCAAACTTGTATATGTAATAAAGCATAATTTTTGGAAATTTTTATGATTGTCACACTCTGTTCATAATGTAGCCACTTTCTCTGTGAATTTCTTTTCACAACCCCCTTTTTTGTGCATGTCTTTTTTGGCTACTGAATGGAGGCCATCTATTGGGTGATATGGTAATTTATTATACGACCTCTAAATAACTATCTTTAACTGGTGGGGTAGGCATCCCTGAAGAGATGGGTTTTCAGGGTGCGCCTAAAGGAGAGGAGAGTAGGTGATAATCTGATGGGTTGGGGCAGGGAGTTCCAGAGGATGGGTGACACCCTGGAGAAGTCCTGGAGGCGGGCATGGGAGGAAGAGACCAGGGAACTAGAGAGAAGGAGGTCTTGTGAGGAGCGGAGTGTGCGTGCTGGGCAGTACTTGGATATTAGGTCAGTGATGTAGTGCGGGGCAGTATGGTGGACAGCTTTGTACGTCAGCGTTAGGATTTTGAATTTGATCCGTTGCGCAATTGGAAGCCAGTGGAGGGATTGGCAGAGGGGGATGGTGGAGATGGAGCGGTTGGAAAGGTGAATGAGTCTGGCAGCTGTATTCAGGATCGACTGAAGCGGGGATACCCAGCGGCGAGGCAGGCCAGTGAGGAGGGAGTTGCAGTAGTCGAGTCGTGATATGGTGAGGGAGTGGATGAACTGTTTAGTGGTTTCTGGGGTTAGGAACGTGCGTATTTTGGCGATGTTGCGGAGGTGGAGTCTGCATGAGTTTGTTAAAGAGTGGACTTGGGGCTGGAAGGATAGGTTGGAGTCCAGAATGACACCAAGTACTCTGGCCTGCGGGATGGGTTTGATGGTAGCGTTGTTCGATGGGATAGAGAAGTCAATGGGGGGTGGTGTCCGGGCTGGGGGGAAAACAAGAAAGTCGGTTTTGGAGAGGTTCAGTTTAAGGAAGTGGAGCGACATCCAGTCTGATATATCGCTCAGCAGGTGTGTGATTCGGGCGGAGATAATAAGGTTTGAGTAGAAGCTTTGAAAGCATTCTTCTAGTGGTACAGAGGAAATCATTATTTGATACAAGAGCTTTCGGACAGCAGAAAGAAGATCCACCTGCTATAACAGGGAAAGAGGCAAGTTTGAAAGCATGAAGTGAAGAGGAGGCTGCAAAACTGTGAAACTCCAGTTTGGAGACCCCACAAATGACACTCTGGAACCAGGCATCTGGGATTTTCTGGGATCAGAAAGCTGACAGAAACCCCCCTCCCCCACTCTGAAAAGCAGGGGTGCCCCATCAGTGGAAAAAAGCCTTAAAAACAGCCTTAGCTGGTTTGGAGAGCCATGTCTTCTTACCAAAGTATGTTCCTACTTTTAGTTTTAGAATTTGAAGACAAAGTAGTAAAATAAATCTCTAAAAGAAGTCTCTCTCTGGGATAGGAAAGTACACACTATGATGCCCTTGAGGTGCTTATCCAAGGAGGCACCAGACAGGCATTTGCCTTCAAAGGGTACCCGTCAATACACTTCATGCATGAAAGCTCAGTGGGCCAGCAATTATGCTAAAGGATCTTTTACTTAGGGATGGAGTAAAGACTGATTCTGGATATCTTTCAAAATGCATCCACCGAGCTGTTCACACAGTAGTATAAGGCTGGTGTGCTGAGGCTGGGAGTTGTTGACTGTCAGAAAGTGTGTCCAGCAAGAGTAAAATGTAGGGCCCACAGTCACTGTAATCTAGTCGTGAATGCACCAGGGTCATGTAGGTACTGTGGGGCACCGTTGGAGGCAGTTCATGCAGGAGCACCAACAACCGAATGCAAGACAGTGCACGTAAATGGTGTTAATTATACATTTAAAACCAATTACTCCTGGATCCAAGCTGTGACCACCTGAAGGGTGATTGTCCACAATCACACACCCAACCATGCAGCCTTCTCTTTTTGCCAGTGTCCAAGCACCTGAAAGTAGATGCATATAATGCATAGCAATGACTAAAGATGTGCAACTTAGAAAAAGGTCTATTAATGCTTGACTATTAAAGTGTAAAGCCCTTGCTATTTGTCTTGCCGGACATTTTTTTCTGCTACAGAAAGTGAAGGAAAATCCAAACATTTTTCAGTTGACATAGGAACAGAGGAGGGGATATCTTTCATTGGGAAAACCGCCCAAGAAAGAAACTGCTATCACTGGAGAGATCTCTTTCCTGCTGTGAAAGGAAGTGAAGAGAAATCTTCTTCACAGGGCACAGACAGAAAAAAGGAAAGCCTGATAGGGGTCTTAACCATTCCCTACAAAACCCAAAAAACTAAATAGGAATTTTGACTTGCCTGTAAATTCCATATCCTGGAGTCAAACAGTACAGAACACAGGCTGATTATTCAAAGACCCCGAGTCATCTGCTTGTATCGTCAGGTGATTGGACACTGGTAAAGCCATTGAGGACAATCCCCCGGGCACCTCCCCTATAGCCTTATCCCACTTTGAACCCTCATTTTTTTAGCATGCAATGCAGAGTAACCCATGAACAAAATAGAGGAGCTGCTGCTTTTAGGTGATTGAATTCTAGTAAAAAGAGAAGGCTGTACGGTTGACTCTTTGGCTGAGCTATGGTGGACTATACCCGAACCCTACTTGGTAGAAGAAGAAGCTGGGCTGACTTGTAATATTGCGGGAAGCCGATGGCTCCTCCTATAGGTGCTCCCCTTGGCATGCAATGCAACGTGTGGATGGAGACGGGTGCTTCAAAAGTCCAGCGCTGTTGTCTTCCAGCAGCAAAGTCCTGTCTCTAAAGGCCCCCATAATCATTATGTTCTCCCAGCAGGGACAGTTCCCTACACCCCCCTATCAGGAGAACACGATAGGTCCGTGGCAGGGATTCCCCTATCAACACTGATATGGTTGCAAGAAAGAAAATTGCATCATCTGTGGCCTACCTTATGCAAGCCATAGACGGGTCGGAAAAAAAATCAGCCGATTTTCGCACCGTTAGTGGGTTAATTAGTCGGCCGTTTTTCGGGTTTTGGCACATTTTTTTTATCGGTAAACTTGGAAAAAAAATTAGCTGATTTGGGAAGACGGAGGAGGAGGGGTGGGGCCATCCAGTGACATCACCCACATTAACCCGCCCCCATGGGACATCATCGACCAGGGCATGCTGGGCCAATGATGTCACTTGGGGGTCGGGTCACATACGTGATGGCCTCGCACTTAACATATTTAAGAACTGTCAAGCCAGTAGAGCAGTCAGACAGCCAGGAGTCAGCGTCGGGAGAACAGCCTTTTTTTTTTCTTTTTTCGGATGGCTGTGGGCATCGTGATTGACGTTGGATCTACTTCGGGGACATTCTTTTAATAAAGGACTTGTCAAAGACTGTCTCCTGTCTTTTTTTACACTACAGTTTTTTTTTGTGAATGGGTAACGGTACCATTTACTCCATATTCATTCACATAGGGGTGGCCGGGATCTGGGGGCCCCTTGCTAAAAGGGGCTTCCAGATTCTGATAAACCCCCCCGCCCGCAGACCCTCACAACCACAGCCCAGGTTTGTGGGGAAGAGGCCCTTTTCCCCATCAAATGGGGACAAAGTGCTTTAGGGGGGAGCTCCCCTACCCCAAAGCACCACTCCCCATGTTGAAGGCATGTGGCTTGGGGTGGGGGGCACTCGCTCGCCCGCCTCCCTTTCCTGACCTGATGGCTGAATGCTCAGATAAGGGTCTGGTATGGATTTTGGGGGGGACCCCACACCATTTCTTTTAAAATTTTGGCATGGGGGTTCCCCTCAAAATGGACCAGACACCATTTTTTGACGGCAATTCTTTCTTATGCATACAGCTGTCAGTGGGGATCCTCACTGACAGCTGAAACATTAATGCATGTTTTTCACTACTAAAATACCGCATGACTTGATAAAAAAATTCAGTAGCATTTTTTTAGTGAATTCAAACATTTTCTTTTTAAATGTTATGCAGTATTCTACCGCATACTCGGTAAGATACCGCTTAGTGAATTGTGTCTAATATCTATTGCATCATTTGTTGCTAGGTTTTGGGGATAAAAACTTGCCAAAAACGTGCAAATCTGCCCAATTTGAGCTACAAATGTAAGTCACATGTCCAGGATATTCCGTTTGAAAAAGCCTCAAAAACGCTAGTCATTTTTCAAGCATTTTTGAGGCGAACCAGTGTGAAAGCAGCCTTAGTCACCTGCTGGTTTAGTGAAATATCCTGTTTGATGGGGACCATTTCTCATTCCTCTAAAAGAGGGCTACACTTGTTTCTTGCTTGTTACCTATAAAAAATTGAGGGATACTTGCTTTCTGTGCAGAAAGGAAAAGTGATTTATTTCACTCTACAACCTGGAGTTTTTTTTCCTCTAGGATTATTTGTTGCTGTGGCAGTCCTGAGTTTTGTGTATCAGATGAAGGGATGTGGTGTGATTGGGCTGCTTTATAAGATTTTAGACCTTTGTACTGCTTATGATATAACTCTGAAGTATTCCTCATAACTGAAGTATTGCTCATAAGTGGCTGCAGTCAAAGTCTGAGACTGGCCATAGATGGATCACTAATTTTCAAACGCAGGCCATAGACGGTTCGTTTATCGACCAAATTTTTGGCCGAAAGAATAATCAGTCGATATTCGCACCGTTAGTGGGGCAATGTCGTCGGCTGATTTTCGCGGTTCCTCCTCATTTCTTTCATGGGTTATGCTGGGAAATGTATGAAAAACAGCCGATTTCCGTAAGCATTGGTGGTAATAGAACGACCCTTTTTTGTTTTTCGGCCGAAACGTCGACCGATAAAGGAATTGTCTATGGCCTGCATAACTCCTCCATCCACACAATCGAGTTGGATACTGAGACACTGTATTCTGACAGCAGTGATGGAAAAAGTCTTTTCAGCAAGCCTGATCAAGCAGAAGCAGCAACACGTGGATAGAAATTCGGCCAGTGCCTGCTAACCCGGTCAAATTTCAATCCATCTATAGCCAGCTTTACCCTGCTGGGGTTTCTCTTTAGAAATGGTAGTCAGCTGAGGTGGAGCAGGTAAACATTTTTGGCCTCTCCACATACACTATATTGCCAAAGTATTGAGACACCCCTCCAAATCATTGGATTCAGGTGTTGCAATCACCTCCATGGCCGCAGGTGTATACAATCAAGCATCTAGGCATGCAGACTGCTTCTACAAACATTTGTGAAATAATCGGTCGCTCTCAGGAGCTCAGTGAATTCAAGAATGGTAATATGATAGGTTGCAAACTATGCAATAAGTCCTTACGTGAAATTTCCTTGCTACTAAATATTCCAAGGCAGGGGCGGACTGACCATTGGGAAACTCGGGCACTACCTGAGGGCCCAGAGTCACTAAGGGGCCCCATGAAATGCCCCTGGTACCTTTTTATAGGCTTTTTTGGGTGTGCTTTGAGTGTGGGCAAGGACACAGGGGCCCCATGATCACCCATTGCCCAGGGACCCCATGAGTTGTCAGTCCGCCCCTGTTCCACGGTCAACTGTTATTGGTATTATAACAAAGTGGAAGCAACTGGGAACAACAGCAACTCAGCCATGAAGTGGTAGGTCACATAAAATGACAGAGCGGGGTCAGTGCATGCTGAAGCACACAGTGCGCAGAAGTCGAAAACTGTCTGCAGAGTCAATAGCTAAAGCCCTCCAAACTTCAAGTGGCCCTAAGATTAGCACAACAATATTGCATAGAGCGTTTCATGGAATGGGTTTCCATTGCTGTGCAGCTGCATCCAAGCCTTACATCACCAAGTGCAATGCAAAGCATCAATGCAGTGGTGTAAAGCACGCTGCCACTGGACTCTAGAGCAGTGGAGACATGTTCTCTGGAGTGACCGATCTCTGTCTGGCAATCCGATGGACATGTCTGGGTTTGGCGGATGTCAGGGGAATGATACTAACTGCATGGTGATAAGTGTAAAGTTTGGTGGAGGGGGATTATGGTGTGGGGTTGTTTTTCAGGGGTTGGGCTTGGCCCCTTAGTTCCAGTGAAAGAAACTCTTAAGTCATCAGCATACCTAGAGATTTTGGACAATTTCATGCTCCCAACTTTGTGGGAACACTTTGGGGATGGCCCTTCCTGTTCCAACATGACTGCGCACCAGTGCACAAAGCAAGGTCCATAAAGACATGGATGAGTGAGTTTGGGGTGGAGGAACTTGACTCGTCTGCACAGAGTCCTGACCTCAACCCGATAGAACACCTTTGGGATGAATTAGAGCAGAGACTGTAAGCCAGGCCTTCTCGTCTGACATCAGTGCCTGACCTGGAAGAATGGTCAAACATTCCCATAGACACCCTCCTACACCTTATGGACGGCCTTCCCAGAAGAGATGAAGCTGTTATAGCTGCAAAGGGTGGGCCAACTCAATATTGAACCCTACAGACTAAGACTGGGATGCCATTAACCACTTCCAGTCCGGGCACTTTTACCCCCTTCCTGTCCAGGACAATTTTCACCTTTCAGAGCTGTCATACTTTGAATGACAATTTTGCGGTCATGCAACAATGTACCCATATGAATATTTTAGCATTTTTTTTTAGACAGATAAAGCTTTATTTTGGTGGTATTTATTCACCACTGGGATTTTTATTTTTTTTGGTATATAAATGAAAATGTCCCAAATTTTTGAAAAAAAGTGTTTTTCTTATACAATTTTGCATATAAATAATATTTCATCATAAATCTTGGCCAACATTTATTCTGCTATCTTTTTAGTAAAAAATAAATAACCTAAATTAGTTTATAACCAAAAATTATAGTTTTTTAAACATTTTTTATACATTTTTATTTTATTTTTTTATATTATTATTTATGTTTTTTTTTTACATACTTTCACCATGGTGACACTGTACTACTTGTGGGGGGTGATGAAAATTTTTTTTTTTTTACACTGATTGCTTTTACACCCATAAAGGCTGTAAAAGCAATCATTTCTCCTTCTCTCTGGCTGCATTCTTGCAGCCATTGAGAAATACTGTGTGAGCTGTGATTGGTCACAGCTTGTCACATGGTACAAGGCTGTTGTGAATAGCCCTGTACCATGTGACATCTGTGATCATTCACAGATTTCACACGTAGTACGCAATGATGTCAGAAGTGACATCTTGCTTACTACTCTGCATGTGATCACTGATTGGCCAATCAGTGATCACATGATCGGGACTTCGCACAGAGGTCCCGTATGACAATCGGTGTTCCACTGTGTCTGTATGACGATTGGAGGACACAGAGGGCACCGGATCGTGGTACTGCGCGCTCCCAGGGAGCGTGCACAAACGGGACGGGAAGGCACCCGCCCCTGCACTGCCACTGTCTGACCGTTTATATACAACAGCCAAACGGGAAGTGGTTAAAGTTCATGTGCGTGTAAAGGCAGGTGGCCCAAAACTGTTGGCAATATAGTGTATGTCCAGTGTGCGGTGTTGCTGCACGTATGTTAAAATGTATATTTCAGATGTTAACATACATTGTGTTATGCAACCCATTCATATGGCACTGAAACACATGTTGAATGTACACTAGTGGTTTATACTGGGTTTACACTAGTGGATTTTTTAACAAAAATACATATGAAGATTCACTGAAAATTCTCAGTATATTTGACAGCTTGATGAATGTCGCTGGACATTTCATTTGCTTTTAACATTCGATTTTGGAATGAATGTAATTTCCTGAACAAAAACCACATATATGGTACTTTTAAAAAATGTTCATTCCATAAGAAAATTTCCAATCTGCGCCTTCAAATTTTCAGAAATTAACATTTATTTCACCCCACTAATGATTAAAAAAATTAAAAAACGTTCTGCAAACAAAAATGTTTGCTTTGAAAATCTTCTAGAGTATACCCAGCTTTACTGCAACACATACGTATGAAGTCAGCTTAAAAGTAGTTACCCTGAATTTTTAAGTAGTTGATTGTACAGTGCCCAAAATTCTCAGCACTGTTAACAATCACTAATAAAGAAATATATATTTTTCTTCCTGCTCTTAGGGTTGCCACCTCATCCCTTTAAAACCGAACACATATTAATTACACAGGTTCTGGGGTAAATGTAATGCAGACAGGGCACCAAGTAAGCGTAATTACCACCTTAATCAGCCACAGAACCTGTGTAATTAATATGTGTTTGGGTTTAAAGTGATGAGGAACCCTATCTTGAAAACTATTATCACAAGATTTAACTGCATGCAATTAATAGATATACAGTATTTTCTGGCGTATAAGACTACTTTTTATACTTAAAAATATACCCCAAAAATTGGGTGTCGTCTTATACGCGGGGTATAAAATGTGAACCTTGAGTTTGTTTGGGTCAAGCTGGCTGGATGTGCAGTAATGTACATACAGTATACCGTGCTGAGCCAAGCTGGCTCAAAACAAATGTCCCTGTGACAGATTAATCTGTCAGCCCGCTGGATGTGCGGTATATACAGTATACTGCGCTGAGCCAAGCGGTTTCAAAACGTACCGGTACGTCCCTACTGTAATCGGCCCGCTGGATGCGTGTATGTACGGTAGCTGCGGCTACATACAGTATACACTGGGCCAATCACAGTGAGTGATGTATTCTACTAATGAATACAAAGCCTGCTCGGATTGGCTGAGTCAGAGAGGTGGGCTGATGATGTCACAACCTCAGCCAATCTGAGCAGGCTTTGTATTCATTAGTAGAATACATCGCTCGCTGTGATTGGCCCAACGTATACTGTATGTAGCCTCAGCTACTGTACATACACACATCCCACGGTCTGATTACCGTAGGGACGTACCGGTACGTTTTGAAACCGCTTGGCTCAGTATACTGTATATACCACACATCCAGCGGGCTGACAGATTAAGCTGTTATAGGGACATTTGTTTTGAGCCAGCTTGGCTCAGCACGGTATACTGTATGTACATTACTGCACATCCAGCGGGCTGTATATATACTGTATACTGTATGTAGCCGAAGCTACCGTATTACCGCACATCCAGCGGGAACCATCTGATTTGAAATTTGATCCATGTGATGACTGTCTTACAAATGTATCACAAGATGTCATTCTTGAATTTATGATGTCAGAGGATGAACATGAGGATTTTGAAGGATTTTAAGTACCGGTAAGTCATAACCATTTCAATTAAAAAATCTGATGTTTTTAACCTCCTTAGTGGTATTCCCGAGTGTAGCTCGTGGTAAAATTTGAGTACCAAGAGCGGTAACCCCGAGCTACACTCACTCGGGCTTACCATGCGGCGTTGCTCAGGGAGTCCCTGCAGCAGTTACCTTGTCCTTCGCTCCCACGATGTGTCCCCTGCAGCGTCCCCGGCCATCTCCTCCGGCCGATGCCAGCATCCGGCTTCCGTGTTCCGGTCCCTGTGACGTCGGGACGTACGGGCGCCGGAACCGGCGGCAAATTTGAAATTTTTTAAAAAATGTAATTTTTTAAAAAATGATTATTACATAGTAAAACATTGCTGTTTCAATGCATTTCACATACATTTTGTCCCTACTGCTTTGTCCTGTGCCCTGCCTGCATTTTGACTGTTCTTTCTGCCTGGAAACTTAGAAAAGTCCATGGCGTCCAAAAAGCGTCCCTTTATGTCAAAAGCGGTTTTAGACCAGCTAGAGAACAGCGATAGTAAATTAGAACCACTTGCAGAATTGAGTGATAATGATTTGTGGGGAAATTCGTCATCAGACACTGAAAACGATTTTGCGACTTTGCTCAGCGATGTGCGAATTTGCCTCTGTATTTCAAATGTCAGTGTTTTTGGTTTGATTATATTATTGAATTAAATTTATTATTATATTATTATTTTTTATGATATTTATTAAATTATAATTTATGATTTCGTGTTTCAAATTTTATCATACCCGGGATGTTTACTAGACTCTTGTTCGTACAGATTTCAGTGAGTTATTCCTAAAAATTACAGCCTACAATAAAAAACTACATATTTCCATGCAAAAAAATGGTACCGCTTTCAGCACAAAAAATCGGAAATAATCATACCGCCAGGGAGGTTAAATGGTGTTGCCTCGGAAGGGGGGTAGACTTATACTGCGAGTATAGCCCAAAACCTACGTTTTAACTGGAAAATTAGGGGGTCGTCTTATACACCCAGTCGCCTTATACGGGTATTTTTTTTATAGCTGATTTTGGACTGATTATTGAATTATTCTACAAAACCCCCAATATACATTTTCCTTCCTGCTCTAGGATTATACTATTTGGCAGATTTCTGAGTGCTCAGATCTGTCAGCACAGAGAATGCAGACAATAAAACTGATTAGGTCCTCTCTGGCTCTCTAGCTGGCTGTTTGTAAAAGTGATTTTCACTAGCTTTCAGAAAAGGAACTGAAATTTGCATTCACTTCTATCCAAAAATGTCCCTTGGGTGTGTCACATGATAATCATGTGACGTAGCAGGCAGCGTACACTGCTGCAATGGGAAACAGATGGAGGTCATGTGACCAAATCCATGTGTAGGGGGTTAGGAGCTACTATACAGTTACCTGATCATCCAGCACAGCAAAGGACCCTGCACGTTGTATGCAAACAAATGCTGTCCTAACAGGAACATACACACTGCCAGCCATGTAGGTATGTTTATTCAATCATTGAACATCAGATCCTTGATATTACTATATGGAGGTACTAATATGTCATTTCTTTTCTTTTCAGCTTTGCTTATCTGCATCTGAATCAGCTGTGGGTTCATTTCCTTGTTTCTGCACTTGTCTATATAGCCCCCTCTTCCTCCCATCCTCTCCCCCTGTCCACCCTCACTCCCTGCAGCTGGAAGTGTTTCCTCCGTGTGCCGCAGAGAGGGGGGGTGGGAGGAAGTGACAGGCGGGAGACACAACCATACTTATGTGGGATGCACTGAAACTCTACGGTGCAACATCAGCTCTCCGCCAACATCTGTACCCCCCTATTCTCTGCATTCATTTTCATCTATCCCGTTTTCATTTCTTCAACTGCCACCTCCATCTTTTACTTATGTCCGTCCGACCTCGCTAACCCTTTTTCTGGATGTCCCCTCCCTGAGACAGCCTGGAGGAGAGAGTGTCAGCTGGTGGGATGTGGACAGCAGGGTAAGATCAATGTAAATTGTGTTTCGTTAATGCAGGACATCTGTGCGGTCTTCTGAGACCCTAATAATGACCAAGCGTTCTACATTGGAGTAGTGCGGATAGCTCACATAGCCGATTGTCTATGCTTGTGTCCTAACACTTCACAATCCAGTTAATAAGTTTAGTGATGGAAGAAGCAGTGGACTTTAGAATGGCATAGATTATCGTGGAGAAATTAGTGCCACTCGGGACATTTAAAATAGCTAGGAACTGCTAACCATTTTAAATTAAAGGGGAATACCACCAATTTCACAAAAATATAAATCCACCTATACTGCAAAGAGAAAAAAATGCATGTATTATTTTTTTGCTCTGGAACCTACAAAGCATTACAGCTGGGTTATTTGGATTGCAGGTACAATGCTCTACCTCCTGTATATTCTTCCTCTACCTCAGGTCTGTGCAGAGGCATGGACCTTCCATTACAGAGCTGCCAGAATTATCAATGAACTACAAGTGCAGTGGCGTCACCACACTTGTGTTCCATTGAGAACTACAGGCAGTACCACTGGCAGATAGGACTTGTAGTTTTTTTATTCATAGGTTTCTGTGAATGATGCTGCTGTGTGGGTAGAACCGCAAAATATAACAGAAACTGCGGGGGAGAAGACCCCTGGATTTTGTAAGTGGGAGGAGGGAGATTTGAGGGTGGGGACTCTGTGGGTGTAACATGAAATATGGTCAGAAAGATTACTTAGCTTTTAATAAAGTCATCTTTTCATTCAGACTCTTAAACTCCAGTTTTTTGCTATTCTGGCAGCCAACAGTATAATCAACACTAATTGCTTTTAATGTTTAGGGACATTCACAACAAATTTGTGAACTTTCAGTAGGTTGACCCTTGCTACTGAATAGATCAGGTTGTACATTCTAATTCAGAATCCATGTACTTTGGGGCATTGCTACCAAAGATGGTACACGGTGCCCATCTGGCCACAGTCCCTATAACATTTGGACAAAGTCAGAGGGTATGGCACAACTATTCTGATAGGTACCTAATACCAGCTCAGTAGTGTTTCGTAGTTAGGCTGCCCATACATTATACAATTTTATTGAGAATTTTGCTTTAGATTTACTAAAAAACATATAATATGAGGTCAAACCCAAACGACACTTTCAATTTTATCCAATTAGGCAGGCCCTTGCACTTCATAGTTGAAGGTAAATCTAAAGGAAATTGGGCAGAAATTGGACAGAAAATTGTAAAGAAATTTGTATAGCGTATGACCAGCCTTAGGTTGTATGAGGACAGTGTTAATAAATACCCATGACACGTTGCTTGTGACTTGTCAATCCTGGAGTTTTCAATTTTGATGTATTAGTAGCTCCCTGCTTCAGTTTACTCCTGATAGAAAAGAGGGGTCTTCAGCTGCTTTATGTAGGGTGTCCAATCAGTAAAATTTCCTTCCAGTAGGTCTGAACTTCAAGTTGATGCTATGACTTAGTTCCTAGTATATATGTATTCATTTTATGTCTATCAAAAAACAAGCAATGCATACTTGCTTCCATTTTAATATTGTTTATTGTCAATTTTCAGTATGCCCACTTACATTAGGTATCCACATCAGAGTTCCCCCCTTACATCAGATATCCCCACTAGAATACCTCTTACATGAGGTTTTCCCATCAGCTTGCCCTCTTATATCAAGTGTCCCCATCAGTGTGCCCCCTTACATGAAGTGTCCCCATCAGAACACCCCCTTACATCAGGTGTCTCCATCAGAACACCCCCTTACATCAGGTGACCCGATCAGCATGCTCTCTTACATCAGGTATCCACATCAGAGTGCCCTCTTACATCAGCTATCCCAATCAGAGTACCCCCTTACATCAGATATCCCTATCAGATGGCCCCCTTACATCAGGTGACCCCACCACAGTACCCCCTTACATCAGGTGTCTCCATCAGACTTCCCCCTTGCATCAGATGTCCCCAGGAGAGTGCCTTCTTACACCAGGTATGCCATCAGAGTGCCAATTACATCAGGTGTCCCCATCAGAATGCCCACTTATATAATGTGTCCCCATCAGAATGGCCACTTATATAATGTGTCCCCATCAGAGTGCCCCAACAGAGTGCCCCCTTACATCAGGTGTCCCCATCCCCCATCAGAGTTCATCCTTACATGTGATGTCCCCACCAGAATACCTCTTACATGAGTTATTCCCATGAGCTTGACCCCTTACATCAGGTGTCCCCATCAGATGGCCCCCTTACATCAGGTGACCCCACCACAGTACACCCTTACATCAGGTGTCACCATCAGACTTCCCCCTTACATCAGATGTCCCCAGGAGAGTGCCTTCTTACTCCAGGTATCCCCATCAGAGTGCCTCATTACACCAAGTGTCCCCATCAGAATGCCCCCAACAGAGTGCCCTCTTACATCAGGTGTCCCCATCACAGTGCCTGTACCCTATTGTGCCAGGAAGGCAGAATGTGGGAGCCAGGAGGTGGAGCAGACCTCAGGTCTAGAAAATCCACTATCTATCCTCCTATGATGCTGCGGTTCACCATTTAGTGATGACTGTCCTAGAGCAAAGGCATCGCTTCATGTTTTCTTTGTGGGCAGCATCTTTGAAATTACATGTATTGGAGGTCATTGACTTGATGGATGTTCCTAGAGAAACTGGGTGTAAACAGGGGGATGGCTGAGATCCAGTTTAAGTCTAAAGTGGAGAAGTCCTTTAATACATTCCTAGTTTTGAACAGCATGGGGAAGGCGTTGACGTGTTTTAGTTGTGTCTGTGTGCCAGTTAGGTATGTTCCTCCCAAATTTGTATCCTGAGGGAAGGTTAGTGGAAATGCAAAATTTTGCAATTGTCCCCTGAACAGAAAAAAAGGGGAATCTCCCAACAGGGACACCTGCTCCTTTGAAAAGTGTCAGAGGTGAGATGTTTTGTTTACTTTAATAATTTCCCTATTTTCTGTTCCCTGGGTAAAGGAAATAATGAGAAATCTCCATAGGGACACAGACAGCCATAAAACCTGAGGATACTCCAAATATAGAAAAACATTTGGGCTGGTGTTGTTCCTTAAAGTGACACTAGACTCTGGTTTAAAAAAATCTACTCAAGTATGTGTTTTTAATTCAAAAAAGTACCTTCTATTGTTCTCAGCCTCTATGAAATCCCTAAATCTCTTAGAGGGTGGCTGTGTTCTTTTCCATTGTCCCCATTGTATGTAGAACATTGCCAACCTCTCCTGCTCATTCCCAAGATGGACTATGAACTATGGATGATGGACTATGGGGTTTGTAGTGTGTATACAGCAATCCACATGACTGTAACTAATGTGCACTACTTGTTCCAAACCAATGGAAAAAAGAATAAAAAGGAGAGGGTTGGGTGCTCACTGAGGAAGGTATAAGGAAGCAGAAAAACACAATAAGAAACAATTTCATGAAAAAAGATTACGGGCCATTAAGTAGTGGAGGTGTATGGATTATTTTTAGAGAATAAGGGTATTTAGTATAATTTTCTATTATAAAATTATTTACCGTAGCCATTACATCTTCATGGATATTCTAAATATATACTGTATAATACTGACTAAATTGAATTTACTTCACTTACTTTTTTTATATTTTTTCAATAAAACCATGGTTTTTATTGATTTTTTTTAAATGTGTTTATTATTTTTATTTTTATTCTCAGTCTCCCTGAGGCTTCCTTGTGGGTCTATATGTTTTCCAGTGTCAGAGAGTGAATATTTTCCCATTTGTAGAGTGTTGTTGATATTCCAGGATAATTGTACTACATAATGCTGAACAATGAATGACACAGATTTCTAGGTTTTGTGTTAGACATTGCATGAATTGCTCATTGATTGAGGATGTCGAGCTCTAGCTAAGCATTCTATGTGAATGACAGGAAACTTCATTCATGGGCAGTTTCCTGGCGGCTGTGATATTAGCTTTCTTTCTGCATTCTCCCTTTGTCTTGATTATTTTTAAAGTCACTGTTTTTTTAAAAGTCAGATTCATTTTCTCAATATATTGTTCCCATTGGGCTTGGTTTCTTGTGTTTTCACACAGGCAGGCTTCTGTCCTGGATGGGGGTCCACAGCTTCAGAACTCACCCCCTTTTGAAGATTGGACTACATCCTCTAAACCTGAAACTTCAAGATCAATCCCTGAACGAGGTATGGAGAAGCCTACCTATGATTTATCTCGACTACGCAGCTCCTCTGTGGAGATCAGGGAGAAGGGGTCAGAGATCCTGAGAGAGGAGCTTCTCAAGGCTCAGAAGGTAATTATTTTGTCATGTAATTACCAGTGTCTTCTATTTTGGTTATATCAATCAATATGGATATAGCGGAGTATTACTAATAGTACTAATAGTATTATTAATAGGTAACAGAGTTAATAATGATAATTCAGGTGAACTGATATTAAAATTTGGAGGCACCTGTATATCTGTAAACTGTTTCAGATCCACATTTAAAGGATAATTTCACCTTTTGTAACATGTTACATGTTACACCCGTATTCAGGGAGTAAAAAGTAACATATTAAGAAAGGTCAGACCCCTGCTCCCCCGTTGTGACAGCTAGCTTGGGGATCTTCTGCCCCCCGCTAGCTGTCACAATTTAAAAGCTGCGTCACTCATTCACAGTATTCTGCGGCTGTCGGCTTGTGGTTCTCAATGAACTAATCATGGCGCTATTGAGCACTGTGGTAGTTAATTGATTCTTCCTGTCAGAGTGTATCTGTTTGTCTGCACTAGGTGCGAACACACAGATACACTGACATCTCTGCAGGAGTCCTGCATGGCAAAAGCTTTCTGCTGATCACTGGTGCAATGCTTTTCAGGCTCCCAAAACAAAAAAGAGTACATGCACATTTTTTTACTCGCAAAAAAAAAAAGTGCATTTATTTTTTGTAAAAAGGTGAACTTATCCTTTAACCACTTGCCGCCCTGCCACTGTAGATATACGGCGGCAGGGCGGCACTGGCAGGCAAAACCACGTTTTAAAACGTGTGTTTTGTAAACAGCTAGGGGGCGTGCGCGAGGCGTGCCACCGCCCTATCTGTCCTGCCGTTCACCGCCGCAGATGTGAGTCGCCGGGTCACAGCCGGTCCTTACCGGCTATTCCCCGGCGATCGGCGGCAAACAGTGACAGACAGCACAGCTGCAGTAGCTGTGCTGTCTGTCACTTCCCTGTCAGCTCGAGGATGAGCTGATCGAGAAAGAACAGTTTCTCTTTCTCGATCAGCCTTGTCCTGTGCAGCACACACCCCCGCCCCCTAGTAAAACACTCCTCTCACTCCTATAACCCTTCCCTGCAAAATAAAGTTAACCCCTTCCTCCCCAGTGCCATTAGTACAGTGTCAGTGTTTTTTTTTTTTTTTGCACTGATCACTGTATTAGTGTTTTTGGGGATGTCAGTGACCCCAAGTCAGTACCCCCCAATGTCAGAATGTCCGCCGCAGTCCCGCCATAAGTCGCTGGTCGCTGCCATAAGTCCCTGATCGCCGCCATAAGTCCCTGATCGCCGCCATTATTAGTATAAAAAAAAAACTAAAAATCGCAGTATCTTTCCCGCCATTTGTAAACGCTATAACTTTCATGTAAACCAATTAATTCACACGTATTGTTTTTTTTTTTTAGAAAAGACATGTCGCAGAATGCATTTTGGCAGAAATTTATGACTAAATTTGATTTTTGCATTTTTTTTTACTGGACATGTTTTATAGCAAAAAGTCCAAAATATTGTTTTTTTCCTCAAAATTGTCAGCCTTTTTTTTAAGCGCAAAAAATAAAAACCGCACAGGCAGTCAAATACCACCAAAAGAAAGCTCAATTTGTGGGGAAAAAAAGGATGTAAATTTCATTTATGTTCCATATTGCATGACCGCGCAATTGTCCGTTAAACTAGCGCAGCGCTGTATAGCAGAAAAATGGCGTAAATTGCAGTATTTATACCATAGTTTGTAGATGCTATAACTTCCACACGAAGCAATCAATATACACTTATTGGGGTTTTTTTTACCAAAAAAATGTAGCAGAATGCATTTTGGCCTAAATTTATAACCAACTTTGAGTTTACTATATATTTTTTATAGCTGAAAGTAAAAAATATTGTTTTTCTTCAAAATTTTTGGTTTTTTTTGTTTATAGCGTGAAAAATAAAAAGAGCACAGGTGATCAAATTACACCGAAAGAAATCTCTATTTGTGTGAAAAAAAGGACGTAAATTTTGTTTGGGTGCAGCATTGCATGACCGCGCAATTATCAGTTGAATTAGTGCAGCGCCGAGTAGCAAAAAGAGGCCTGGTCATTAAGGGGGGTAAATCCTCTGGAGCTCAAGTGGTTAAAGTAGAAGCCGGGTCAAAAGCTAACTAAGCTTAAACCGTATTCCCACCCTTATTCTAAGCCCTATGATAACTACTCTGTAAAGGAAAGATTTAACTAATCTAAGGGGGCTCCAGTCTGGTCACGAGATTGAGTCCCAGAGCCAGCTTCAGTGTAGAGTAGGGACAGTGGACAATGGATGCCCCATAGTAAGTCTATGAGTGACGTCACCATCCAGGCACTGCAGCTGTTGTTGCTGCCTCTCCTCTACACCGAAGCCAGCCACTGAGGAGATCATGTGACTGGACTAGAGCACTCTTAGTTTAGATAAGTACAAGCATCTTTCCTTTACAGAATAGTTAACATACGGCTTAGAATTGGGGCGGGAGTAGTTTTGAGCTTAGTTAGCTTTTGACTAGACTTCTACTTTAGTCACCTTTTTTTAACCTTTATGTTATATACAGTAGTGGACAAAATAAGAGCTTCTGTGTTAGAAGAATTATTGGCTCTCCCACATTCAGGTAATTTCCAAGAACAAACCCTTATTTACTGAGCAATGTTAGATGTAGGTGAAAAGGTCCCCCTGTGATGCCCTGAACTCTCTAATGGCTCATATAATGCAGCTAGGGTCAGATAAGGAATATCCCCTCCACTTTCGATCCAAATGACATCAAGAGGAAATGGAGCATTCTGCATGCCTCAATGCTGGCCAATGGTAAGTAGAGTAAAAGGAGGAAGACACCACAAAAGTTCCTAATATGTTCAGTCTTTATTATTATCAACATTATGGTGAGCCTTACATGAACATCTCAGAATACCCCTAATACACCTACCTGTGTCCATTATACTATACAGGTTTCCCCACCCTTATAAACGTTGATGATTGGGGACCAGAGAGCTGAAACACATTAGATACTTTTGTGACTTATGTTGACAATAACAAGGACCTATTGGACTTACTAGGAATTTGCTTGGTGCTCTTCTTTTTCTTTACTTATCCTTCGCATCCCACAGGCCCACTCCTGCACACCACTACTTAGAAAGCTGCCTTCCCTTCTAATTCTTGAAGACTACTCCTCTCAATCTCGAACACTACTTCTAAAACTAGGGCCCAGTACTCCACCAATACCCTTAACCTCAGTGCTTGTCAGGAAGGGAGCAGATAAAGATTCTTTTTGCCTGACACTACCTGTATATTACCAGAATCACATAAGGGCATTATGTAAAATGTCTCAATTCCTTCTGGTCTGTATTCAGGTCTATTTGATAGGGAATGGAGTCTCGGCACCTAGTTGGCTCACATCTCATGTAAATGGTCTTGACATGCTTCTCTTGGAAAACTATCAGTAGCCTAAGCATATTTAAGTATATTATAGGGGGCATTGGGCTGTTTTTGACTCTAGTGGAGGTGCTATTTCCAGGGAGCACTGCGGTTATACTGATGTGTCAGTTTTTATGGGAACAAATACATACTTTCTGATTTTTCTTCTGAACTAAATGGGAATTTTTTTCTGACTGTGCAATTATGAAATCATAATGTTGTATATCTATCCCTAGTATGTAACATTTCACATCTCAATGAAGTATGTATAAAATAGATAAATAAGAAAATTGTGTTACGCTATAGGCAATCCAGTCTGTTCATGATCACTAGCATAAAGTACTTCAGATACTGTACGTGAGGGCTGCCATTGCTGATTTTCTTCTTTTCTTTTGCAAATGCTGGCTGCTTGGCTGTGTCTACCTCAGGGGTGGACTGACCATTTGGAAACTCTGGCACTGCCCGAGGGCCCGGGGTCAGTAGGGGGCCCCACAAGATGCCCCTGGTACCTTTTTCATAGGCTTTTTTGAGTTTGGGCAAGGACACAGGGGCCCCATGATCCCCTATTGCCCGGGGGCCCCATGAGTTGTCAGTCCGCCCCTGGTCTACCTTCAATAAGTCTGTCTCATAGAACCAGACAAGTATGCAGCAAATGAAAATCATCCAAAAGTCTAATTTCTCCATATTTGTTCTAGGACAGTGACTATTGACGTACTCACACTGGCAGTTTTAACCGGTTCCCTACCGGGCCAATTCTGACATTTCTCTCCAACGTGTAAAAATCAGTACTTTTTTGCTAAAAAATTAATTACCTCTAAAAATAATATATTTTTTTTAGCAGAGGCTCTAGAGAATAAAATGGTGAGTGTTGCAATTTTTTTTATTTCACATGGTAGTTGAGATTTTTCAAAAGCAATTTTTTGGGAAAAAATACATGTTAATGAATTTTATTTCACACAAACACTATATAATACCTTATTTTTTGTTAAAATATAAAAGATGATTTTACACTGAGTAAATAGATACCTAACATGTCACGCTTTAAAATTACATACGCCCATGGAATGGTGCCAAACTACGGTACATAAAAATTTCCAAAGGCAACATTTTAACAGCCGTTACAAGTTACCAGTTTAAAGTTGCACAGGAGGTCTGGAGCTAAAATTATTGCTCTTGCGCTGACATTTGCAACAGTACCTCACAAGTGTGGTGCAATCACCATTTACATAGATGTAGGACTTAGGTATGAGTTTGCATTCGCATAAGCACGGGGGTGGGGGGGGAGGGGGCACTTTAAATTATTTATTGGAAACTTCTTATATTCTTTTTACGCTGTCTCTTTATTTTTATTAATCAACTTTATTGCTTTCACAAGGGATGAGCAACATCCTTGTAAAAGCATGGGCCATGACAGGTCTTCTTTATGGTGAGGTCTGGGGTCTATTAGACCCAAGATCTCTCCTCTGACCTCCAATGCAGCCAATCAGACACAGATCGGTCTGATCGGCTGGTTTCCTGGCCGCTAATGGCCAGGTAAACAAAGCTTCCAGGGTCACAGAGTGCAAAGAAAAATGTCAGTTCCTCTCTCTGTGTAGTGTTGTACCCAGTTGCAGCAGTCCCGGGCTCCACGATTGGATGAGAGGGCTAGGGAAAGGTGGCAATAAGGAGGGGTCCCACTTTTTGCAGTGCACAGAGGTAACCAAGTAAATGTTCAGCCACTCTAATCACTTTTTCTAAAAAGGGAAAATTTTTGATACTGGGATGATGATGCCTTGAAGTGCAGACTTCATGCCGGTACAACCATTTCACCTTGAGGACGTCATATGATGTCTTACGGGCAGAAAGTGATTAATTGTGTCCTGGAAACAGTTCACTCCCTTGGTCCAGTCCATTTGTGTGGTGCAGGGGCGGACTGACCATTGGGGTACTCGGGCTCTGCCCGAGGGCCCGGGGTCAGTAGGGGGCCCCATGAGATGTCCCTGGTACTTTTTCATAGGCTTTTTTGGGTGTGGTTGAGTGTGGGTGAGGATCCCCTATTGCCCGCGGGCCCCATGAGTTGTCAGTCCGCCCCTGGTGTGGTGCGAACTGTGTTTGGGAACAGTTAAGCGTACCATTCCTGGAACCACCTGGAAGAAGTGTCCCGAGCGCAGTTCACTTCAGTGTCAGCTCAAATCTTACCAGAAGTGTACCAGAGAAAGGAAATAGAACACTCTGACATGAATTTTGTGCCAGCCACATGGGCAAAACATGACATCTAAAGGCTCCCTGTGGTCTGTAGCAGAAGTGGATTTCTTACTGCAATTTGGGCAGAGAAGAGTATACAAGAACAATTGAATGAAACAAACAAGAACTCAGAGTTTTGTGGCAAAATGAGTAACTATACCAGGCAACTTCTCTTCGAACATTATAAACAGTCGCATTCTGATGATGTACGTTTGCCCGGGAACACTTGCTTGTAGCCCAGTGCAGACCAACAGGGAGTGAGGAGGGAGGACAGTCAAATTCAGGCATGGTTCAACCATGCCCAGTATCGGTGCGCCCTAATAGTATTGAACCAAAAACTTCAACATGACAACATGCTGCCCTCTCTAGCATTTCCAACTAGAGAGGGCAACAAAGGCGGCCTATATATTTCTCCCTTAACAGGTTTTCTATAACTCTCATGAGATTATAATTACTTGATTAAAAATCACCCATTTAATTTCTCTCTTAAGCAACACATGGAAAAAGCATGTTCACGGTACTACAACGTGGTTGTATATACTAAGAATATCTTCTGGCTTACAGTTTAGGGTTTGGTTTTCTGTAATGGGTGTAGATCTGCAAAGAAGGTGTGGGAATATAGATAATACACAGTCTTGTTATCATAAACAAAAAAGAATTTTAACGTTAAAGAGTTGCTGCATAGTCATAGTACATGATGGTAATGTATGTTTTAAGGAATTAGCTAAAAACTGTTTTTTGTACTTGGTATTATTTTTCATCCTAGATAGTGTTGATAACCAATACATATTATATCCATTGGCTTACATTACAGTAATACAGAAACAAAAACACACTAAAAACAGAGAAAATCAGCGCATACAGATCCCCAAATCCTATTGGCAAGGGGCACCAGATAAATGTTCCTAAAATCCAATGTCATAAATGACATGCAGGGGTGTATTTACCACAAGGCAATGCAAAAAAGACATAATAATCCTGCTAAAATCCAATGAACTTCTAACCTCCTGTACACTCTGCCTGTTCTGTACTGGAATATCAAGAAGTGTTTTCAGCGCTGCTTAGTTCTATGGGATACAGAACACCCCCAGCGCCCCATGTTATGGAGATGAGAAGAGGGAGAGTTGTTCTGTAGTCCTAGCACATTTTCTGTCCTAGGATTGCAATGCTGATCCTCCATTGATGCAGTATTGGAAATGTGTAACTGGCAGGATCACCAGGTGATAAAAGAGAAAAGTCTTAAAAAGGAAACTAAAGCAGTTACATCTGCTCTTGGATAGAGAGAAAACAGGTGGCGCACACACCTAGTGCATTATCCAAGGTTTATTGTAGGAATGAAATAATAAAAACATACTCACAGACGAAGCATGTATCTAAAAAGCATAGAAAAATTACAATGGCCACAGCGGCGGGCAAGGTGTTCTCACTGTCAGTGCGGTCAAATGCTGACGCGTTTCGGGGACGAATCCCTTTCCTCAGAGCTGATGACCAACCTCTGATGCTGATGTATGATGTATGGACAGAAAGAGCCTCGCTGTTGAGGCATCAACAGCGAGGTTCTTTCTGTCCATACATCATACATCAGCATCAGAGGTTGGTCATCAGCTCTGAGGAAAGGGATTCGTCCCCGAAACGCGTCAGCCATTTGACCGCACTGACAGTGAGAACACCTTGCCCGCCGTTGTGGCCATTGTCATTTTTCTATGCTTTTTAGATACATGCTTCGTCTGTGAGTATGTTTTTATTATTTCATTCCTACAATAAACCTTGGATAATGCACTAGGTGTGTGCGCCACCTATTTTCTCTCTATCCAGTGGCTGATTTCCCCGTCTGAGGAGGGCTGCACCCCTGGAACATTTCCTTTTGGTTGTCGCTGTCCTGGTACCCTTGGCTTCCCTTTTGGCTGTGCATATCCTAAGGCACTGGAGAGTACATACGACATCTGCTCTTGGGTTTAGATATACATTAAGACTTGGTTCACACCAATGCAGTTTGTGTTTGATCTGTTTTTGCAATGCTATTTGCAGTGCCTTTTTGCACTAGCGTTTTTGACACATTTTTCATGCATTTTGCAATTGTTATGGGTTTTTTTGGGCTAACTTGTTGCTGGGCAGATTAAAAAACACAGAATCCATCGGACACATGTCATAAATGCGTCATAAATGTACTATATGCATTTTCTGCAGTGTCTCCATTGAAGTCTAATAAACCAAAAACACATCGATTGCCTTTTAAAAAAGTCTCTGGCCCTTTCCAAAAACGCAGAGACTGAAAAACGCATTGGATGTGAACGTGTCCCATAGGAAACCACGTTAAATGGACTGTAGTGCGTTTCTGCAAAAAGCACTAAAAACGCATTGGTGTGAACCAAGCCTTAGACAGTTGGGAGTTGTAAAAAGTGACTGAGACTTTATTTCTTCTAATCTGCAGAAGAAAAAAAAGTTAAACAGAATCTCATTCCTGCAGTAAATTAGTCCAATGGCGGCCTTTGCTTGTTTGCTGCTTAGATTTTACATTTATTTTATTTTATATGAAAACAATATAAAACCTCTTATACTGCGAGTGATAAAATTAGACCATAAATTATCCAGCTGCACTCAACAACATCCAACCATGTGTCCAAACTTTTCCAGAAATATGTTGCGCTGAATATACTGTATAAACTTAAAAATCATACGTAGTGCTTAAATTAGGTCTCATATGAATTGAGTCCATTAGAAAGCTATACTTAAATGTGACAAATAAATCAAATAGGTTCATAAATTAATAAAATTGTCCATGATTAAGTGTCTTCTTAAATCAATCCAGTGAATGGTGTATCCACCACCATCAAACACTGTCTGTCGACTATTCCCCTTGAGAACGTCCATTTGGATGAAACATACCTTGGGAAGGAGGAATCCGTGCTGACTTCATCCCGTCTGCTGGAGCAGCGGCGTTCATCTATGCAAGTGTTTATCTGCATTTTGTATGTAGAATCTTGGAATTTTAATAAAGCATTTAAATAGAACTTCACTATGGAGATGCTCTTTCATATTTTGAGCCAATAAAGATCAAGGAGAGGAGATTGTAGCACCTGAACATCTTTGGAGTGAAATATGTATTGGAATATACACAGTTTCATGCCTTTGCAAACCTCCTATCTGGGGTCTTTGTTTCTGGTAAGGGGCTGTGTTTGATGGTGGTGGATACACTATTCACTGCATTAATTTAAGAAGACTCTTAATCACGGGAGATTTATTGATTTATGAACTTATTTGATTTATTTTCCACATTTAAGTATGGCTTTCTAATGGACATAATTCATATGACACTTAATTTATGCACTATGTATGATTTTTACGTTTATATATTCAGCGCAACATATTTCTGAAAAAGTATAGTATATTATGGCAGCTCCATTTGCAGGATCCTCTCTGCTAACTCATTTTTCCTCCTCCCAGAAAAAGAGTGACCTTAAAGGCAAGCTGAGCATTAATAGTTTTACAAACAAAAACCTCTGAACTAATACCCATGGCAGCCGATTCTTTATTACACTGAAAAACAATACATAGCGAAAAAAATGTATATAGTAAAGTCTCTAATGGAACTTGGGAGCTTGAAAACTTTTACAGTTTCATATTACCAACTGTAAATGGAAGAGATGTGAAGTCAATGGGGGACTAGGCTGAATGTATGTTTTGAGATGGATTTTGAAAATTAACATTGTGAGATTGTAAAATCGTGCTTTTTGAGCACTGAAGGGAAGACCGTTCTAAAGTGTCGAATTACAGAATACACATAATCCAAAAGTCGTTTTCTTGATTTTTATGCTATTTATATTTTTCTGTGTATAAAGAATGAGGTGTTCTTTCGGATAGCTGGGGGCCAAACCATTAGCACTGTAGTCCCAGTGTAAAGACATAGTTCAGCTAAAACTAAAAATGTATCATAAATGGAAAAGTTTAAATTCTAGCTACTTTGCAAACCGTATTAGAAATAAATAGCTAAAATCTAATAAACTGCTATGGGCAACAGGTGCATTTTTATATTTTTATTATATTATAAACCTCTGTGGTGTGCAATTTTATGCACCCAGACAGCAACCCAGGGCCCAGAGGAGAGCTGTATTCAGCAAATCCTGCCTATAGCCAGGTCTATTAAGGGGACCCCCAGATGTGTTACCATCCACCGCGGAGTCATCTGTTCCAGGCTACATTCCACCTATAACCGAAGGGACCTCTGGTGTATATGACACAAATGCGCAGTCAAATTGCGCCTCTGGTGAGTGTGCACTTCACTCATTATTCCTGCACGGCACTGGATTATAGCTGTCACTGGGATCTAATCAAGTCACCTTTTTCTCAGTTTATCCAGGGTTTCATCACCATCAGATATTTGTTGGACTATCATTTGCACTGTATTTTATACAACTAGTGAAGGTGTTTGATATGTACTGTATCACTGCACTGTTGTTGAGAACAATATTCACACACTGTTCTGTCTATACGATTGGTAATATTGAAGCATTTCTGTACCATTTCATATACATTATCGCAGTTGTGCCTATATATATATATCATTCCTAGCGCTGCACTATTTATGTCATTTTGAAGGTTTTACGGTTTCCTTTTTTAGTGTATCAGCTGCTGTTTCTTGTTAGCGCTCACTGAACCCCTTACTACTTCCCTGAAGAGATAGGTTTTCAGAGATCGCCTAAAAGTGAGCAGAGTAGGCGATAGTCTGATCAATTGGTGTAGAGAGTTTCAGAGGATGGGGGAAGCTCTGGAGACGTTCTGGCGATGAGTATGGGAAGAGGAGGCAAGGGAGCTAGAGAGCAGGAGGTCATGCGAGGAGTGGAGAGAACGGTTTGGGTGATATTTTGAGACAAGATTGGTGATGTAATTTGGGGCAGAGTTATAAATGACTTTATATGTTATTATTAATGTTTTCCATTTTATCCGTTGGGCAATGGGAAGCCAGTGAAGGGATTGGCAGAGAGGGGAGGCAGATATGGAACAGTTAGTAAGGTGGATGAGTCTGGCAGCAGCATTCATGATAGACTGAAGAGGGGATAGCCTGCAATGAGGTAGGCCAATGAGGAGGGAGTTACAATAGTCAAGGCGAGATATAACAAGGGAGTGAATAAGTTGCTTAGTGGTTTCCAAGGTTAGGAACGGGCGTATCTTAGAAATGTTGCAGAGGTGAAGTCTACAAGATTTGGACAGTGATTGGATTTGGGGCTGAAAAGATAGATGTGAGTCTAGGGTTACACCTAGCACCCTGGCATGAGGGGAGGGACTGATGGTTGTGTTATTGCTCTTGATGGAGAAGTCAAGGGAGGGGGCACGGGCTGGAGGGAATACTAAGAGCTCAGTTAGGAAAGATTGAGTTTGAGGAAGTGGAGTGACATCCATGTCAATATGTCACTTAGTAGGTTAGTAATGCGAGAGGAGACTGAAGGGGTGAGGTGAGGTGTAGAAAGATAGATGTGTGTGTCATCAGCATAGAGATGGTACTTAAAGCCATGTGAGTTTATTAGGTGACCAAGGGAGGTGGTGTAGATGGAGAAGAGTAGGGGTCCAAGGACAGAACCTTGAGGGACCCCTACAGAAAGGAGGAGTGGAGAGGAGGACCCAGAGTTATAGATAATGCTGAAGGAGCGCTGCGATAGGTAGGAGGAGAACCAGGAGAGAGCAGAGTCTCGGAGGCCAAGAGAGTGGAGTTTTTTGAGGAAGAGGGGATGGTCAGCAGTATCAAAAGCCGCAGAGAGATCAAGTAGTAAGAGTATGGAGTAGTGTCCATTGGTTCTAGCAGTTAGCAGATCATTAGTGAGTTTTAGTAGGGCAGTTTCAGTGGAGTGAAGTGGAGTGAGCGAAAGCCAGACTGTAAAGGGTCAAGAAGGTTGTTGTCAGTGAGGTAGGAGCTCAGGCAATTGTATACTAAGCGTTCCAATAGTTTAGAGGTAAACGGGAGCAGGGAGGTGGGTCTTAGGTTGTTCAGGTTGGTGGGGTCCAGGTAGGGCTTTTTAAGTATGGGAGTGATGTGTACATACTTTAGAGGGGTGGGCAAGGCACCATTAGAGAGGGAGAGATTGAAGATGTGAGTGAGGGAGCATAGGATAGAAGAAGAGGTTGACCATAGTAGTTGTGAGGGGACAGGATCCAGGGGGCAGGTAGTGAGATGGGCTTCTGAGAAAACCTTAGTGACCTCTTCAGTAGTAGCAAGGTCAAAAGAAGAAAGTGTTGAGGGAGGTTAAGTATAAGGTATTCTAAGTGGGATGGATGTCTGTGCAGTGGAGATGCCCCTATGAATTGCATCAATCTTGTTTTTGAAATGATTTGCAATCTTGTAAGCAGTGAGTGAGGTACTGGGTGGAGGTGGAGGAAGTAGAGAGTTAAAAGTAGAGAAGAGACGACGAGGACTGGATGACAAGCTATTGATGAGAGTGACAAAGTACGCTTGTTTGGCAGCATGGAGGGAGGAATTGTATGTTAAGAAAGCAGATTTATACAGGGTGAAAGATTGGTGAGATTTGATTTTACGCCACAATCGCTCCAGCGCACGACTATGTCGCTTAAGATTTCTGGTGTCGTCAGTCTGCCAAGGTTGTAATTGTCAGGGCCTGATACTTCATGTAGTTAGAGGAGCAAGTGAGTCTAGTGTGGATGAAAGCAAACTGTTGTAGACAGCAGTGGCCAGGTCAGGGCAGGACAGGGGAGAGATTCTGTCATAGAATTCTGTCAGTTGCAGAGTAGAAAAGAGAAGGGTTAAAGTTGTGAAGGTTTCTGAGGGTAATTGTTTACTGCTTGGAGGGATATGTGTTTGAAGATGAGGACACTGTGAAGGTGATGAGATTGTGATCAGAGAGAGGAAAGGGGTGTTTGTGAGGTTGTAGGGAGTGCAACAATGGGAGAAAACAAGGTCTAATGTATTCCCATCAGAGTGAGTGGAGGACTGTGTCCATTGTGTTAAGGCAAAAGATGAGGTTAAGTTGAAGAGTTGGGATGTAGCCGGGTTGTTCTCATTAATGGGGATGTTAAAACCTCAGAGAATGATAGTGAGTATTTCCAAGGAGAGAAAGTAGGGTAGCCAGACAGAGAAATCATCAAGAAAGCGAGACACCGGTCCAGGAGGCCGATAGATCACTGCAATCCTCAGAGAAATTGGAGAAAACAGCTGAATGCAGTGTGTTTCGAAAGAAGAGAAGGATAGAGAGGGAGAGTTATGGAGGACTTGAAAGGTGCTCAGTGGGGATAGAAGCAAACCAACTCCACCACCTTTCCGACCACTGGGTCTGGGTGAGTGGGTCCAGAGAAGGCCTCCATAGGAAAGTGCTAGGGGAAAAGAAGAATCTGCTGCTTGAAGCCAGGATTCTGTAATTGCTAGTAGGTTAAGGGAGCAAGAGACAACTTCTTTAACATCACCCGTACAAAATACCATAATTATCATAGTTAAAAAACCCACTAAGACAGTACCTCCTTTCTAGTATATTTTTTATGTGCTACATTAGTTCTTTATATGCAACCAGATGTGTGGCTAACAAAAATGTCTCTGATGAGAGAGATATTACAAGATGCTTATCATGGATCTCCTGTTCTCACCATAGGAGTTGAAGCTGAGAGATGAAGAGTGTGAGAGGTTATCAAAGGTCAGAGAGCAGCTGGAACAGGAACTAGAGGAGCTGACGGCTAGTCTTTTCGAGGTTCGTTAACTCAACAAGCTTAACATTTCATCTACCCATTTGTATCTTTGGCAGCTGGTTAACATTCTGTAAATGTCTATATATGGTATGTACTTTGTAGTACTTTTGATGTAATTTAGAAGTATTCTTGGTTGCCACCTTGAGCTGTGTGGATGAGGATGGTGACACAAGACAATTGTAGACTAGAAAAAATTGGTTCTAACAGTCATGTGTTCAAAATATTTATGTCCCTGTAGTGCTCTTTCAACCAGTGAAGTGTTGAACATACAGAGGACCCAGCCATAGAGAATAGCAGCTGTATGGGGCGCATGCATCAAGCTTCAGTTGGACATGACCATTCCATGTGTACATGTCACAGGATGAAGGAGCACTGCAGAGACATAAATACCCAATGCCAATGGGTTTGTACAGGCCTTTGCAATGAGAATGACAATGATTTGTGTGCATTTTAGGTCAATTTAATCTGAACATTTTAAGCCGGGGCACTTGTTTACTGACTTTGCACAAATTAGAATCTGCTGTGCTCCTATATTTCCTTGTTATTTGATGTTTGAGGATACCCTGCTATGTACAGGAAACATTTGAAGCTCTACAAGTGGGTCATCTAGCTGTGGCCTCACCATTACACTAAAGAAATCAGTATGATACAGCCCCAATGATGGCTTGCCTATGAAAGGTATGATTATGTCTTTATGGTAACTAAGGGCTCATGTTGAAGGGCATTGGTTTCCTTCATATGATATTCATTTGGAATGCACGTCAAGTGAGAAAAGTGTTCACGCTGGAGTCCATATGTGATTCACAAATGACCTATAATTAAAGGTTTTCTAGTCGAAACGCCTTAGCAGTCTGTTGCTATACTGGATTGCCTGTACCTGCTTGGATTTGAAATAATAAAGAATTTACCACTTTTCTGAATTTGGAACAGACAGGAGCTGAACTGTGGGACACATTGGCCAAGACGTAGAGCTAGGACTCTAGACTTTTGTGAACTTAATTTCCCGCTAACTTGAGCAGTACACATGGCAGTTAAGAGCCAGGGTTTGAACTGCTTTTCTTCGCATTGTGTTTCTTTGGATGCAGCATGTCTTATTGAGATGCAATGGGACTACAAGCAAATCAGGCGAAGCACAGCCCTGTTTTGTCAAATACAGTGTCTGCCATTCAACGCATGCTGCGTTTGAATAGCCTGCCCTTCAACATGACCTAGTCATATGATTTTAAAAAGAATTTCTCTGTTGTGTCCTTAAAGCTGTAAACACAGCTGAATCTTTTCAGTGTAACTGGAATAAAACCACATGCCTTATAAATCTGCTGTGTTCTATTTCCTGCTTGACAGATGCATCACATTACCTCAGAATTCCAGACAATTATGTATGAAGACATAATCTGAACCAAGAAAGCTGACTAGTTTTTGTGTTCTGAGGTTGCTGCCACAGTGTCAGTGGTCAAGAACTGATCTCCCTGTTGTCGTAACATACTTTCCTATTAAAACTGACTTTCTTTTGATTTTTGATTTTATTTCTGTCAAAGGAAGTTCCTTTTAACTGTCTTCGTAGAGTACAAGTCTGGTTTCCTTATCCACACAGTATCTTTTGTAAACAAGGTCAGAGAGTCTTTGGTTTTTCTGGTTCCAGTAGGTAATATTGTTATATCATATGGTCATGTTAGGCTTTCTATAATGCTACCCAACTTTATATCTATATAAGTCAGGACCATTTTGGATGTATGGGACAGGATAGATCTAGAATTTTATCACTACTCACTGGAAAATTTTCAGCTGGGTGAGCAGTGGTATCACAAGCACATTTGCATGTAGGATAATCAGCTCGGCCATTGCTGCACACTTAGAAGTTCTGATTCTTAGCATGTTCTGCCCTAGGGCTTCTGCCTAGATTGTAGGCCTCTACTGTCCTAGTGGCCTTGTTTCTGGGCCTCAGCATCCTGCCATCTGATCCCAAACTGTGTGCAATATATTTGTGCCAGTGTTTTCAGCTGAGATCCATTTGAAAAAGTCAGTAAACAGAGACCACAACCAAAGGCATTTTTAGAGAGAAATTCCATTGTCTGTCAGTAGGGGAGTTAAGCTTCCTTTCTCATTTCTTCATTTCATGGCAGGAGGCTCATAAAATGGTGCGTGAAGCTAATATGAAGCAGGCTGCATCTGAAAAGCAACTGAGAGAAGCCCATGGGAAGGTAATTTTACATTAGTTAGACAGTGATGGGGTTCAAGCTTCTTTATATATTCACCTTTGTGTTTATTCCTTTTGCCCTTTCAGATTGACATGCTGCAGGCTGAAGTTTCTGCTCTGAAGACACTGGTCATCACTTCGACTCCATCTTCCCCAAACCGCGAACTGCACCCCCAGTTACAAAGCCCTTCGAAGAATGCACTACGCAAAGGCCATGCTCGCAACAAGAGCACAGGTTGTGCTGCTGTCGTGCCAGTTGCCCCTCCAGCCCAGCCAATCAACACAGAGGGCAAAGAGGTGAAATCAACTATAGTATTTTTGTACATAGCTTTGAGATTTAATGAGGGTAAAAGATGGCTACACACTAAACAATATTTTATTTCTGAGAGTTGTAATTGAGGAACTATTCTCTGTGTTGTAGGTTCCTATGCCTGTTAGGATATTAGGATAAATTACCTCAGTGGAAAATAATGTAGCTAGTTACTATAGGCCCAGTTTGTTGTTGAAATAAGAACTTAAATTAGGTTTATGATTATTTTAAACTGGATCATGGCTGGAGCATTAGTCAGTGTCTATGATACCTTCAATTCAGCATTATGGATATTTCCCACACAGTCTGACAAAGGCAGTATGGCAGGAGGGCATTGCTATGGGAATTTTATAATGGTGCATTTCTAAACAAAATTATCATTTCATATACATTGGGGTTGATTTACTAAAACTGGAGAGTGCAAATCTGGTGCAGCTTTGCATGGTATTTAATCAGCTTTTAACTTCAGCTTGTTCAAATAAACTTTTACAAAAGGAAACCTGGCAGCTGATTAATTTCTATTCAGAACTGCACCAGGTCTTGCACTCTCCAGTTTTTCGAAATCAACCCCATAGTTCCTAGATAGATGGATATATATATAAATAGATGGATTGAGATAGGTAGGTAGATAGGTAGGTAGGTAGATAGGTAGGTAGGTAGATAGGTAGGTAGATAGGTAGGTAGATAGATAGATAGATAGATAGATAGATAGATAGATAGATAGATAGATAGATAGCTCAAATGGGCTACGCAGCATATTCAAAACATTACCCAAAGAACACTTTGGTGTTGTATCTAAGGGTACTTCAAATAACAAAAAAAAAAAAAAACAGAACTACACTACATTCACAAACTTATGTGGGCAACCCTCCAAACTGTTGATTCAGGTGCGAAAAGCCAGATCCTTAAAGACATAATTTGACATGTTTGGTGTGAGAGAACTCAAGTGGCCTGCAGAGAACTTAACCTACTACTCAATAACTTTGGGATGAATTTGAATCAACATTTGTGAGCCAGGTCTTCTCATGCACTGTCAGTACCTAATTTTTCAAATACTGTTTTAGTAGATTTCCACAAATAAATTCCGTGGCTGGATCTTGTGAAAAGTCTTTCCAGAAGAGCGGAACATGTTATAGCCACAGAAGGTGGGGGGGGGGGGGGGGGGGCAACTTCATAATGAAGTGTATCTATAACCAAATGTTTTTGTAAATTTGGATAAAGTTGGAAAGGGTTAGAACATGTCAGGCTTTACTGCTGTCCAAACCACAGTTAGAAAGATTTGTACGTATTCACTGTCCCAGGGATAACATTTTCAACATATAGGAAGTTCTCCAACAGCAACACTGACAGAAGTAAAAATGCTTAAGTTAAAGTGTCAGTAAACACAATGCGACAAGTCTGTGTATATCATTAAGAAATGTAACACTTTAAACTACTGTCTACAAATCTCATAATAATTCTAAATATAAATACCTTATTTTTAATCACATTGTCACAGTTACGTGACATTCAGTATCTTGCCCCACACTGCATTGCAATAAAGGTGGGCTTCACTGCTGGACACCTTTGTTTTCCCATGGCCGCACAAAGCATGGAGCTCAGTATAAGAGCTACTGCCAATCAGTCTCTGGGAGCCATCCCTCAAGCCTCTGATAGGTATGTCATGTAAGGGATCAGCTAGCAGGGAGAAGATGATTCTGTCGAGCATCCTTGCTACAGCCACTCCACAATCAGAGTCAGTTTGTCAAGTGGGGTGGAGAACAGGGGAGAGGGAGGAGATGATGGTGATCCTGCTGAAGCCACCTCTCAAACTGATGAAAAAAGTCACATGAGGCAGCTTCCAAAGAGATTAGAACGTAAAAGGCTTCCTAAGAGCAAAATTAAAGCGCATGCACACTGAAAGTGGCAACACAGGACAACTAGGATCGACTGCTTTTTTGTTGCCACTCTCAATAGTGATGTCCACTGACATGGCAGGATGAGCCAGGTATTTACTAACTATCACATCTTGGATGTTGGAAAGGTTTTGCATATAGGTAGAGACAACACTTACAATGGGGATCGAAAGTTTGGGCACCCCAGCTAAAAATTTGTATTCATGTGCATAAAGAAGCCAAGGAAAGATGGAAAAATCTCCAAAAGGCATCAAAGCCAAGAGTCTTTCAATTCTTGTTTGAGGTATCTTTGCCCATTCTTCCTTACAAAAGTCTTCCAGTTCTTTGAGATTTCTGGGCTGTCTGTCACGCACTGCTCTTTTAAGGTCTATCCATAGATTTTCAATTATGTTGAGGTCAGGAGATTGTGAAGGCCATGGCAAAACCTTCAGTTTACGCCTCTTGATGTAATCCCCCGTGGATTTCGAGGTGTGTTTAGGATCATTATCCATTTGTAGAAGCCATCCTCTCTTTAACTTCAGCTTTTTCACAGATGGCATCAAGTTACCGTCCAAAATGTGCTGAAATTTTATTGAAACCATTTTTCCTTCTACTCGTGAGATGTTCCCTGTGCCACTGGCTGCAACACAACCCCAAAGCATGATACAAATTTTTAGCTGGGGTGCCCAAACGTTCGATCCCCACTGTACTTGTAATGGCAAAAAAAGAAATTGGGTTTGACACTTTATGGAATTGAATGTTGAAACCACCGTCAGCTTTGTATTGTCTGTTTTCCTCTGTGTTTTCAGAACAGAAAGTGTGGATATCCCTGGATAGCAGTAAAACCTGACAGGCATTCAAACCTTTCCCCACTCTATCCAAAACTTAAAAAGAAAGATTTGGGCTATAGATACACTCTAATGTCCACAGTTTTGGAATGTGATATCCAACCTGCTTATATAGGTATAATGATAATAGGTATGGTGGTCAGGAGTCCACAAAGTTTGGCTGTAACTTGCCGTGAGGGACTAGTAGAATGTTTTGAAATGTTTTGGCCTTTTGAAAGTAACATATTGGCCTGATGAATATAATTTATAGACATCGGGATGATTTACTGTGTTAAAGGCAGACTGTGCACTCTGCAGTTGCAGCTTAATAAATGAAGGAAAACTCTGCTGAATTCCATCATCCACTGCTGTCTTTTTTTTAATTTTCCTTGCATGTGATTGAGTATGCTTTATAAAGTGCAACTTCACTAAGCTCTGGAGCAACTGCACTTACAAAGTACGCAATCTATTTGCCTCTAGTACATCAACCCCATAGTTTAGAAGAATAGTAACTGAATAGGGTCACATAGCTGCTACTTCACATTTGATATTGACTATTTAAAAAAAAAAAATCAAAACAAAGCACATAGGAGGAACACTGGGATATGAAATCTGAGGAAGAAAGCTGGAACATAGAGATCAAACTGAAAGCTTCAATAAAGAATAAAGAGATTTTTAAAAAGAATACCATATAAAGGAAAAAACATAATCATTTGCATTGATTAGGTTTTAGTGGCAGAGAGGCCTATAAAAGACCAAAGACAAAAAATGAGCATGTGATCAAATATGGGTCACTTTAAAATAAAAAAGTAGGCTCATGGCTAGGTCCATTTAACTGGGGTCTTGCCATCTTTATGAGTGGAAATTGATGTATTGAATTGGCTTGCTTTATATAAATAAATACTTTGTTAGGGTTGTTTTAATAAAGAATGAAAATGCACTTGGACCTAGTTCTCCAGGACAAATGGCTAACCAGGAGACTTTCTCATGAGGCTATAAAGATGTTTACATCCTTGGTAAACGTGTTAGCCAAAAACGAATGTGTTTCTCTTTTGAGATCAGTGTGATATAGTGTATTGTATAGTGTTTTTGTACTGTGTATGTTTTCTTTCTTTATTAGATTGAAAGATAAAAAAATAAATGGTATTTTTTATCTCTTGGGCAACATTAAACCATTATATATGGCACATGAATATTTCATATTTACCTTTAGCAGACAGCAGGTAGTGGGGTGTAGGCATTCCCTACATTGTGAACAAAAGATTACACACATAGGTGAACGTCTGAGAGGAGGAACTTCTTACTTCTCTGTGCTAGCAGAGATGGGATCATTCGGATTAATCAGTTACACAAAGACAAGCAAAAAGCACGTAGGCCATCAGAAATACCTGTGTGCTCTGCAAAACTGTGTCATGAATGCCCCAATTGTTACATGTTTATTGTAGAATAAAAAAATATAACTAAAGAAAAAATGCTATATTTTCCATTTAAATATTCAATACCAAATGTAAACCTGTATACACTATTTTTGCCAAGCGTAATGAATCCACGGTGTAAACTTTTATTATATATATTATATTATTATGTCATTTTTTTGTAGTGGCATTTACAGTATGGTATATAGAAAATAGATATAACAGGAAATTGTCTATCATGTATGCATCATAAGACAAAACTCTGAAATCATCTCAATGCCCTCTAACTCTTTCTGTTTCTCTCCATTCTGCCTTACAGTCTTCCATCATACTTTCCTGTTCTGGTATAACCTAATATCTACATAATTTATCCTTTTTTTTGCCCATCAGCTTGTTATCTATGCTTCTCTTTCTCTATCTTCACTTACCTTAGTACATTGTATAATCATAACAAGATTCTCTATAGCAACATTTTTTAAAAAGTGTATCTCCATGAACACTCATGCTTGGATCATTGGAACCTATTTATTTAATATACCTATAGGAGTAGGAGGAGTAGAGCAGGCAGACAACCCATATATCAGCCTAATCCAGAACAATATAATTGTAGTAAAATGAAAACGTCAAACAACATTGATTGTTTTTTTTCCAAGGGATGTTAGTTTTCTGGCACAGTCTGCTCATTCCCATAATTGCAAGAATTTTTGTATAATTTTTGTAAGAAAAAGTTGTAACTGTAAGTATTAAGAGTAGGCAATGATTGTCCCATGTCCATGGATTACTCAAAAGTTTACCTCTTTTAGACCATTTTGTGTCACAAGCAGCATAGTTCTTCACTTTGCACTCTTGAACTAGCAACCACAATCTCAGATTTTGTACAACCAGCTCTATTGAGGCATATTCAATTCGGGCTTTAGTCTGGTCTTGATAGAAGTAAATTGATTTGACTTAACTTGCACTAACAGTGAATCCGACTAATGTGCAGAGAGTAGGTATTTGTTGAATTTTTCTGATTTGTTCTGTGAACTAGTAAAATGTGTTCTTTGGGCACCCTACAAGTCAACCTGTGCACTGTTAAGGGAAGACCCTTTTGCATCTGACAGAACAGGCACCCTGTCCATAATGTATGGACTTCCAGTTTATGACTCTGTTGGGATCTAGAAGGTATCTGTCTATTTTGTTATGTTTCCCTCAATTGTGATGTATTATCTTGTTGACTATACAGAAGGCAGATAAAAAAATCTCAACCTATCAGGGCACATATCATGCTTGCTTTGCCATATTGTCAGTGCAGAGCAGATTTGCCCAGACATAGTCTTAGGTGTTCTACTGCTGGATCTTCCCACTATGAATCATAATTGTATGTACAGTAAAATGATGTTGATCCTATCCTTCAATCTAATGGGTTTATTAGGCATTATGGCTGGTGTGTCACCAGTTTAGCGTTACAGGGGTTTATTGAATAATGTTGAATAACATACAGTATATAAACATCTGTAATCTGTAGAACCAATTGGACCTCAGAAATGTCACTTGTGAATTAATGAAAACCTGTACTGAGAGTAATACAGGGGCTACTGTTGCTTATCTCCTAAAAGTGTAAGTTTCCTAGCTGACCTACTGATTCAATGGCTTCAGTGCTTTCTAAGTCACTGACCCAGAACAAGGAAGCAGAACAAAATCTGAGTGAAGCCAGAATTCATGATCTCCTAAAGGCGGCCATAGATTTCCGATTTTCTTGCCGAATTATCGGCCGATAAAAAAATAGGCCGATATTCGTACCGTTAGTGGGGAAAAATGTTGGCCGTTTTTCTTAATTTTAAGAGATTTTGAATATCGTCCAAGGTGGAAAATCCTGGGACGATTTGTTAGATCGGCCGATTTTCGCGGTAATTTATGGTCAGATCGGCCGTTCTTCTGGCCAATTTGACAATAAATTGACTATGAAGAAAAAGAAGAAATAGAAGAAACAGATTTTGCAGGAGAAGAAGAAATAGAATATCAAGAAGAAGAATAGAAGAAAAGAGGAGAAGATGAAACAGATTTTGCAGAAGAAGACGGAGAAGAAAAAAAGTTGCAACATTGTATCTATTTGTATGCATTTCGGATACAGATGTTTCTATTCAAGTACAAATAGATACAATGTTGTTTCTCTTCTTCTTCTTCTTCTGCATAATCTATTTCTTCTGTCAAATATAATAGAGGGTCTCTATGCAGGGACATTGCTATTGAATTAATTGACAGGACTAAAACCCGCCGACTTTTTTTTTTATTTAATTAGTGGCAACATCGGCCGTCTGAACGACCGATTTACGACTTTAAAAAAAAAAAAAAAAAAAAAAAAGGCTGATTTTCCCCACGTCTATGGCCTGCTTTACTCTCTCAGTATCATTGACTCATAAGGTTTTACAACTAAAGGGTCAGCAGGACAGCTAGATAACTGGCATTTTCAGAAGAGAAGGCAGCAATTGCAGCTTCCATATAAACATTTACTTTAACATTTGTGGTTTTAGCTTATAATCTATCTAGGCAGTCTGCCAAATTTTAAAATAATTCCATGTTCACATTGGTATAGGTGTTTACAGTATATTCTTTTCTCCTATTCCTTCCTTTCCCTCTTCATCCATACTTCTTAGAATTTTCTATATGCTAGGAGTTCTATGTGTCTTTCCTTTCTCAGTCACTTTTCCCATTTTTTCTCTTTCTGTGTTTGTTTCTTTTGTTTTGTAGATCTCTTTCTGTGATGTTGTGTCTCTCACCCCTCTCCTGTCTTCTCCTTTCTCTGTCTCTTTTTTCTTAGTTTTCTGCAGTTCCATCTCTTCTTTCATTGCTTCTCTGTATTGTACCGGGGAAGGTTGTCCATATAACCTACGAGCCCGGATGGCCTGTCTCTGATGAGTCTTCCTCTTCTACTTCCTCGCGCCAGGTACTGTCCCTAGGACTGGCCTAAGATTTAAGATGGCAGTTGCATCATGTGTGTACAATTTGACTGCCAAACAGGCTTAAAAGGGATGTGTGGATTATTATTTGTATTGCCCAGTGTAGATGCCCTGAGCATTCACCTTCAGCAACTACATTTTTTTAGTTGAATGATAACCCCTAAAAGTCCAGAGACCACTTGATTGAATTATCAACTGGAGCTATCTGTTCTGGTCTGCAGGTGCCAAAACCTGAAATATACTGTTTCTGAAACCAAAACTTTTTTGGGATAAAGTAAGGAATGGTAAAAAAAAAACTTTTTTTTGCTGGCTGTATCTTATTGGAAAGATTTGCCTTCTTGCAGAAAAACAGGAAAATGAGATGAAAAATCTCTAAATCTACTGATAAAACCCCTTTTTTTTCTCAGTAAAATGTGTTCATAGGAACTTTTGATTTTCATTCACAATTTGGTTTGATGACTTCTCATGATGACAAGCAAAGAGAGTAAATCTGCTTATTGGGGATACCCACAGGAAAAAAAAACCTGACTGGAGTTTTAACACTTCCATTTTCATTTCAAAACTGAAAAAAAAGTATTGGCTCTAAATACACGTTAATGACAGTTACTTGATATGGTGAAAATTGTGCCTTCCACTGCAAGTAAGGAACAGATTATCCCATCTTCACAAGATTAATCCAATAAGTAATCTCTGTAGAATCTAGGCTTTTGGTCTCAGCTCAAAGTTCTGGATTGTGCAGGGAACAATTAAACCAGCTGTAGGACCACACACCTACACAAAGTCATCAAATGATCTTACCCTGCCTCAACAGAATATGACTGGAGCCATTCTTCTATCCTGCCTGTTCAATATCTGGGGAGTCATTTGTAGAGATGTTTGATTTATGGGAATTCCTGATTCAACACTTTTTTGATTTTCCTGAATATATGCATGTATAGTTGTCTGAACTGATAAGAATCATGCAGTTAAGGAATGCAGATGCAGTACTTGCAAATCATAAAGTGTATGATTTTTTGTGGACTGGACAAATCTGAAAATCATGAAAATATACAGGAGAATCTAAAAATTTGAGGTTCACCAGTTGATATTGTTGTAAAGTTTGTTTGTGTCCTGCACTGATGGATTAGTTTTAAACTCCCATAGTTGCCTGTATTTAAACCCCTTAAGGCTGTAGTTTTGTCCAATATAGTAGTACATCAATTGGGTTTGTTACCCAAGTGCATTTTTTACAGATTGTATACCAATTTCCTTGATGAGATCTGACCTGTACTGTACTGCTTCCACAGGTGGACACCCTCCTCTACTCAGAATTTCTTGGATGGAAGGAGAACCCAACTCTAGATAAATCCAGCCTCTTCCTGTCACGTATCTACCAAGAGGATATTACGCCTTGCTTGGACTTTGCAAAAAGGGAGGTGAGTAGAATCTAAATTCTGACCCAAAAACAAAGTTAAGCCTGGTTTATGGTTTTAAAAATAAAAATTGTATATTTGAATGGTCTTGTAAAATATGATGTGGCTAAGCTAAACAGTTGCAATGGGCATTTCAATGAGGCTCATATTATACTTGACCCAGCTGACAATAGGTCCCATTCATCAGGCTGCATGTACTAAAGAGAACATCAGGCATACTATAATGACTTGAAATGATATTGGAGGGACCACTTTAGCATGCATTACGTGCTACATAGCATATTTTAAATGCTACTGCAGCTTGAACAGTCAGGGTCATTGTTTATGATTCAAGAAGCCTTAACCCAAGTACATGATTTGTTAATGGAACATTGCCATGCAAATCAAATATTTTATAGAAGCATCATGGCATTAAAAGGTGACATTATGGAATGTTTGGGAGAACAGCATCTACTTAATACATGGTTAACATTGAATATTAATGGAACCAAGCACTGAGAGAAATATATTAGCTGCCATTTCTGATGTCCTTCTGAAAATGCTAAAAGTCCAGCTGTCTCTTGCTTCAATGCTTTCCGAGCCAAAAAGTCAATACAAATATGTAATATGTGAAGTCACTGTGAATCAGAACTTCTTAAAGAATATGTTAACTCAACATTTCATATTCCTGATAAGTCAAAGGAAGAACAGTAGCGCCATCTAAGTATAGTATTGGAGGTTAAAAACAGACACTCCCCGAAAGCTTGTCCTCAAAATTGTATGTTAGTGCAAATAAAAAAAGTATCACGGGCAGTACTCAATTGTTTCTTTTAGTAAGTAAACAACTCACAAGCATAGGATGTAGTTGCACAAATCAAGCATATCAAGCAAGGCTCATCTCATTCATATTTAAATGAGTGGGGTGGGGCTTGTGTCTGGCAGAGGTTAGAGCTCAGATCCAAGTCTGGCAGACCAAGATCCTATAGAGTGTGCACCCAGGATTCAAGGTATACTCAAAAAGTCTGGTGACTTTCATTTTTAAACCTCATTTTGAGCACATGACATCACAAATACTTTTTATGTGCCCCACCCATTTCAGTGCATGATTCATGATATATTTCATATGTGCCATTGCCCTGCTGAGCCATGTGATAACTCCATGCATCTGATATTCCTACAGTTGGCAGAACAAGTTCTTGCAGCAGTAGAAGACAATACATTGTCCGTGGAACCAGTCATTCAGCCTGCACTTCCCGTCGTGAAAGCATCAGCTGTAGAACGTGGAGGGCCCAGGTAACTGTCCTTGGCTAAAATCTTTCAAATGTAAAATATATTTCCAAAAATGAAGATCTGGTGTCGGGTACATTTCAGTTAAATAAGTTAACGCTGACTACCTTCTTTTACTTTATTCTTTTCAGCGGGTGTCGGGTGGAGGTCTTAACGTAAGTGTGATGTGTAAGCAAATATTAATCCACTGATGAGCTGTATTAATCAGAGAATGGCTTTTGACATGATCTCTAATCCAGTAAACACTCAACTAATCTGCATCTTCTTTGCTTGAACTGAATAACTATACTGCTATACTGAGACTATAACACTGATGTGTGTGGCTAGTGAGTTGGCATGGTCAACTGGGACCCACAGTACAGTTTTAGGATCCAAGTAAGGAAAGAAATCAGATTTGAGGTTCTTTGGAAGAGCGTATTTTGAAGGCCTAGAAACTACAGAGGGAGTACTAGCAATACCATACTGTACGTTGACACTTTGACAGACAAAATATTAAAAGCTCAACATCTCTGACACTGTCATATAAAGTGTACTAATCAATGTTGATGACTAACTGCGGTTTTATATTTGACTGTGAAATGTTTCTGTTCTGAAAAACACAGCACAAGAAGGCCATTTATAGGGGCCTCATTTATAAAAAATCTATAACAAAAAGTGGTTATTTCCTACACTGGGTAGTCAGGTCAGAGCAATCAGGTAAGTGCTGATTCACACATGTGCGGTGCGGGTTGAAGCTCAGGCTTACAGCTAATTGATACAGTAGTTGTACAGCAGTTCAGGTCAGATTTAGATCAGGTTAAGGACAGGTTTAGATAAGGTTCAGGTCAAGATTTTTTCCTGTTCACAACTGATAAATGATGATGTGTGGTTTAGAAACGGTTCCCATAGAAGTCAATGGCTTGTAATCAGCAGCTGAATTGGACCGCACTGCTCAGAAATCAGACACGACTCTCTTTCAGTCCGCACTGAATCTGCACTGCCAGTGCACCAGACATATGTGAACAGGTACTATAGGAAGCAATGTTATTTCACATGTGGTTCAAACTGCATCCAATCCGCATATATGTGAACCGGCACTAAGGCAACATACAGTGATGACATTGGTCATTGACTTCTACAGGCATCTCCTGGCTGACCTTTCTTGTTGGAATATTACATGATCTTAAATGTAATTTCCTGAGCAATTGTTATTCTTCACTTCAGATAAGGTTGGGGCTAGGGTTGTCCACTCAAGGATCAAATGCACACTTGTCCAGATCCACCATAGATTTTTATTTTATGTTCATAACTATGCATAGCTGTAAAAACCTGCAAGTGTCCAGTTGGGTTGTGTGTGTAAAACTTTTATTCATACTCTTCAGGTTTGTTAAATAACCCCCAATGTTTAATATGTTTTAATGTTTTATATACTGTAGCAGTTTTATTACATTAAGGCTGGGTGCACAGCTTTATATTTTCGTTTTTATGCTTTTTCTAACATGTCTTTTGATACCTATTAAGGCGAATTTTGCAAATGCATTGATGCGTGTTTTTAATGTGTTTTCATGTGTTGTGTTGTCATTCCTGTTTTCATGTTTGCCTGGAAAGAACTATTTATGCTTGATACCAGGGGGATGAAAATGCATGCAAAACATATCTTACATGCTTTTATATCTGTTGCTATTAACATCTATGATCCTCAAAACGCATAAAAGTAGACATAAAATACCTATTTTCAAAACCTCACTGCAGCGTGCTTTAGCATGCTCCAATGCCTGTGTTATAATGCATTAAAATATGAACAGTGTCTAAGAATTCTGTAGAAGTCTTACAATGAAGATAGCTGTCGTGTCGTAAAGAAGAGATTTTGCCACTGCCCATAGCAATCAACTAAATTCTAGCTGTCGTTTTCCTGTTTCTCTTTTTTGTTTACTATGCATGCTCTGATTTTCCTTTGTGCTGTGTTTTAAATGACATCTCTGTATAGCAGATTAATAAAAGATGGTGTTACATTTTTTTTAACAAGATCTTTTTTTTTTAGTTGTAAATGTAAAATAGTTACAGAGGGTGGTTGTCCACCAATACAAACATACTGTACATATAATCCAGTTATGACATATGCTCATTATAGTGAGTTCACAGGTACATTGCAAGATTAAAGCCGGCCATAGATGGTTCAGCCAGTTCAGCAGGGACCAGCCAAGATTCAAACCATCTATGGGCAGGCTGATTGTACCCATTTCGATTGTTGTACAATTGTTGGATTTTACATGCGATTATTCCCAGCAGCTATAGCCACTAGCAACAATCACTGTGTTCTCCTGGCAAGGATGGCTCTCCCTGCACTCATTTTAAGAACATTTATTTGATTTAATAATCATTAGTGGGGTCAAGCCGACATTCATTTTCGATCACAGTGACAAGTAAATTAGAAGTAGTGTGTGTGGTTTTTGTACAGGAAAGTTAATTTATTCCAAAAAGCAAGCATTTTTTAAGTACTTTTTCGTCATATCATTGAATGTACGGTACTGATGAGAATTTCCATGAGAATGCTTGTTTGAAAATCCGCTATTGTATTCATATTGGTAGCATTGAGATTAATAAATAAATTCAACAAATATGTAAACATTTAAATTTTTTATTGAAAATTATTTAATCACTTTTAACAAAAATAGGACCAAGGTTTTCAATTTTTCTAAATTCCTTTAACTCAGCTAGGGTTAATATTTAAGTAAGTTTTTTTTTTTCTGTAAGGCTGAACTCATTGGACAAGTGTCTTTTTTACCTTAGGTAACAAAGTTGGTATGCAAGTGCACTGGATGGAAGTTCTCAAACATTCTCACTAAAATATACATTCATGTTTAAAATAATTTAAAAGAGAATTGTGTTCCTTATAGTAACCATACATATTTCAGCACTGAACGAAAGGAGCATCATGAATTGTTAGTTGATAATATTATTATGTACTTTTTTTTTTTCAGGAAATGTGCCCTCAGTGGCCTTTCACGTTCATGTCGCCATCGGATTAAGCTGGGGGATTCTGGGAATTATTACTTCATCTCACCCTCCTGTAGAGCCAGGGTAAGTATTACTAATGAGTAGTATGTGTTGATCTTATCTGGCTTCACATCATTTTATGTCAATTCACCTATAGGACAAGAACTTTAAAGTAGAGCCATTGTCAACAGGACACTGTGGTACAGATGTCATTAGCATGGTGGAGGGGGGGCAGGGAGAAAGCTGCCAATAGGGATAACTTTTCCAGTGGTAAATGGCAAAGGTGGGATGTTTTCTTACTTTGTGGAGAGTTCCACTAACTCTTCTGTCAAGTCTCTGAGAGGAAGTAAATTGGAATCTCTTCAATGGGATATAGGCATCAATAAAAAACAAACTATACAGAAAACAAAAGAAGTGCCTTCCGAAAGGTCTGAGAGTCCAAAGCAATATTTTATTAAATGATCATTGGAAAGAAAGCCATCATGTTTCAGGGGTTCAGACATCCTCCTATCGTCAGGGCTTGTGCACTGTATAATTTCTAAGCCTGCATTCACTCCTGAACAAAGTGTCTTCCTGGTGACTTTGAAGCATTTTATCAGATGTTTTATGGCCATTTTTCAATCTTTGTTCCGGTAATTTTATACAATTTTGGCTCTGAGGAAGAGGCAAGTCCTCGAAACGCGTCAGCCTATTGGATGTCTACACTCCCCATTACGGACTGTTACTCAGCGTGGTGTTGACCCAGCTGTTCTTTTATGATGTGCCTTGACTTTATTGTCGTTTGTGAGTACAACACCTATTTTATTTCTTATTAAACATTTTTTATGGTAATTCACTAGGCCTGTGCGCCCTCTCTTTGTTCTTTCCTCATTCAGTATATTTGGATTGCCCCGGTCTGTTGAGGGCAGCAAGGTGTGCATGTTCCAGGACATCCTTAATGTTGTTGTAGCCTGCATCGAGTCCATCCCTAAGCGCAGGAGCATTTGTGTTTGCTGGTTCATAATTTTCTACATGTAATAAGGCATTTGTTTCCTGGGTGAGGCAAGGGAGGAATTGCAGTTCTGAGGGAGGTGAGAAGATCTTGAGGTGCAAAAGGCATGTAATAGATGTAGCTATTGCACTCTATGGTGCCTCAAACGCTTGAATATGCTAAAAAAAATAAAACCCTCATGTACTTTTTTTGAGTATGGGACATAGAACATAGATTGCTTAAGTGTGGACAGGGATAATTACAAAGAATGGGATTTTGCATGTTGAGCATAGTCAGGCGTAGTCAGGTATATGGAAGCAAGTTGAAAAATGCTCAGGTGTGAACGGGGCTGAATGTGGCTGGACTCCCCAATTCACAGACTGCCAGTCTCACAAATTTGTAATATAACATATAGCTATTATTGCTTTTTCAATCAAGACCAGCCACATTTAGAGGGTATACAGTATGCAGGGCTTGATGAAGGGTGAGTGTCCGAAGCCCCGAAACATGTTGGCTTTCTTTCTACTGATCATTTGATATATCATTGCTTTGGACTCTCAAACCTTTGATATGGCACACCTGTATCCTGTATAGTTGGATGTGTCTGTAGACCCCCCCCCCCCCATCTTCCTTTTGTGATTGTTTTCTGGTATTTACAAAAAGCCTAATCAAAGCAAGTTAGGCATGATGAACAAGATGGCCTTTGACAACACCAGTTATACCAGTAATAGAGGCTCTAGTGCCATTCTTTGTAACAATCAAAGTCCAACAGATTTCTTAAACTTTTCCAGCTCTATGTGCCCATCTTTTAAGTGTCTAGTAATAAAATAACTGTGTTAGTCTAGGAAGGAAACTTTGAGATTCTTTTATTCAGTCGTATAATACATTGAATATAAAGATCAGATAGGCTGCCCTAAGTAATGCAGACTTTTTTTTAATATATACCATACTTTTCTTGTTTCAGTCCCTACTTGACTTTCCTCTCTTTTCTCAGATAACAGCTGTATGCAATTTCTTCACTTACATTCGTTATATACAGCAAGGGCTGGTGCGCCAGGACAGTAAGTATCCTCGTATCAAGTCTGCTTTTGTGAAACCCTCTCAATGTTTCAAAGGATCTTACATTCTTAAAGTATAATTGATTGACTTCTATACTATTAAACACAAAGACTCCCTTTGAAGTAGGGACAGAAGGCCTGTATTTCCATGTTGTGACAAGGAATTCCTGATGTCCTGTGTGGCTTGTCAGTGCAGGATATTGGAGTCTGTGAGCATGAACATATATAAGGCCCTGGTGCCCAGGGGTTGCATGCTGCCCTTTGGCATTTATTGTGTAGTCCCAAGGGCCAGTCCTCTGCCAACAGTAGTTTGTTATTTTGGTACTGACTCAAGCCAGTGAAGAACATTTATCTTTAGACTGTCCTATTACTCACAATTGTAGATGGTTTATTTCTTTCACACTATCTTATTTTATTCTGTTCTGCCCATCTATTTTTATTTTTTCTCTTCTGATCTTTTATAATGGATCTTGCTGACAGAAATATCAAATGTGGCACAAGCCATAGAACGCAGAAATGTAGGGACATTGATTTGTAAAGGGACTGTAATCGCAGTGGCCTCTAGCAGTCTCTTGTAATGTGTCTCCAGTCTGTGACTGTCTCCTAAAGTATGTTCTCAGTTACCAACAGTGACTATGCCTGTAGTCTCTTCGGTTGCATATATGCATGCTGCATTACACTCAATTAATTTTATGGGCAACAGTTTGGTGATGTCAGGGACTGGACCTGAGATCTTCTACATTAATTAACTTGACCACCACTGATATAAAGGGATGTCAGGAGTTGTGTGACTCTGCTGATAAAATCAGGAGGAAATCTAAACTGACAGAAAAAAGTTATGTTTGCAAACTTGCTTTATTTTCCTAGGTTTATTAAAGGAACTAAGGTGTATTTATAGTGTGCTTATCATTTGAAGAAAATGCAGAGGCATAAATTATGGACAACCGCTTTTGAAGATGGTGGTTGCCTGGTAAGCTAGCCTACAGGCTGAACGAGAGAAAGATCAATTGATCCCCCATTCACTGTAAACAGCGTAGATGGAGGATTGTCCCTTGCTGGCTGCTTTATTTAGGTAGTCACGACGCTTGCGACTGCCTGAATACCCAAACAGTGACTGCATCTAATAGGCAATTTGATTACCTAGCTCAGTTGATTTTTAAAATTACTTTTGTCTTGAACTTGCAAGGCCACCCAGGGCTCAAATTGTGGACTATTCAGCAGGAACTGGCCAAAATTTTAAAACTATAAAGAACACTATATTACACTTACAGCAATCTGATGCACAGAATAGAACTGTAACTCCGATCACCTGAAGAAAGGCCAGAGTGTTTCAGGGCCCTTTAGCAGTCGCATAGTCTGCTCTGCTATAATTCTACTTTTCTTGTGTACTAAATTATTATTATTTTACAGGATTTATATAGAGCCAACCGTGTGCACATCAAAACAGTACAGTTCCAATACGATTCAGTACCGGAGATATCAGAGGGTCCTGCTTGTTAGATCTTACAATCTAAAATAATCTTTTTATACAACAAAATATATAGTGAAGTTTCATTTTTAGGTTCTATTTATAGACATACATTATAAATACTTATCTTTTTCTAGGTAAAAAAATGTGCATTTGCTATTTTGTGTTTTAGGAGCCTAGAAAGCACTGCACCAGCGATCACCAGCAATCTCCTGCAGACTGCCAGTGTAATCTGTCTGCCCGTACATTGTAGGCAGTTTTACACTGACAGGAAGAATCAATGAACTACCACAGTGCTCAATAGTGCCATGGTAGTTAATTGAGAACTACAAGCTGACAGCTGCAAAGGCTGTTGGTACTTGTAGTTCATTGATTTACAGGGATCTCTTTGAATTGTGGCTGCAAGTACGAGGAGAAGGCCCACAGCTCGCTGCCACAAGGAAGGGGGGAGGGGACTGATGCTGAACATGTTACATGTTACACCCTAAATATGGGTGTAATATGTAACATGTTCAGAAGGTGAACATATCCTTTAATTCCATCATCATCATCTAGTGGCCAATATCTGGTAAAGTTTTCGCATTGAGGTATTTCTGAAAGCTATACTGCACCTTGGCCACTAGATGAAGCTGACATTGTAGGCATTAATCTCGTAGAAAAATTAGGGAAACATTTTGTTTAGAAGTATTCATGCAAGAAATATTTTTATAAGTAGCCCCCTCCATGTGTACTGCAGTAAAATAACAGAGCATATCTTCTACAGATAACCTATTTTCTCTGTTACCCCACAGCTGAGCTTATATTCTGGGAGATCATGAGACTTCGCCGTGAGATGTCAGTGGCAAAACTTGGCTTCTACGTCATTGAATCTTAGCGATTCCAGCGCAAGGACAACGTAAATGACCAATACACAGATATACTATTTTGCTGCTGTGGGATCCATTAATAACGGAGAACAGAAGTGTGCGAGTGCTTCTGAAAACACATCTGAGATTTCACAGCTTCTGTGTGTGGACACTTCACAAATGGTACTCCACCCATGATGATAAAATGAGCACACAGCCATTTATACATTAGGGCTTGTTTACAAAGGTCAAGAGAGGCTAAACACCAGCATGGTCAAAGCACACATAACCAGATTTTCAAGGTCATGAGAGACACAACAGAAACAGTAATGGCCACATACACTAGCAGACAGGACCATTGTATGACTAGACTTTTTCACGTTGGAACGCTGGTATTTTTTTTGGTCTCAACTGATGGGAATCATGTGACGATGTTAAATGTGCCATAGTTCAGACAACCATATTATTATTATTTTAAAGGGAACCAAAGATTACAGAAAAATGCAGACTGTTATTCTGACCTGTTTTGAAATATATGAGATCCAGGGTTGTCATCCCTTAACCTTGCATCATTACATAGTCACTAACCTGGACTCAGACTTTTCAGATTTTATGTTCTGTATGCTGAGATGGAGTCAGTGGCTCACTAGGTATTGGAGCCAGGTTAAGGATGGTATAGCCTGCCCCTTTAAAAATAAGTCAGCTATAGCAACTTACATATTTCGAACCTCACAGATTCACTTTAAGGCACACAATTATTGGCTGTAGAGGGTTAAACAGGGTTTACGGGACAACAGGACATTCCATGTTTGTTTGGGACCATTTATATAGTAAGGAGACCTGATTTTCAAAATGAAATTTGGGGACACCCTATTGACCATACCCTTTTATTGGGTGAGACAGAGGCAGAGCAGGGGGAGGGGTCAATAGCAGCATGCAGAGTGCACCACACAATATATTGGGCATGGACAAAGAGTGGCAGGGGCTTAAAGGGCTATGATTTAATAACACCTGAGCCTGCTTTGCTCAGGATTAAGGTGTGTACTGCACTTCATCTTCACAAGCAAGAGCAAGGCGGCAAATAATCTATATCCTTACCTCCCACACCATGTAATATTGGCATGTGACATCGTCAATATCCCTAGATACAGCCAAGAACAGACATACCCCTCCCTTCCCTCCAGCTCCAGGTCAGTCACAGAAATGTTGCTAAGATGGATTTCACTGAAGCCCCCTGGACTAGGGATGCCATTGATACCACTGGAAAGAAATCAGGGACACACTGTTTTAATTAGGGGCGAAATTTGAGTTTTTTTCCCCAAGATTGAACAGCCCTCTAAAATTGGGGACTATCTCTGGAAACCATAGATGTCTGGTCACCTTATCATATAGCGACCAGAAGGGGGTCTACCCCTCAGCTTTCCTGGGAAAAGACTCTAAATGACAGATTTCGCCTGTTACTAAAATCTGGCATTGCAGCATTGCTGTACAGTGGTGCTCTGTGATCAGACAGTCATTATACGAGTAATGTAAGAAGTAGTTATGTAGTTGTGCCCAGGGGCGGACTGACCATTTGGAAACTCGGGCACTGCCCGAGGGCCCGGGGTCAGTAGGGGGCCCATGAGATGCCCCTGGTACCTTTTTCATAGGCTTTTTTGAGTTTGGACAAGGACACAGGGGCCCCATGATCCCCTATTGCCCAGGGGCCCCATGAGTTGTCAGTCCGCCCCTGGTTGTGCCCCCACTATTGATTACATGCCCCCACTATTGATTACATAGGAGCTTTAAAATATGGTGGCCATGCTATGTTGCTTGATAGAGAGGCCCCAATTAAACATCCCGTTTCCATGTTTCTTGGAACTAATCTTTAAAGTGTATGAAAAGTAAAACACTTTTTTGTGTTACAAAGAGTAGGGAAGCATAAAAACCCATGTCACTCCTTTTGTAGCTGTCTGTGTCCTGTTACGGAGATTCACTTTTTTGTGTTGGAGAACACTTCTGCCCTGTCATCAAGAAATGAGAAGCAATCTCTCCAAAGTGGAGGGTATTACCCTGTAAGACAGTTGTCACCAGAACAGGTGTCACCTTTGTATGATTTACCCTCACCTGGTGATAACGCCTAAAATTGTGAATTTCCCTCCTCTTATGTCATGGTTGCAAAAGCCAGAATGACAAGTAGAGGAGTGAATCTCTCCAGCTAGGACAAAGATGGCATTAAAAACTTTATAAAGTCTAACCCTTCCCTATTCTATCTAAAGCTAAAAAAAAGTCTTATCTTTACACATGCTTAAATTTTGTTGTCTGTTAATCAATAACCCCGGGTTTCCCTTGATTTTTGCTATAGGGAATCAGGTCTTTTTTCTGATTAAACACAAAGACTAATGCGTGTAATATTCAGGTTGGAAAAATGTGGCAGTCCTAAATGTCAACTTCAGACAAAATCTGTTTTTAACCTTTCCCCGTTTGGGAAAGATTAAAATCTCAACCAAGATTTTATGCTCTTAAAAAAAGTGAGAAAGTCTGTTTATTGACAAGTTTGGGGGGTTCATGGAGGCCCTTCATCAGTAATTCAAACTTCCAGGAGATGGGAATACTTGAAATGTAGAACTTTGAAGAGATAACTTTCAAAGATTGTGGGGTCATTCCTGCAGCTGGCTTGATAGATGTAATTGATGTCTGTGTCCTCACTTGGACACACTGGGGACAATGGCACTCTCATGCCCTGGAACATAAAAAATCTCCATAACAGGGACATAGCCAGCAGTAAAAATGTAGCTGTGGTTCTAACACTTCTCCATGCTATCTAAAACAAAAAAAAAACTTTGGGCTGGTATTGAGCTTTAATATATTATTCTTTTGAGAACAGACAATTTTGCAGTGGAAATGCCTTTATAGCAGTATGACTTTGTAAAGAATGTTTTGATGGTTTAACAATGTTTCTGATGGAGATAACAGAAATTCAAAAAATGAAAGGAACCTTAGGAAGTTTCAAGTCTCAAAACTTTATGTTGCCACAGCATCCAATTGAGAATCATCTTTAGTGTATTATATACAGTAGAGTGGCAGCTGATCTCCAATGGTTTGCTGTGACTTACTGGACATTCTGAATTGTTGCATGTTTTTGGATAAATCCCTACAATATAACTGGATATAACTAATTCCACATTAGTATTATAGTGTATCTCATGCAAAACTTGATGAGGTGCTTACAAGACATAGTAATAACAGCAATGAATTGTTTCCATATGCTCATAAATGTCTTGGATTTATGCTGGAGCTTGCATGTGGTATGTTCCAAATTTAACAGAGATCTATTCACGTGTGTCACTAGTAATCCAGTTCCATTGATTACTGTCGCAGGTAAAATGCATGGCATTTTAAGGATATTCATGCTCTTTGCTAATGTACTGTTAAAGCTGAAGTTTAGCCAAAAAAAAATAGCTACAGTTTTAGTTTCATCACTTACATGTAATGAAGAATGTCCCACATTGTTTAGGCAGCAGGATCCTGGAAAAAATTTCACTGCACAGATGCCCCATCCTCTTCCTGTCTCTGTACTTCTGTAGTAGTTAACATCTTTGGGTCTTCAGGCAGAACAGCAGTACAGATGGTCTGATGGAGGCACTTCCTCCTTCTCCACTGAAAAAAGTTTTTTCATTGATTACACTGCCTGTAACAAGATCAGTGAATGGAGGAGAGTCTGATCAATCACAGAATTATCTCCTTCATTCACAGATCATGTCAGTGAAAGAACTTTTCTCAATGGAGGTGGAGAATGGAGCGGCTGTGTCCCCATTGGACCATCTGTGCTGCTATTCTGAATGAAAACCTGAAGTTATTACCATAGCAGCAATGGAAATTCAGAGTCAGGAAGAGGATGGGACATTCTTGAAGTGAAGATTTATCCAGGATTCAGCAGCCTGCAAAACATGGGACATCCTTCATTACAGGTACGTGATGTGACTAAAGCTGCTTTGACTTTTTTTAGCTAAACTCCAGCTTTGAGGAGAACTTGTTAGATGGGTGCTTAGTAGCCAGGGGATACCTGGGAATCTTTGGCGTGGAGGCAAACAAAACCAACTAACCCTTTTTTGATAGGGAGGGACTTCTGCGGGATAAATAAAAAAAAACAAGGGGTGCCATTGTGCCACAGTGATTGGTGGGCATTGTGAAAAGTGGGTGCTCCTAAAACATGGGACTTTATGTGGCATGCTTTCACATGTTGTAGCATTAGCAGTTCTATGTATTCTGTCATATCTTATCTTATGTAGGCCTGAGACTGGCTCTAGTAGGTCCTATATGCAAATATATTAAGGCAAATTGGATATTTCAGTATTTATGGACATTGTTTACAAATTAAAGTATTCTTTAAACCAGCTGACAATACCTTATATCAGTTGGGCATCTTCAGGTGCGATCTTTTGCTGTGTTCTTGGGTCTGAATGCCTAGTGTGGCCATTATAAGAATGTCTCACTTTCCAATTATATTTTTTATATTTATTTAACATCACACGGAATGAAACAGGAGGTGGGTGTAGACACCTAAAACTCCTAGGTTGACAGGCACTATGGTAGGAAGATGTTGCATTCGGCGTTTTCAAAATATAGAGAGATAAAAAGTCAGGGACTAACTCAGCCCATTGGGCTCCTGCAATAAAATATTTCTTTTGGGTAGACTGACCCCCTTAAAGAGACTGTAAAGTGTTGAAAAGTAATTCAGAAAAGCCCACACCTAGAAAAAAGAGGCCGCTTACCTCTCTTGCTGCCCATGCCACACAATAATAGAAGACTGACACTATTGGGAGTATTAGTCTCCATGGTCCCCCTTGGCTGTCACTGGTTCCTTTCTCTGACCCCACTTCACTACCGCACCATACAGTGATGTGATGCCAGGCACATGCATCCAAATTTGATTCTTTATGTTACTGTGTGGCTCTTTCTCCTCCTTTGTATGTTATAGTGGAGGAAACCCAAATCATAAAAAATCTGCTCCCACGACGAGTGGTTTCCCTTTTCTAGACTTGTATGTGTTGTGGTGCCATTAACAATATTTGATGGAAAGTGTGAATACCATATCTAGAGTTTTAATTAAAACTGAGTTCTTCCTTGTCTAGTGCCTGGAAGAACAGTTTGATCTATTATCTTGGAGAACAGCCAGTGGGGTCACTATAGGTGTCAGTAACCCCTATGATCACATATGATTAGGTGGTGGTAAGTCCCATTATTTTCTCTATATACAGAGCTCCTACTGTGCACTATCGCAGACAAAGAGGTACTGGTGTCTTTTACTTCCTCCATAGAGAATCTTGTTACCTCTCCAAGAAACCCCACACTTCTAGATTGTATCACTCCTGCTAAAAAAGGCCTGGATTCTTTCCTAGATACAGACAATATAACTGGATACTAACATTTAAAGTTGATCCAGGGAATATCCGATTGCCTCTCAGATAAACAGGAAGGAATGTTTTCCCCTGCAGGAGCAAATTGGATCGTGCTTTGCTGGGTTCTTTTGCCTTCCTCTGGATCAACTGTGGGTATAGGATTATAACTTTTTTTTGTTTTTTGGTGGTTGAACTGGATGGACTTTTGTCTTTTTTCAGCCAGACTAACTATGTAACTATGCTAGGCCAGATTCATACCTGTGCATAAAATCCCACAAAATGCACATTTTGCTGATCGTTTTTGCAAGCTGAGCTACAAAGTATGCTGCATTGCAGTGCAATTTATTTTGAGTGGCACCCCAACATTTATCTCCAGTGTACGGCAACGCACATAAATTTTAGAGCACCACAACACACGGATGTAAATAATTTGTGTGCAGAATTGCACTGCATTGGGAAAGACAAAAACCTTTGGCGCTAGTCCATTAAAACCTGGATGCCATGTGTTGATAGCCCGACTTAACACATGATATAACTCACTTTAATGTGCCTGTGCAACACACTGCAGCAGTGTGATCTGGCCTTAACATGTAGCTAGACAAAATAAACTCTGATTTTCATGTCTTCTCTTACCCATCTGCTCTAGAAACTATAGTCTGTAGTAGTGTTACTATGCAAATTCTAAGTGCAAGACACAAAGACAATGTGCACACAGCCAAAGGAGTTATTGGGCTTCGAACTAACAGGTTCTCTTCAATACAACAGTGCAATAAATGTAATTATAGATACTTTTAGAAAACATGGATACAATCTTCTCATAGCACTACACACACAGTGGAACCTGTGTTTTTATATATATATATATATATATATATATATATATATATATATATATACACATATACTCTATGTCAGGGGCAGACTGACCATTCGAACACTCGGTCACTGCCCGAGGGCCCAGGGTCAGTGGGGGGCCCCATGAGATGCCCCTGGTACCTTTCATTGGCTTTTTCATAGGCTTTTTTGGGTGTGGGAGAGGACACGAGGGCCCCATGATCCCCTATTGCCCGGGGGCCCCATGAGTTGTCAGTCCGCCCCTGCTCTATGTATATATGGAATAGTGATTATGAGATTATGCAGCCATTGTGTAACTGTGCAGCAAATGCTGTGGGACCCTTTTGTACACTACCTGTATATGAGCATGCTTCTGATTCCAAGTAAGCAAGCTTTGTATGTTTTTGCAACTCATTGCACCCTGAGGGTGAGCTGTCTCAGAATTACACTGTATGTATATGGACTCCCAGCATGACTCCCAGGATGCTCAAAGTAGATTCAAACTCTAAATAGATACATTTTCTAATATGGTTGCATTATAAAGTACTGTTTCACCTTTTTCTTTGCATCTCAGTGCTGTAGATACCCCTTTAGCCATTTTCAGCCACTTCCTGTCTACATGCACTTACTCCTACTGCCTGTCAATGTCTTTGACTAACTTTCTGATGGCGACAACAGTGGACCATGCCTGCGCCATGTGTGTTGGCATGGATGTTTGTAGTCACCACCAAGGGCACAAGGTAACAACGCAGGAGCACGTTTGGAGCCAGTTGTCACCCTTTAACAGGAAGTACTTGAACACAGATCTTATATCATATGATATTCAAAAAAGATTTAAATCAATTTTTGAAATCATATTAACATGTAAAGCTATGAAATTTTAGTGATTGAGTTTATATCGACTTTAAAACACATCCTGAGATACAATATTTCAGGTATTTAAAAATATTCTTATGTATTTAATTGAGATTAAATAGATTATTTACGGAATATGTATCCCCTCCCCAGCATTTAATTAATTTTCAGGATATATACAGTGGATATAAAATATCTACACACCCCTGTTAAAATGTCAGGTTTCTGTGATGTAGAAAAAATGAGACAAAAATAAATAATTTCAGAATTTTTTCCACCTTTAATATAACCTATAAACTGTACAACAAAATAATATGGTTGCATAAGTGTGCACACCCTTAAACTAATACTTTGTTGAAGCACCTATTGATTTTATTACAGCACTCAGTCTTTTTGGGTATGAGTCTATCAGCATGGCACATCTTGACTTGGCAATATTTGCCCACTCTTCCTTGCAAAGGCACTCCAAATCTGTCAGATTGCGAGGGCATCTCCTGTGCACAGCCCTCTTCAGATCACTCCACAGATTTTCGATCGGATTCAGGTCTGGGCTCTGGCTGGGCCATTCCAAAACTTTAATCTTCTTCTGGTGAAGCCATTCCTTTGTTGATTTGGATGTATGCTTTGGGACGTTGTCATGCTGAAAGATGAAGTTCCTCTTTATGTTCAGCTTTCTAACAGAGGCCTGAAGGTTTTGTGCCAATATCGACCGGTATTTGGAACTGTTCATAATTCCCTCTACCTTGGCTAAGGCTCCAGTTCCAGCTGAACAAAAAACAGCCCCAAAGCATGATGTTGCCACCACCATGCTTCACTGTGGGTATGGTGTTCTTTTGGTGATGTGCGGTGTTGTTTTTGTGCCAAACATATCTTTTGGAATTATAGCCAAAAAGGTAGGCCTTGGTTTCATCAGACCATAACACATTTTCCCACATGCTTTTGGGAGACTTCAGATGTTGTATTGCAAAATTTAGCCGGGCTTGGATGTTTTTCTTCATAAGAAAAGGCTTCCGTCTTGCCACTCTACCCCATAGCCCAGACATATGAAGAACATGGGAGATTGTTGTCACATGTACCACACAGCCAGTACTTGCCAGATATTCCTGCAGCTCCTTTAATGTTGCTGTAGGCCTCTTGGCAGCCTCCCAGACCAGTTTTCTTCTCGTCTTTTCATCAATTTTGGAGGGTCGCCCAGTTCTTGGTAATGTCACTGTTGCACCATATTTTCTCCCCTTGATGATTGTCTTCGCTGTGTTCCATGGTATATCTAATACCTTGGAAATTCTTTTGTACCCTTCTCCTGACTGATACATTTTAACAGTGAGATCCATCTGATGTTTTGGAAGCTCTTTGCGGACCATGGCTTTTGCTGTAGGATGTGACTAAAAAATGTCAGGAAAAACCCACTAGAACAGCTGAACTTTATGTGGGATTATTCAGAGGCATTTTAAATGATGGCAGGTGTGTACTGACTCCTATTTAACATGATTTTGAATGTGATTGCTTAATTCTGAACACAGCTACGTCCCCAGTTATAAGAAGGTGTGTACATTTATGCAACAAAATTATTTTAGTTTTTTATGTTTACTCCCCCCCCTAAAAGATTTCAGTTTGTTTTTCATTTGAGTTGTGCAGTTTATAGGTCACATTAAGGCTACGTTCACACTAGCGTTGTGTGCAGGCTGCAGAAAGGCGTTTGGGAAGCGTTTTTACCGCTTCTCAAATGCCTCGGACAATTCTGCGCATTGCAGCACATGGTGCTGTTCTAACGGGAGTGTTAGCGTCGCGGCAAAACGGATACCTCTGGTCGAGTCAGGAGGTGTTGAAGCGTCTATGGTGCCGCTCCGCAAACGCTCCGCCGGCATTTGCGGTGCGGTTGCGGAGCGGTAACACCATTCAAACTTCATTATAGGCGTTTGTGGGGCATATTTAACGCTCGGCAAACGCCTAGCAACCGCCGCTGAACCACGCATAAGGTGTTTGCGGAGCGTTTGCCGAGCGTTAAAAAAAGCTCCGCAAACGCCAGACCAACACTTGCCAAACGCTATAGGGGCGTTTGGCAAGAGTTGGTAAAACAGTCAAGTGTGAACGAGCCCTAAAGGTGGAAAAAGTTCTGAAATGATTTATCTTTGTCTCATTTTTTTTACATCACAGAAACTTGACATTTTAACAGGGGTGTGTAGACTTTTTATATCCACTGTAACACTCCAATAGTTTACAATGTGCATGAAAGTTAAATGTGGACATCATGTACTGCCTATGTATAAAATGTAGATAATAAATTGGAGTCCCAGGATTCATCTGACAGGCACTCCAAAACTTTGAGTAAAAATGTGCAGAGTGCGAAGACCAATAGCAGTCAATCAACAAAACTATTTTATTGTTCAGGCTACTAGCTGTTGAAAGGCTGGTTGCTCTGGGTTACTACACTTTACTTGATTGCTAGGCTTATTAAACAGCTCTACTAAGTCAAACGATAACTGCATGAATATATGAAGATTTAAGCTGGCCAAACACTGTTAGATGTTCAAACAAACGGTCACATAAAAAAATCTTGTTAGTACATTCAATAATGCCATCAGAGATTTGAATGTCATTTGAATCCCATTTAAAATTTAAAATTCCATTTTGTTTTTAACATTTGATTTTGGTATGAATGGAATTTCCTAGACAAAAAACACATTTACTGTTAGAAATTTGTTTGAGAAATACTTTCTTTCTTGTGCCTTCAAATTTTCTAATCATGAGGGTCAAAATGAACATCGATCTGACTCCAGTAACCATTAGAAAATCTAATAAATGTTCAAAAAATGAAAATTTTTGAACATTCTACTGGTGTATGGCCAGCTTGCAAAAGTTTAGTTAATAATTGGTTACCCCAGATTTCAGCTTTAATTTTACTGGTCGATTTTTCCTTTATTGCACACATCTGCTGAGTTTACGGTATGGATCATCAATATTGTGCAGTATTCTGCATGTAGAAATGTTGCAATATTGCTACAGTCTGGTCAGTTTTACTATAGAAGAAAAAGAAGCCCATCCAGGTGGAGAGAAGATACCCAACCCCAATATAATACTGATTTGCAAGACATGGAGAATTGTAATAGGTAAAGCGTTAATAAACCCACAAGCAAATATTTATTAAATTGCAGCTTACCAATTCTTAGATGTGATGGCTGCATTCATTTCTTTTTAAGACTTTCTTCTATTTCCATCTGATGATGCAGCCAGTAAGTCTGTTGTTTTTTCAAAAGAACAAGCTCTCTTCCAGATGTATCTTTTTACAGGGATTGGACAAACCATTTAACACTGGCAAGGGTGCTTACAATGTTCAGCTTTTATTTATTTATGTAAAACCTTTATCCCAAAAGGAAAAAAAACTGTTAGCTGTGACTGATTATAAAGTGTTAGCTGAAGTTTGGCTTCAATTTGTTAGTGTATCTAATCCTGCCCAGGGGCGGACTGACCATTCAAGTACTCGGGTACTGCCCGAGGGCCCGGGGTTAGTTGGGGGCCCCATGAGATGCCCCTGGTACCTTTCATTGGCTTTTTCATAGGCTTTTGTGAGTGTGGGTGAGGACACAGGGGTCCCATAATCCCCTATTGCCCGGGGGCCCCATGAGTTGTCAGTCCACCCCTGATCCTGCCAGTACATTTAACACTCCCCTACTTACAATACTGCTGTCCAAAGTTGCCCCTGTGCTCCTTCATCCAGAGTGGTGGCACTCTAACACAGGAAATGTGTTACTGGTCAGATCACCAGGTCAAAATAGAGGGGGAAAGTTTAAAAAAAAAGAAAACGAATGCAGCTACCACATCTAAGGATTGATATGCTGTAATATAGGACATTTTTGCTTTTGGGTTTAATATCACTTTAAACGTTTTTTTCACATGGAAAAATATCTGTCTCACGTCATGCAGTATTTATTTTTGTAAACTGAGCACATGATGCGAAAATGTCACGAGCTAAAATAATGGTTGTGGATTTATGTGTTTGGGTTTTATTTAATAAAATAGCGCCCATGGCAATGAGACTCATAGCAACCCATTAAGCCCTGGTTCACATCGGTGCAACGTGACAGATCAAAGTCGCACGACAAGTCGCACCCTATTTGTGGCTATGGAGCTGTTCAAATCGGTGCGACTCAGAGTTGCACCGACTTTGAAAGAGGTTTCTACACTATTTTTTATAATTTCACGTGCAATCAGGGGCTGACTGACCATTCGAGCACTCGGGCACTGCCCAAGGGCCCGGGGTCAGTAGGGGGCCCCATGAAATGCCCCTGGTACCTTTTTTATAGGCTTTTTGAGTGTGGGCAAAGACACAGGGACCCCATGATCCCCTATTGCACGGAGGCCCCATGAGTTGTCAGTCCGCCCCTGCGTGCAACTTGCATTGACATTTGTGCATGAAGTCACACAGATCTCGGCAAGCCGCACATGAAGTTGCACTGATTTGCGGCTTTGAAATGTCACTGAAGTAATGTGATTCCAAAGCTGCATTCGCTGTGAACCAGGGCTAAATGTTAGCTTTTCCTCCTGCATATGTCATTCGGTCATTGTTGCTGATAGAGGCAGTAGCTGCTCTTTGATAATATAAAGGCCTTCATGGATTACCTTTCCTGACATTATATTGCCTATTTCATATCAGATCACACATTTTGAAGTTTAGATTTTTTTGGTGATGTAGAGCTTTTTGAGCTTTAGGTTAGCAAAGACAGGCAGGACTTCCTAAAAGTCACCCCGCATCTACCATTGGTGCTCCTGCCACTCCTGACTTGGTGCAATACTCTTTTTTAGCATGACAGCTGTGATAAGATTGTGGACTTTTCTTTTGGAAATGGAATTGATAGACAACCCATCACAATAGATTTGGTAGCATGCTGAAATAAACATTGTCATGTCAACTGCATCAGAACTACTAATGTACCTTACTGCCCCTAGCAATGCTCAAATCAGTCATGCCATTTGCAAGAGCTGAGTAGTGTATGGTCAATCTTGTGCATGAATGATAAGTAGCTACTTCAGGTAGAGTATTGATACTAAAAACCAAAAATGTCATATGTAGCAGCTGCAAATTCTTAGATGTGGTGGAGAATTTGTTTTCTTTTTTTAGACTTTGATCCCTTTATATTCACCTGGTGATCCAGTCAGTAAGTCTGTTATTTTTCAACTTACTTTAACAGATCAAGTTGTCCAACAAAAGTGTCAGTTAGAGGGTTGAGTAAAACCATTTACCACTGACAGGGGTGCTTATAGTGATTAGCTTTTATTCATTTATGTAAAATCTTTGTTCCAAAAGCAAAAAAAAAAATGTTTGTGTAGCTCCCTATAAGTCCTGCACACTGGACATTTTTAACCTCTTCTCGCCAGCTGCACATAAATGTGCGGCCTCCCGGCATCTGGGCCTAGACGCCGAGCGGCTGCACATTTGCGTTCTATTAAAAAAGGACATATGTGCTGAGAGCGCGTGCCCTGCGCGCTCCTAGCACACATGTCCGGTACTCATGGAAAGGTCCCGATCTCCTCTTTTGATTGGAACCTGTCCCGATCATGTGACCACCGTGACGGCACGTCACGGCGGTCACATGACCTTGAACCCTGCCCGACCTCCCAGCTTCTGGAACCCTTAAAGGGCCGGGAGGTGCCGGCGTGAAGGGGTTAATGATGTTGTTAGGGGAGTCTGGCATTTTCTTTTCTGTCTCTAAAAGTCCCTTCCATATTAGCCTATGTGTCCAATGACAGGCAGGGGCATTCAGAGGCATAAAAAAAACACTGCCAGTGCATCCAGGAGCAGCAGTGTTTTGGCAGACAAGCCTAAAAATGTGTAAATGCATCTAAACGCATGTAAATGCTAAGCACATTTACAGTTTGAGCATTCATTATGTCAATGGCTGGAATAAATTATCATTCTGGCCATTGAAATGATTTAACACCCAAGCACTTGAGGCACTTAAACGAGTTATGTTTACAAGCATCAAGCTTTTTTTCTGCCAAAACTCTGCTGCGAGGAGGAAAGGCATCTAGGAGAGATGGCCAAACACCCAGTGTGCATGATGTCTACAGTGTTAGCTGGAGTTCAGCTTCAATGTGTTACCCCAGGTTCACACCTAAGCGTTTTCCACAGCGTTTTCCGTTTTACAGAAACGTAGTACAGTTCATTTAACATGATTTCCAAGTGACATTTTCACCCAGTACATTTTTTGGAAAGGGTCAGGGACTTTTTTTAATGCAATAAGTTGCGATTTGGTTCTATAGACTTCAATGGAAATGCTGCAGTAAAACATGTAGTCCTTTTTTGCTGCGTTTTTGCATGTTTTTGATGCATTTTGCATTTTAAATCTGCCTAGCAACAAGAAAAATTAAAAAAAAAAACCCTCCTCGCAAAACACATCAAAAACATGGCAAAACGCAATGCAAAACGCAATGCAGAAATGCTCAAACGCCACCTGCATAGGTGTGAACCTAGCCTTAGTCAAAGTTCATCTAAATCTGTTAGTCCATCTAACACTACCCTCTCCCCAGACTGACAATGCTGCTGTCACTGTTACTCCTTTATAGAGTTGAGACTCTCCAATACAGAAAGTGTGTTAATGGGCGGATTACCAAGTGGAAATAAAGGGAAAAAAGCCTAAAAAAGAAAACTAATGCAGCCATCACATGTAAGGATTGATAGACTGCAATATATTACATTTTTGGGTTTATTATCACTTTATTGCCTGTATACCCTCCAAATGCTGAATCTCATCTCTTATGTGTGTGGCTTTGGACCCTAGTCAGGGAAATTGATGAAAATGAATGGGTCTGCAGGGGCAGATATAGCTGGCGTAGCAGATTGTATTGAGGTGGAAGTGCTGGAGTGCTGAAGATATAGCCGGCGTAACAGATTGTATTGAGGTGGAAGTGCTGGAGTGCTGAAGATATAGCCGGCGTAGCAGATTGTATTGAGGTGGAAGTGCTGGAGTGCTGAAGATATAGCCGGCGTAGCAGATTGTATTGAGGTGGAAGTGCTGGAGTGCTGAAGATATAGCCGGCGTAGCAGATTGTATTGAGGTGGAAGTGCTGGAGTGCTGCAGATATAGCCAGCGTAGCAGATTGTATTGAGGTGGAAGTGCTGGAGTGTGAAGATATAGCCAGCATAGCAGATTGTATTGAGGTGGAAGTGCTGGAGTGCTGAAGATATAGCCAGCATAGCAGATTGTATTGAGGTGGAAGTGCTGGAGTGCTGAAGATATAGCCAGCATAGCAGATTGTATTGAGGTGGAAGTGCTGGAGTGCTGAAGATATAGCCGGAATAGCAGATTGTATTGAGGTGGGAGTGCTGGAGTGTGAAGATATAGCCGGCATAGCAGATTGTATTGAGGTGGAAGTGCTGGGGTGCTGAAGATATAGCTGGCGTAGCAGATTGTATTGAGGTGGAAGTGCTGGAGTGCTGAAGATATAGCCAGCGTAGCAGATTGTATTGAGCTGGAAGTGCTGGAGTGCTGAAGATATAGCCGGCATAGCAGATTGTATTGAGGTGGGAGTGCTGGAGTGTGAAGATATAGCCGGCATAGCAGATTGTATTGAGGTGGAAGTGCTGGGGTGCTGAAGATATAGCTGGCGTAGCAGATTGTATTGAGGTGGAAGTGCTGGAGTGCTGAAGATATAGCCAGCATAGCAGATTGTATTGAGGTGGAAGTGCTGGAGTGCTGAAGATATAGCCAGCGTAGCAGATTGTATTGAGCTGGAAGTGCTGGAGTGCTGAAGATATAGCCGGCATAGCAGATTGTATTGAGGTGGGAGTGCTGGAGTGCTGAAGTTATAGCCGGCATAGCAGATTGTATTGAGGTGGAAGTGCTGGAGTGCTGAAGATATAGCCAGTGTAGCAGATTGTATTGAGGTGGAAGTGCTGGAGTGCTGAAGATATAGCCGGCATAGCAGATTATATTGAGGTGGAAGTGCTGGAGTGCTGAAGATATAGCCAGCATAGCAGATTGTATTGAGGTGGAAGTGCTGGAGTGCTGAAGATATAGCCGGCGTAGCAGATTGTATTGAGGTGGAAGTGCTGGAGTGCTGAAGATATAGCCGGCATAGCAGATTGTATTGAGGTGGAAGTGCTGGAGTGCTGAAGATATAGCCGGCATAGCAGATTGTATTGAGGTGGAAGTGCTGGAGTGTGAAGATATAGCTGGCATAGCAGATTGTATTGCAGTGGAAGTGCTGGAGTGCTGAAGATATAGCCGGCGTAGCTGATTGTATTGAGGTGGAAGTGCTGGAGTGCTGAAGATATAGCTGGCATAGCAGATTGTATTGAGGTGGAAGTGCTGGATTGCTGAAGAAAAGAACTTTTCACTAATACACTGATGTGTATCCAGCCATTCAGCTCTGTGCAACTTTTTGGCCTGTGTATGAAACCTTAGAAATAAAATTGCAAAGCTTTGTGCCATATACTAAACAAATAGCTTTTGTGTAATTCAATCATTCATCTTGGATTCATCATGTATTCCATTTGAGGGACATTTGCTGGCACAAATCGCATTCCCTTTAAAATGGCTATGTAGCATTGTAATAAGCACAACCTTCTGATCAGAGAGGATGACATGTCCAGTGTTCTTCCAGTAACATCAGTCGGTATTATGTAAGTGTTAAACATTGTGTTATAAAGAAATGTAGAATGCTGCAGGCTAGCCTTACGGTGAAGTATTCATTTACCAGTATTATGCAACATGTAGTTATGAAGGACATAAGTATGTATTGATCTCTGAAATCATATTAAAATGAATTCTTTGTAAAATGAACTTGTCAGTGTTTTTTATTTCTTTAAAATGTACAACTTTGCTGCAATATTAAATTGCATTAAGTAATTGAATCCAATCAGAATTCTCTAGAATAATGTCAATCAGTAGATGCCTGATAGCGCTTCTCTGCAGTTTATGAACATAATGCAATGCAATCGTTGTCCACTAGGTGTTGCTGGTATACAGTCATAACCTAACACATAATTGGTGAAGCTGATTTAAAGGGGTAGCAAAGTGAAGTGCCTGAGCAAAGACCTTCATGGCAGGATCACCAGGTATTTTTTAATGAAGCCTGCAGGTTTGTATATATTGAAAATAAAATGGATGTAGTTAAGATTGTATGATATTTTACTGATTAGGTTTAGCTCTACTTTAAAGCAGAACTGTAATTAAAAATTAGCAGGAAAGTTTTTCTTTTTAATTGCAGAAGAGACATGTTTTGCCTCATCTGCAAAAACAGTTCTTACATTCCTCTTCGTAAACTGCTTACATTGTATACTGAGCTGCGCATGCACAGATCAGTGTACAATTCCAGCATCTGTTGGGTGCTGAGATGAATTAGGTCCTGTGTGCATGCGCAAGGGGTTATGTCATCCTGGAAGAACGGTCTGGATAAAAGCGCACAGATGTGTCCCAAAGGAAATAAGTGAATGGTATATGTCAACTATGATTGGTGGGGAAAAAACTCACTGCTGCCATGGTAAAAACACATCGGTTTGTGGGAGGTATAAACAGGAACCAGGCGCTGTGTAGTTTTGTGATAAAAATAATACACCTTGTATGGAGGTGTGCCTTTAATAATTCATATGGTAAAAAAATAAATAACCAGCCTGTGGCTTTAGGAAGCCAGGTTCCAAGATGGACGGCCCGTCCGCTCAGAGGGAAGCAGTGGAGTAGAATGCCTGTCAGTGCAGGGACCACATGTACCCGAAGTCCCAGCATCCTGGATGACGTCACCACGATGTGGAGAGACGGAGGGGGGGTTATGTCATCCTGGCCTGGCCATGGCCAAGGATCTTGCGCTTGGCAGAAGCCAGTGAGAAGATGTTGGTTCTGGTGAGGGAAGTTGCAGATGTTGCATTTTCATTGTATATAAACATTTGAAACTTGCATTTGTTCTTATTTGTAGTGGCAACTTAAAAAAGCAGAAACACGATTCTAGTGCCTTTGTAAAAGAGACAAATCAAAGAATTAGATGTGTAGTGTGATGGTTTGGGGGTTTTCACTCAGTGGTAGTGCTTTTTAGTGAGTTTGATATCTCGGGAAATGCTGTTTAAGGGCATGCTGGCCCACATTTATTCATAAAACAGAAACGTTGATACAGAGAATCAGTTTCCCAAGCAAGGGTTTCCACCATCAACACAAACATAAATGACTCCAGCCTCGAAGCTCTCTCTAGCAGTGCCGCTGCTCAGGCCTGTTGCCTTGGTTCTCCAGACCAGCAATGCTCCAGTACACATTCTGTATCTTGACTCTCTTCCAGCGCCTTGCTGCTCTGTCACTGTCCGCTCCTGCATTGTGCAGACAAACACACACTGGCCACTCCATGTAGCCTCCTTGAATCCTGGGGAAGGATTGGGATCCTCCTGATCTTCCTACTCTCTCACATGGAGCCCTGAACTATTGTCATGTCCTAGATTCTAAAGGCTGTGAACACCTCTACACTCCTTAGGGCAGTGATGGCGAACCCGTGGCACGCGTGCCACAGCCGGCACGCCGAGCCTTATCTGTGGGCACGCCAGGAGAATCCAGCGGCGCGCTGTCTTCCCGGCTGTAGTGTGCGTGACAGCCGGGTCCCAAGTGCGCATGCACAAGAAGCAGTGCTCTTTGTGAATGGTAAGGCGGTACCTGGGACACATGACAGATCCCAGAAGCCGCCGGACCAATCACAAAGCGCAGCGCTTCTCGCGCATGCGCACTGGGCATCCGGCTGTCCGACGAGCGCCCACACTACAGAAGCCGGGAAGACAGCGCGCGGCTGGATAAAGGAACAGGTAAGATAAAAAAAAAACTCTGCGGAAGTAAGAGCGGGTACCTGTCAAATTCAGGTAACCGCTCCCCCTCCCTCCCCAAAGGTCAGCAGTCATCTGTACTGTCCGCAGTCTCTGGTCATCCCTGTGCTGTCCGCAGTCTCTGGTCATCCCCTGTACTGTCCGCAGTCTCTGGTCATCTCCTGTACTGTCCGCAGTCTCTGGTCATCCCTGTGCTGTCCGCAGTCTCTGGTCATCCCTGTACTGTGTCCGCAGTCTCTGGTCATCCCTGTACTGTGTCCGCAGTCTCTGGTCATCTCCTGTACTGTGTCCGCAGTCTCTGGTCATCCCTGTACTGTGTCCGCAGTCTCTGGTCATCCTGTACTGTGTCCGCAGTCTCTGGTCATCCCTGTACTGTGTCCGCAGTCTCTGGTCATCCCTGTACTGTCCGCAGTCACTGGTCATCCCTGTACTATGTCCGCAGTCTCTGGTCATCCCTGTACTGTTAGCAGTCTCTGGTCATCTCCTGTACTTTCCGCAGTCTCTGGTCATCCCTGTACTGTCCGCAGTCACTGGTCATCCCTGTACTGTGTCCGCAGTCTCTGGTCATCTCCTGTACTGTGTCCGCAGTCTCTGGTCATCCCTGTACTGTCCGCAGTCTCTGGTCATCCCTGTACTGTCCGCAGTCTCTGGTCATCCCTGTACTGTGTCCGCAGTCTCTGGTCATCCCTGTACTGTCCGCAGTCTCTGGTCATCTCCTGTACTGTCCGCAGTCTCTGGTCATCTCCTGTGCTGTCCGCAGTCTCTGGTCATCCCCTGTACTGTCCGCAGTCTCTGGTCATCTCCTGTACTGTGTCCGCAGTCTCTGGTCATCCCTGTGCTGTCCGCAGTCTCTGGTCATCCCTGTACTGTGTCCGCAGTCTCTGGTCATCCCTGTACTGTGTCCGCAGTCTCTGGTCATCTCCTGTACTGTGTCCGCAGTCTCTGGTCATCCCTGTACTGTGTCCGCAGTCTCTGGTCATCCTGTACTGTGTCCGCAGTCTCTGGTCATCCCTGTACTGTGTCCGCAGTCTCTGGTCATCCCTGTACTGTCCGCAGTCACTGGTCATCCCTGTACTATGTCCGCAGTCTCTGGTCATCCCTGTACTGTTAGCAGTCTCTGGTCATCTCCTGTACTTTCCGCAGTCTCTGGTCATCCCTGTACTGTCCGCAGTCACTGGTCATCCCTGTACTGTGTCCGCAGTCTCTGGTCATCTCCTGTACTGTGTCCGCAGTCTCTGGTCATCCCTGTACTGTCCGCAGTCTCTGGTCATCCCTGTACTGTCCGCAGTCTCTGGTCATCCCTGTACTGTGTCCGCAGTCTCTGGTCATCCCTGTACTGTCCGCAGTCTCTGGTCATCTCCTGTACTGTCCGCAGTCTCTGGTCATCTCCTGTACTGTTCGCAGTCTCTGGTCATCTCCTGTACTGTGTCCGCAGTCTCTGGTCATCTCCTGTACTGTGTCCGCAGTCTCTGGTCATCTCCTGTACTGTCCGCAGTCTCTGGTCATCTCCTGTACTGTCCGCAGTCTCTGGTCATCCCTGTACTGTGTCCGCAGTCTCTGGTCATCCCTGTACTGTGTCCACAGTCTCTGGTCATCTCCTGTACTGTGTCCGCAGTCTCTGGTCATCCCTGTACTGTCCGCAGTCTCTGGTCATCTCCTGTACTGTGTCCGCAGTCTCTGGTCATCCCTGTACTGTGTCCGCAGTCTCTGGTCATCCCTGTACTGTCCGCAGTCTCTGGTCATCCCTGTACTGTGTCCGCAGTCTCTGGTCATCCCTGTGCTGTCCGCAGTCTCTGGTCATCTCCTGTACTGTGTCCGCAGTCTCTGGTCATCCCTGTACTGTGTCCGCAGTCTCTGGTCATCTCCTGTACTGTGTCCGCAGTCTCTGGTCATCTCCTGTACTGTGTCCGCAGTCTCTGGTCATCCCTGTACTGTGTCCGCAGTCTCTGGTCATCCCTGTACTGTCCGCAGTCTCTGGTCATCCCTGTACTGTGTCCGCAGTCTCTGGTCATCCCTGTACTGTCCGCAGTCTCTGGTCATCCCTGTACTGTCCGCAGTCACTGGTCATCCCTGTACTATGTCCGCAGTCTCTGGTCATCCCTGTACTGTCCGCAGTCTCTGGTCATCTCCTGTACTTTCCGCAGTCTCTGGTCATCCCTGTACTGTCCGCAGTCACTGGTCATCCCTGTACTGTGTCCGCAGTCTCTGGTCATCTCCTGTACTGTGTCCGCAGTCTCTGGTCATCCCTGTACTGTGTCCGCAGTCTCTGGTCATCCCTGTACTGTCCGCAGTCTCTGGTCATCTCCTGTACTGTCCGCAGTCTCTGGTTATCTCCTGTACTGTTCGCAGTCTCTGGTCATCTCCTGTACTGTTCGCAGTCTCTGGTCATCTCCTGTACTGTGTCCGCAGTCTCTGGTCATCTCCTGTACTGTGTCCGCAGTCTCTGGTCATCTCCTGTACTGTGTCCGCAGTCTCTGGTCATCTCCTGTACTGTCCGCAGTCTCTGGTCATCCCTGTACTGTGTCCGCAGTCTCTGGTCATCCCTGTACTGTGTCCGCAGTCTCTGGTCATCTCCTGTACTGTGTCCGCAGTCTCTGGTCATCCCTGTACTGTCCGCAGTCTCTGGTCATCTCCTGTACTGTGTCCGCAGTCTCTGGTCATCCCTGTACTGTGTCCGCAGTCTCTGGTCATCCCCTGTACTGTCCGCAGTCTCTGGTCATCCCTGTACTGTGTCTGCAGTCTCTGGTCATCCCTGTACTGTGTCTGCAGTCTCTGGTCATCCCTGTACTGTGTCCGCAGTCTCTGGTCATCCCTGTACTGTCCGCAGTCTCTGGTCATCCCTGTACTGTCCGCAGTCTCTGGTCATCTCCTGTACTGTGTCCGCAGTCTCTGGTCATCCCTGTACTGTGTCCGCAGTCTCTGGTCATCTCCTGTACTGTGTCCGCAGTCTCTGGTCATCCCCTGTACTGTGTCCGCAGTCTCTGGTCATCCCTGTACTGTGTCCGCAGTCTCTGGTCATCCCTGTACTGTCCGCAGTCTCTGGTCATCCCTGTACTGTCCGCAGTCTCTGGTCATCCCTGTACTGTGTCCGCAGTCTCTGGTCATCCCTGTACTGTGTCCGCAGTCTCTGGTCATCTCCTGTACTGTGTCCGCAGTCTCTGGTCATCCCTGTACTGTGTCCGCAGTCTCTGGTCATCCCTGTACTGTGTCCGCAGTCTCTGGTCATCCCTGTACTGTTAATTAGTTTGCACTACTGTACGAGTTGTTTTTTCTAAACCAAAAGCTCGATATTCAGGTTTCATTGCAGTGTTGGCACTTTGAAAGAAATAAGTTGGTTTTGGGTTGCAGTTTGGGCACTCGGGCTCAAAAAGGTTCGCCATCACTGCCTTAGGGACTCCTTCTCTCCCAAAGCACTTTGGAGTCTCCAACCTCCAGCTCCTGATTGGGGAATTACAGAACCAGAAGAAAGATGAAAAACCACTCCACTCAGAACTGACATTCTGGAGCCCAGCACTCTGCATATGTACAAACCCTGTGTCACTTTCTCCTTTTTCCACAGTGGCAGGGCCTTGCCCTGCCAAGGTAGGAAACCATAACATATTTTGGTAATCCAAAAATTTGTAGTTAAAATTTTAGTTATCTCTAATTATTTTCTTCTTTTTTTTTGCATTTTGTATAGAAACTGTTTAAACTTGTGATAATTTTTGTAATGCTGAGCTTGGGAGGGGGGGATGCATCCTCACTTTGGGTGCTAAAGGACCTTATCCTGGCACTGTGCACACTACACTTTGTGCAGTTTAAAGCTCCACATGGCTCCATATTATACACTCTGTTGTATGTTATAAACACCCAACTTTTCATACTATATACCAGGGGCGGACTGACAACTCATGGGGCCCCCAGGCAATAGGGGATCATGGGGCCCCTGTGTCCTTGCCCAAACTCAAAAACCTATGAAAAAGGTACCAGGGGCATCTCATGGGGCCCCCTACTGACCCCGGGTCCTCGGGCAGTGCCCGAGTTTCCAAATGGTCAGTCCGCTCCTGCTATATACTGTCGTATATAACTTTCTATTGCCCTCCTCATACAGACCAGATAGCAGATTGCACTTATTGTCACAGACTCTTTTTTGCTCAAATCTTGGGCTACGTGCAGTAGTTACACTCCATTTACTGTAGATATAAAAGTCTACACACCCCTGTTAAAATGTCAAGTTTCTGTGATGTAAAAGAATGAGACAAAGATAAATAATTTCAGAACTTTTTCCACCTTTAATGTGACCTATAAACTGTACAACAAAATAATATGGTTGCATAAGTGTGCACACCCTTAAACTAATACTTTGTTGACGCACCTTTTTATTACAGCGCTCAGTCTCTTTGGGTATGAGTCTATCAGCATGGCACATCTTGACTTGACAAAAATTGCCCACTCTTCCTTGCAAAAACACTCCAAATCTGTCAGATTGCAAGGGCATCTCCTGTACACAGCCCTCTTCAGATCACCCCACAGATTTTCAATTGGATTCAGGTCTGGGCTCTGGCTGGGCCATTCCAAAACTTTAATCTTCTTCTGGTGAAGATTAAAGGTGAAGGCCATTCCTGTTGATTTGGATGTATGCTTTGGGTCGTTGTCATGCTGAAAGATGAAGTCCCTCTTCATGTTCAGCTTTCAGGCAGAAGCCTGAAGGTTTTGTGCCAATATTGACTGGTATTTGGAACTGTTCATAATTCCTCTACCTTGACTAAGGCCCCAGTTCCAGCTGAAGAAAAACAGCCCCAAAGCATGATACTGCCACCACCATGCTTCACTGTGGGTATGGTGTTCTTTTGGTGATGTGCAGTGTTGTTTTTGCGCCAAACATATCTTTTGGAATTATGGCCAAAAAGTTCAACCTTGGTTTCATCAGACCAGAACACATTATCCCACATACTTTTGTGAAATATCAGATGTGTTTTTGCAATATTTAGTCGGGCTTGGATGTTTTTCTTCGTAAGAAAAGGCTTCCGTCTTTACACTCTACCCCATAGCCCAGACATATGAAGAATACAGGAGATTGTTATCACATGTACCACACAGCCAGTACTTTCCAGATATTCCTGCAGCTCCTTTAATGTTGCTGTAGGCCTCTTTGCAGCCTCTCAGAACAATTTTCTTTTCATCAATTTTGGAGGGATGTCCAGTTCTTGGTAATGTCACTGTTGCGCCATATTTTCTCCAGTTGATGAGTGTCTTTACTATGTTCCATGGTATATCTAAATACCTTGGAAATTCTTTTGTACCCTTCTTCTGGCTGATACCTTTTAACAATGAGATCCCTCTGATGCTTTGGAAGCTCTCTGCAGACTATGGCTTTTGCTGTAGGATGTGACTAAGAAAATATTAGGAAAGACCTACTAGAACAGCTGAACTTTAATTGGGGTTAATCAGAGTCACTTTAAATGATGGCTGGTGTGTGCTGACTCTTATTTAACATGATTTTGAATGTGATTGCTTAATTCTGAACACAGCTACATCCCCAGTTATGAAGGTGTGCATTCTTATGCAACCATAGTATTTTAGTTTTTTATGTTTACTCCCCTCCCCTAAAAGATTTGTTTGTTTTGCAATTGAGTTGTACAGTTTATAGGTCACATTAAAGGTGGAAAACGTTCTGAAATGATTTATCTTTGTCTCATTTTTTTACATCACAGAAACCTGACATTTTAACAGGGGTGTGTAGACTTTTTATATCCACTGTATGTGCATTTCAGTAGCCTATTTATGAGTATCTTAATAGCAGGTAGTTACCTTTGTAAACCCAGTACTGCAAGAGCTAACATGTACTATATAGAAAATATCAGAAAACATGGGAAGGAGGTAATTGGGCTATTACCAGGGCTATTACCAGGGCCCACCTAGGCCTATGCTGCTTTAGGCCTGGTTCACACCAATGCACTATGCGTTTTGTCCATCTAGCAGTGCTTTTTGCGGTGCGTTTGGTCTTTTTTCATGTGTTTTTTTTTCACGAGTTTTTGATGCCTTTTTTTGTTGCTGGACAGATTAAAAATGCAAAACGCATCAAAAACGCACTACATGCATTTTCTCTAGCATCTCCATTGAAGTCTATTGAGCCAAGAACACAACGTTTTGCCTTTAAAAAGGTCCCTGATCCTTTCCAAGAATGCAGCAGCTCAAAAAAGCATAGATGTGAACATGTTTCATAGGAAACCATGTTAAATGGACTGTAGTGCATTTCTGCAAAAAGCGCTAAAAATGCATAGGTGTGAACCAGACCTAATTGGTGGTTTTGCCCATGACAGTTTCTTATTTAGTTGCCTAGAACAGAGTATTGTGTGAATAAGCACAGCAGTGTGTAAATATAAAAAGCAGTTGTGCATTTACACCCCCAGTATATGTGGAACAAATGCAAGGATGAATAAGTAATACGTTATACACAGCCAAAGTATACCTAGGTGGGCAGCGATGGACCCACCATTTTTGCTCCATGTTTACACCTGCTTACTAGAGTGTCACCTTATGAGCGGCCAGATCACTCACGTAAGTACATTTTAAGTTGAAGTTCCCTGATGGGCCCCCTAGCACCTTGAGACCCCAGGCAACAACATAGGCTGAGCAGATAGCATGTACCTCTGTTTACAAAGCCGTTTGTACATAGTGCAAAGTGCGGGTGTACAGGCAGGCTATGTATAGGCACAGAGGAGGTGAACATGCTCCATTCTCATGACACAGTGATGTGGTGAGTGATTACAATGATAAAGGAAAAGCCACATTAATTTGCAAGTTGGACTTTAATACACATCACTCCACATCCTGGCCATGAATTTGTCCTCATCTCACTGCTAACAACATCAGACAGCAGCAAGTTCAAAGTCCCAGGACTACACTGACAGTCATTTGTCCCTAATTATACAGGGCATGCTGCCCCTCTGATACTGTAGTGCTCATGAGATCTCACCTCCCCTTTGTTTCCAAGAGTTGTATGTGCCTGCCGCAGCATTCATCCTACCCGCACACAATCAGATATGTACAGTATACATTGCCCATAAATGCTGGGTTTATCTACACCTAAATGTATTATAGCCTAGAGCAGGGGTGGACTGACCATATGGAAACTTGGGCACTGCCTGAGGGCCCGGGGTCAGTAGGGGGCCCCATGAGATGCCCCTGGTACCTTTTTCATAGGCTTTTTTGATTTTGGGCAAGGACACAGGGGCCCCATGATCCCTATTGCCCGGGGGCCCCATGAGTTGTCAGTCCGCCCCTGGCCTAGACACCAGAAATATAAACCACAGTATACTGTATATCTGCATACACTGTACAAAATACTTCTTTTGCTCCCAGGGGCAGACTGACAACTCATGGGGCCCCCGTGCAATAGGGGGATCATGGGGCCCCTGTATCTTTGCCCAAACTCAAAAAAGCCTATGAAAAAGGTACCAGGGGCATCTCATGGGGCCCCTACTGACCCCGGGTCCTCGGGCAGTGCCCGAGTTTCCAAATGGTCAGTCTGCCCCTGTTTGCTCCAAATGTGATCTATTTTAACAAATGTTTTTAAAGTGTTCTGTATCACTGGCGATAGAGTACATGTAACACTTTGTCCCATCGTCTAGGTGTTGTCTACTGCAGACCATAGACGGATGAATTTTCAGACGAAAAACGAAAAATCGGTCGTTCTGTTGCCACCAATGCTTACGAAAATCAGACGTTTTTCGTAAATTTTCCAGCATGATCGATAAAAGAAACGAGGAGGAACCGCGAAAATCGGCCAACTAACGGTGCGAATATTCTTTCGGATGAAAATTCGGCCGATAAACGAACCGTCTATGGCTTGCATAAGGCTAGTTGTGAGAGCTGACAGGGCACCCATCAAGTGAAAGTAAGTTCACCGCAGCATTTTGCCGACTGCTATTTGTACATTGAGCAGCTTTTTTTTAACTTGGGCTTATGTAAGAAATTTTGCATCAGTTTCTTGGCAGACCCCCAGTTTAAGGGCTTTTCCTTGGGGAGTGATTTTTGGACCCCTTAAGAAAAGTATCTATGATTGAGCAATAGGGAAGGTAGAGATACAGGTATGATACTATCTGAGTATAGGTGGATGCATAGAAATAATGGGTTTGTAAAGTATGACGGTTTATCATTTTGTTATTTGAAAAAAGGACAAGCCCTTATGTGATGAAACGGGAAAAGCCAGGGGTTATGGGAGCACAGATGGGTGAGGTGAGTGCCGAAATAGAGACTGTTAGGGGATCAATAAAGCAATTTATGGATGGAGATGTGGGTTAAAGAGTGATTACTTTTAGTCCATTTAACACTATTAGGTATATAATCGGGAATAGCAATCGGGGTGGGTATACATACACAAGTAACATATCCATTAAGATATAGGGGTTGAGTTACTAAAGGTAAATAGGCTGTGCACTGCGAGTGCAGTTGCTTTATGTCCAAGGGGAAGCTCTTAATTGAGGAGAAGCTCTGCTGATTTCTTTCATCCAATCATGTGTAAGCAAAAATACCGTTTTTTTTATGTTCCTTGCATGTTCCCCTCAGATGCTTTAAAAAAGAAAGAATGATGTACAAAGTTTAGCCTATAGAAATGAAATCTCAGTTAGTGTGGTAATACTGGGAGAAGATGGTTGGTTGCTACAAATAACACACTAGATCGAGGGTCAGCAACCCACCGAACATGGTCTACCTGTTGACCATGGGCAGGTGACAAGTAGACCGTGGACAGGTCCATCCCCCCCATTTCCCCCAGCCTCCTCCACTGCTGCTGTCAATCTCATGTACATACACATGTAACCAGGGGCGGGCTGACCATTTGGAAACTCGGGCACTGCCCGAGGGCCCGGGGTCAGTAGGGGGGCCCCATGAGATGCCCCTGGTACCTTTTTCATAGGCTTTTTTGAGTTTGGACAAGGACACAGGGGCCTCATGATCCCCTATTGCCCGGGGCCCCCATGAGTTGTCAGTCCGCCCCTGCACGTAACATCCATAAAGATATAGGGGTTGAGTTACTAAAGGTAAATAGGCTGTGCACTGAGAGTGCAGTTGCGTTATATCCGTGGGGAAGCTCTTAATTGAGGCGAAGCTCTGCTGATTTCTTTCATCCAATCATGTGCAAGCAAAAATACTGTTTTTTTTTATGTTCCTTGCAAGTTCCCCTCAGATCTAGAGCAACTGCACTTTCAATGCACTTCTAAGTGTACTTGGAGTGCACAGCCTATTTGCCTTTAGTAAATCAGCCCCTCACTGTATATTGGGATTTTAGGAGCACAGCCATGATATATATTATTCATGTAATGTTCCTACAGAAAGTAAGTATCTAAGTACTATTCCTCCTGGTGCCACTTTCAGCTCATGGTTGAGGGATCATAGCCGGGCCCCCAGTCCAGGTCCTAAGTTTTTTCATCACATTGTATTATAAGTAAGTAAGTACTATTCCTCCTGGTGCCACTTTCAGATCATGGTTGAGGGATCATAGCCGGGCCCCCAGTCCAGGTCCTAAGTTTTTTATCCCATTGTATTATAAGTACTGTATACCTAAATTTATATTAAGATGTATATGGCAAAGAGTTTGAGAAATTGTAGTTTATCTATAATTTACATGTCATATATTTACCTCTGTGTTTCTCCTGAGGAAGCAGACCATTGGTCTGGGAAACGTGTAGAGAAATTCCTTCATGGACACTCTGACATGGATATAGGATTAGGTTTATTTTGAAGATGTGATGCTAAACATTGAGTAGGTCTGATCGTTGGGAGCAGAGGATATATGTGATATTATTATTATTATTACTACGAGTTTATATAGCGCCAAAGGGTTTGCTCAGCGCTGTACAATAGGGGGGACAATACATGGCACAGTACAACAACAACAAACAACGTACGAGGGGTAAGAGGGCCCTACTCTTACGAGCTTACAATCTAGGAGATAAAAATGATATACACATGGAAATGTGTGAAAAAATGTATGCAGTCTCCTGTATCTCCAGTCTCCATGTATGCAGTATATACAGTATATCTGAACAGCAAAGATTAATGAATTTTCAAGAATTTATTAATGTTGTGAGAATTTTCAAAATTGTAATTAGGGAGATGGAACAAAGTACACACTTTGTCCCCTAGAAAACAGAACACATTAATAAAAATCAAAATGAGACATCTTCTTTAAAGTAACTTTAGTTTTTCTACCATGCATTATTACCTCCATTTAGTTTATACAGCTCCATGTTATATACAGAGGTGCACAGAGATGCTTCAAAAAAGGAAGGATGATGTACAAAGTTTAGCCTATAGAAATGAAATCTCAGGTAGTGTGGTAATACTGGGAGAAGATGGTTGGTTGCTACAAATAACACACTAGATCGGGGGTCGGCAACCCGTTGAACAGGCAGGTGACAGGTAGACCGCGGACAGGTCCCCCCCCCCCCCATTTCCCCCAGCCTCCTCCACTGCTGCTGTCAATCTCAGTGCACAGCGTAGAGGAAGGCAGCACAGCTCAGGACAGAGAGCGGGGGGAGGAGCTGGCCAAATGAACTTATCATACTAACCAGGACCAACCTAGCAACCAATCACCTGCAGGTTAATATGTAAAGTTCATTTGACCAGCTTCTCCGTCCTGAGCTCTGCTGCCTTCCTCTCCGCTGTGCACTGAGATTGACAGCAGCAGTGGAGGAGGCTGGGGGAAATGGGGGAGGGGGAGCCAGAGGTCACTGCTATGGGGGAAAGGAGGGGCAGAGAACACTACTGGGGGGAGGGGGGTGACATGCAGAGGACATTGTTATGGGCAGGGCCACCCCCATAGAACTGTCCTCTACCACCCATAAAATCACCCCTCCCACAGTAGTGTCCTCTGCCCCCCCTTTCCCCCATAGCAGTGACCACTGGCCCCCTCCCGCCCAAGCAATGTCCTCTGCCCCCCTTTCCTCCATAGCAGTGACCTCTAGCCCCCTTTCCCTCTCCCTAGAAATGTCCTCTGCCCCCCTTTCCACCATCAGCAGTGTCCTCCCCCCCCTTCCCTCCCTTGGACAGGTATCTAAAAAATCTGAACTCCCAGCAAGTGGCTGGGGATTGGGATTCCTCTGCCCCCCCCCACCCTGTTGCCCCAAGGCAGCTGCCTAAGCAGCCTTATGCTGGCACCCAGCATACGGCTGCTTAGGCAGCCACGTTAGGGCACAAGGGTAGCTGGGGGGGGGGGGGGGGGGTGGCAGAAAAATCCCAATCCCCAGCCACTTGCTGGGAGTTCAGATTTTTAAAATATCTGCCTTCCAACTATCCCCTTTATTGTCCTCCTGCAGCAGCTGAAAGGTCCTCCTTGCCCTCCCACCACCCACCAGTGTACTGCTGCTGCAGGAGGATAATCCAGGGGATTGGTTCTAGAGCACCTCCCCCACTGCTCCCTCCCATCCTTGTCCTCTTTTTCTCTTTTTCTGCTGTCTGGCCCTTCCCCCAAGTGCTCCCCTTTCAACAGGGCTCCTAAAGAAAATGTGAAAAATATTAAAAATTAAAAATGTAAAAATAAAAACTGCTGACACCATCCACTGCCCTACTGACACCAACCTCTGCCCTACTGATGCTGCCCACTGCTCTACTAACACCATCCACTGCTCTACTGACTCCAACCTCTGCCCTACTGACACCATCCACTGCTCTACTGACTCCAACCTCTGCTCTACTGACACCAACCTCTGCCCTACTGACACCATCCACTGCTCTACTGACTCCAACCTCTGCTCTACTGACACCAACCTCTGCCCTACTGAAACCATACACTGCTCTACTGACTCCAACCTCTGCTCTACTGACACCATCCACTGCCCTACTGACAATAACCTCTGCCCTACTGATGCTGTCCACTGCTCTACTGACACCATCCACTGCTCTACTGACACCAACCTCTGCCCTACTGATACCATCCACTGCTCTACTGACTGACAACAACCTCTGCCCTACAGACATCATCCACTGCCCTGCTGACTGACAACCTCTGCTCTACTGACACCGTCCACTGCCTTACTGACTGACACAGTCCATTTTTAAGGTTGGCTAAGTTTGTATTTTTACAGTGACATTTGTTTTATTATATTTTCCTACATTTTCCTTGCTATTTAGTTAGACCTTGCTAGTTTTTGGGGGTTTTTTTTAAATGGCGCTGAACCCCGGTGATCTTTGATTTTTTTTCATCTTGTTCAGGTAGATCTCCACCTCTCAAAGGTTACCTATCCCTGTGCTAGATAATAATTGTTGTTGGTAGTATACACGACGTTTGTCATATTGCTGTTTAGGAAATAATTCCATGCTTTCTAAGAATTTTTTATGTTTTCTCTAAAGGAGTAAATTGTACTATAGTACTTGGCACGCATATACTCTCTCGTTATCTGCTCTGATATTGACTTAACTCTGATAATAACTGGACTCTGCTGGTCATCGAGAATTAGGATGAAAATTCAGCAAAAGGTCATATTTATTCTACATGTTAAATGCAGGTAGTGCTTGCCAGGAACATACTGTATAAAATAATTCAAATATAGAATTTGACATTTAGCTAGGGAGAATTGAGTTTCTTACCCAGTTAGCAGGGACAGGAAGTACCTACCTGTCGCCAACTGATGTAGGCCATAGATGGGTCGAAAACCGGCTGTTTTTTTAATTACTTCTGTCCCTGCAGAGAGCTCCACTATTATATTTGACATGAAAAAGTATTGCAACAATGTATCTATTTGTATCCATTTCGGATACAGATGTTTTTATTTGGATACAAATAGACACATTGTTGCAATACTTTTTCATGTCAAATATAATAGCGGACTGGAATTCTTATTCTTTTTCTTTTTTTCCTCTTCTTCATTTTCTTCTTTTTCCTCTTCTTTTTCGTCTTCTTTTCTTCTTCTTTTTCTTCTTCTTCTTTTTCGTCTTCTTCTTCTTCTTGCAGGTCACGGCTCATGCGCAGATTTTTTATCGGTAAAAAGATCGGCCAATTTGCCCATCATTGCCAGGAAAATCGTCCGATCGGCAAAATCGGACGATTTTTTTCCAACTTAAAAAAAAATGTGCCAAAATCCCAAAAATTGGCCGACCAATTAACCCACTAACGGTGCGAAAATTGGCCGATTTTCGACCCATCTATGGACTGCATTACTCTGGGGTAATTAATAAGCAAAAAATATTTACAGACAATAGAGGGCAGCAGATCCCTACACAAGGTTGCCAACTAGATTCTTTTGGGCAGCATCCTAAGAAATCATAGAAAGCTTAAAGTTTTCATGGGCACAAAATCATGACAATCATAAACTCCCCACAGCGGTGTTATTAATAATTTTTTTGTCCTAGCCTTTTTTAGGTAACACTTATGTGGTATAACATCACACTGTATCTCTATAAAGGAGCACCTCACTATCACTTCTATTACCATCCATCAATACCACAGAATAGATTTTTATCAGTTAATGGAGTTTAGATGATGCATGAGGCTGAATTCACAAGGTTACCACACCAGGATAAGTACCAGTACCTTCATTTTCATTTCTAATATCATAAGTGAGTCGTTTTCATTTGAGTCTAATGAAATGTGACAATGAGAGTCACATGACTGAAAGTAGGGTATCTTACGAATGTGTTATCACATTCGTGAATATTGCCACATTTGTGAATAGACTTCATACCTGACTGATACTCTAATGCAGGGGTCAGCAACCAGAAGATTTTGATCTACCAGTCGATCTCAGCCAGGTGACTGGTAGATTGCGGTCTTGGCTTGCTGACCCGCCATCCCAGAGCATCAAACAGAGGGACTACTTGTAAAGTTGGAGCTGTAGTAGGGAGCAAGAGCCACATAAGTGGATGTCTCCTCTGTAACTGGCTCCTGCCCCAACTGTACTCCACCCCCCCAAGATTTACGTGTGAACATGCCCTAAGGGTGCCGCTGAGGGCTCTTTCACAAGTACAGCCGGCACTGCTGCTCCTCTGAAAAGCAATCCGAGTGTGTTTTGGCAGGTGGTCAGGAAGCAATATGTTGCCTCCTCACCACCTGATTTAAACCCATGATTGTCATGCGTTTGCAACACGGTAGTATGGCAATTAGAGGTTGCAATCAGGTGTGAGGAGGCAAAACTGCGCAATACTGTGCTCGGTGATCTTTGACTTCTCCTATGTTGTTCAGGTAGATCTCCACCTCTTTAACCTCTTCACGCCAGCCGAATGCAAATGTGTGGCCTCCCGGCGTCTGGGCCTAAACGCTGAGCGGGCGCACATTTGCGTTCTATTAAAAAAAAAACATATGTGCTGAGTGCGCGCGCCCTGCGCGCTCCAAGCACACATGTCCGGTACTCACAGAAAGGTCCCGATCTCCTCTTCCGATTGGGACCTTTCCCGATCATGTGACCACCGTGACAGCGTGTCATGGCGGTCACATGACTCTAAACCCCGCCCCGCCTCCCTAATTCTGAAACCCTTAAAGGGCCGGGAAGTGGCGGCGCCAAGGGGTTAAGGTTGCCTACTCCTGCACTAATGGAATGCAAAAACAATATTAATAATACATTTCCACATAGGTATGGACAACTTCAATCATTCTATTTTATTTTAGTGCCATTTAAAAATGTTTGTCGATGTCTTGGTAAATTCTGTTTGGTAATATAGAGTCTTTTCTTTCCGTAAAATCTTTATTTTTTTTCCCTTGAACGGCAGTATTTCACTATAATATCTTCATTTGCAATCATTTCTCTTTCTTCTTATGACTGATCAAGCTATAAATAGAAAAAAGTCTGGCCCTCATGCAATGTAACAATCCTGTAATGCATCACAAGCCATATTTAGCATCCTCGCCATTTCTAGGTCTGTGCTTTATCTTGTTTCTATGACAACAGCTGGCGATGAAGCGGCTCCATGTGCTCCCACAGACAGCTCTGACAAGGGAGTGGGCTGTTTTGCCTTACTGTACCCCTAGAGATTTAGCAGAAAATACACGGGTCTCCACTGACTTGGGAAGGGAAGGCAGTGACAAAAGGTAAGGTTACTAAGAGGAAAAGTTCAGATTTTTTTATTTTAGTATTCCTGTATGAATCATTTTTATTATTTTAATATTTATTTATAATGTATTATAATTTATAATAATACTATTTTATATTTATTATATTTTTTTTAAATAAAAGGAAAGTACAAATGAGCAGCAGGATCAACAATCAGACTGTAGCAGTTTTCACCACAGTAGACCATTGCAACACAACTGATAATGGTGTCCATTTATGAACCAGCAGTAATAGATCGCTGCTCAGTTTTCCGGCATTCTCGGAGAACACAGTTCTCTTGTGAATGCCGTTTATGAAACATATGTAGATCAGTTCTCCAAACGAAGGGAGAATGATCTACAAACGCTGGAAAACGGCTGATTTTACTATAATCTCGCGAGATTACAGTAAAAGATCAGTTTACTAAGCAGAGGCAAATTATCTCTGCTTAGTCTGCGGTCCCTCCGATTCTCCAGCTCTGGGCTGGAGAATCTGGAGGGAGAACACAGATCTCCAGTGAAGGGCTGAACATGTTCTCCTGAGTGTTATAAACTGTGAATGACCAGAGAATAACTGCGATCCTCTGAATCACAGCTATTCTCTGTGTCATAAAAGGACACTGTCTAGTAGGGAACTGGGATTCACCAAATTTAGGTGTTGATCCTCAAACATATTAAATCAATGTACCATGTAAGTATGGTAAAAAAGAGTGAAAAAAAAGATAACTAGGAAGGGAAAATTAGACAAGGAAGAAATTGGAAAAAAAAAGGAATAGAAAAGGGTTTAAAAGCTAAAGTAGCAAATAGAAAAGAACAGGCCATAGATGGTTGAACCCCTCAGCTTGGCTTCCGACTCCCCAGTATAGCCCCAATATTGCATAGGGGATTGTAGATTGTAGGGGTTCCAAATTTTCTCAAATCTAGTTTGTTTATTGCAAAGAATACTAGCTGAATTTTCATGGAGCATTATCCAAGAAAGCTTGTTCTTAGTCACACAACTGGAGAGTTCCATGCTTATATGATGGACAAATCGATAAAGAGGGCCACTTTAACATTTTGTACAATATTGACAGTAGTCACAGAATGGATCAGGCTAAAGACTATGGTCCAAAAATGTTTGATTTTCAGGCAGATCCACTAAATGTGGTACATGGTGCTCTCCAGTCCGCAACCTTGGAATCAGAGGGGAAGCAGTAGGAAAGATCTTTGTGATTCTCAATGGTGCCATATAACAGCTAGACAAGACTTTTTGTAATTCAGCTCTATAAGTGTATAATTGAGGATCCCCCTGATTTTTTTTGTTTAGTATTTAAAATGAATTTCCCCTACATGGAAGATAAAAAAATCCCATTACAAATATATATTATTCAGCTTTTATGCACACATTTATATATTATTCACACCACACTTGAATTATAAAGCATTACATATGCAACTTGTGCAGCACAGTGGCTAAATGGTTAGCACTTCTGCCTGCCAGTACTAGGATCATTGGTTCAAGTCCCAGCCACGGCACCTCCTGCTTGGAGTTTGCATATTCTCCCTGTGTCTGCGTGGGTTTCCTCTGGGTACTCCAGTTTCCTCCCACACTCCAAAGACATGTTGGCAGGTTAATTGGCTCCTGTCTAAATTGGCCCTAGTATGTGTATGTATGAATGTGAGTTAGGGACCTTAGATTGTACAGCCCTTGAGGGTTAGGGACTGATGTGAATGTACAATATATATGTAAAGTACTGTGCATATTAACGGCGCTATATAAGTACCTGGAATATATAAATAAATAAAACTTCAAAGCTTTATATACATCATGTAAAGGCAAAGTAAACTAATGTGCTCAATTAGGTTTAATTTTACTGTAGTCATAAAAGTGAAATATATTTCTGATTGGATGGTAGATATGGATATGACTTACTTTTGAATTAATGGTTGTTGAATTGCTGATAATTACTAGTGGCCATCTGGCATTGAGAATATATATTCCCAATAAGCAGACTCATACACGTAGATGACCTAGTCCCTGAATCTGTTGATATGGATAATGGAACAATAAATGAGTTAAAACTGATGGCTTTTTTTGTTATCCAATAAGTATGTTTTTTGTTATAAATCATGTGTGTCAAAGGTCCCTTGTCCCTTGTCCCTAAAACCAATTTATTACACAACATGTAATGGTTCATACCTGAAAAAATGGTAAAATAGAAAATGTCTGTTGTCTTTGTTTTGCTAAACAAAGCTCTCTTTCTCTCAAACCCCTGCGCATGGATGCATTCTCCCCAACAGAGGGGATAGCAAATTATGCAAGTGAAGGGATTTGAATCAGAGTTAAGGAGCCCTGTGATGATAGGGGTAAGCAGTAGTAACTGAGAGACATTTAGCAATGTCCTAGTAACAGGGCAGGGGGGAGAGACACTGTCTCTGGGAGTTTTTCAGCCAGGCTTCAGGTGGTATATAAATGTTCTACAATTATAGCAAGACCGTTATTCAATTTCACTCGGAGCTTTTTTTTTTTTTAATGTACAAGCACCCTTTACCTGCATAGGCAAACCCCAATTGGGTGACATTTAGGGGGAGATTTACTAAAAGTGGTAAGCTCTAACGAGCAGGGTCCTCTGTTTCCTCTTGTACCAAATTGTATTGTAACTGTAATGTCTACCTTCATTTTGTAAAGCGCTGTGCAAACTGTTGGCGCTATATAAATCCTGTATAATAGTAATAATAATAAAAGTGGTGCACTCGGAATCTGGTGCAGCTGTGCATGGTAGCCAATCAGCTTTTAATTTAAGTTTGTTCAATTAGGCTTTGATAATAAAACCTAGAAACTGACTGGTTACCATGCACAGCTGCACCAGATTTTGCATACTATGGCTGATCTCCTGATGCAACTTTTGAGCCGCTTCCTGTCCGCATATATGAACGCCTGTGTCAGATGCATATCATTGCTCTGCTCCAGCTTTCCAACAGTGCCAGTGGCGACAATGCAAACGTAGGGTCTGTTGGCATGGCCACTCATAGTCTCCAGTGGAAACATATGCGACAGGATGACAAAGCAGAACAGCAATTCAGAGACAAGGATGCACTATAACAGAAAGTGTCTAAAAAAAATTACCTTCATAGTGGGTACCAGGTATTATAATTAAAAACATAGAACATAGAAATATAGAAAAGTGGTGGTGGAAAAAGACCGAGTGGTCCATCGAGTGTGCCTGTTTTTCTTTTTTGTGTTTTTTTTGGGGGGGGGGCGGTGTTTATTTTCTTTTTTTGTTTTTGTGGGTTTTTTTGTGGTTTGTTTTTATGGGGGGTGGTGTTTTTTTTTGTTTTTTGTTAACTTTTTTTGTCTGAGTGTAGATCTTTGCTTGTCCCAAGCATGTTTAAAGCTATTTACTGTTGGCTGGCTTACTACCTCTGCTAGAAGTTTATTCCAATCATCAACTACTCTTTCAGTAAAATAGTACTTTCTGAGATTAGTTTTGAACATTCCTCAAGTTAGTTTAAGATCATGTCCCCGTGTTCTTGATTTTGGTTTTATGTTGAAAATACTGCCCTCCTGAACCTTATTCACCCCCTTGATGTATTTAAGGGTTTTAATCATGTCTCTTCTTTTCTCCAGACTGTACATATTAAGTTCCTGATAAGGAAAAAAGGAGAGGCACCTTCTAAGTGCAGTATAAAAAGATATTTAATAAGCCACAAATGGTTAACCTCACAATGTGAAAGTAATAATAAAAACCATCAGTATAGCCGTAATCCGTGTCCTGCAGGGGTCCGTCCAGTGGGGTTCCTGAAGTCGCTCTTGATATGTTTTATCCCCCAGACCTTTCACAATTTTTGTTACCCATCTCTAGACTCGTTCTATCTTATCAATATCTTTTTGTAAGTGCGGTCTCCAAAACTGGACACAGTATTCTAAATGAGGTCTAACTAAAGATCTATATAGGGGAATCTGGACCTTCTTCCTCCTGCTTGTGACCCCTCTAGTGATGCATCCTAGAATTCTGTTTGCTTTCCCCGCTGCCTGGCCACACTGTTTATTCATTTTGCAATCATCTGAAATGAGTACCCCCAAGTCCTTTTCCTCTGTAGCGTTGGCCAACAATGTACTCCCAATATTGTACTCTCTCAAGGGATTCTTTTTCCCTAGTTGCATTATTTTACATTTGGAAACATTGAACTGCAATTTCCTTTTTTTTTACCAATCTTCCAGCAATGCCAAATCATGTTCCATGTTACAGACACCTCCAGGCATATCAACCCTATTGCACAGCTTTGTGTCATCAGCAAAAAGACATACCTTACCCAACAAACCTTTAGTTATATCACTTACATATAGATTAAATAGAACAGGACCTAGTACAGAGACTTGTGGTAGACCACTATGGACTGGTCTCTTTTCCGAATGAACCCCATTTACAACCACACTCTGGTACAGGGGCGGACTGACAACTCATGGGGCCCCTGGGCAATAAGTGATCATGGGGCCCCTGTGTCCTCACCCACACCCAAAAAAGCCTATGAAAAAGCCAATGAAAGGTACCAGGGGCATCTCATGGGGCCCCCTACTGACCCTGGGCCCTCGGGCAGTGCCCGAGTGCTCGAATGGTCAGTCCGCCCCTGCTCTGGTATCTATCCTTTAGCCAACTGCATATCCACTGAACCACCCAAGGGCTTAGTCCTAGCTTGTACAACTTTTGTATTAGATCATTATGAGGAACTGTATCAAATGCCTTCCTGAAATCAAGATATGCCATGTTCACAGCACCACCCTGGTCCAAAACATTGGTAATATAGTAAAAAAATCCAATCAGATTAGTCTGACATGATCTGCCCTTGGTAAAAAGATGAAAAAGTGACTTTTGAAATTACATTGTGTTTAAGATATTATATGAGATCTTTGTGATTGGATTTACATTTACTTTATTAGCAAGAGAAGTAACAATAAAGTACTGTTTGAGACAGAATGTTAATTGCTCCATGTACAAAGCTCCCACAAAAGTTTGGTTGCTTTAGATGCTGGGGCAATTGCCATTGTATGGCTTGGGCACAAATGCTGGGAGGATTTAGCAAATGAAGGGGTTAATTAGAGTTAGGTCTCAGTAAGTGTCAGGTGTTAGATTACATTTAGGTTTTATTAGCTACTTAAAGTTGTGGAGGATAGTTAAGAGGGGTTTCAGTTGTCTTAACAAAAAATAAAAGTCAGCAGCTTCAAATACTGTAGCTGCTGACTTTTAATAAACATACACTTATCAGTCCAGGGATGCAGTGCTGTCATAACCTAGGCTGGTTCTTCATCAACCTTCTGGTTCCAGGCACCGTCATGTTGCTTGTGAGAATCTGGCTGTGACTTCCTATGGCTTCATAGCTGGCTCCCCAGTGAGCATGCGCGGGTCACACTGAGATTTCTGAATGGACGCGCAGCCTACTGGTGTATTTGACATGTCCCTGGAGTTTTTGGGCAGGGAGGTGGATGTCGGTACCTATTAAAGGGGGTTACCAGGGACGGACTGACAACTCATGGGGCCCTCGGGCGATAGGGGATCATGGGGCCCCTGTGTCCTTGCCCATATTCAAAAAAGCCTATGAAAAAGCCAATGAAAGGTACCAGGGGCATCTCATGGGGCCCCTTACTGACCCCGGGCCCTCAGGAAGTGCCCGAGTGCTCGAATGGTCAGTGCGCCCCTGGGGGTTACGCTTTTGTGATGCTTTGTGTTATCGATACTCTTTATCTAACCCAGCACATTAAAATCTGATTGTACAATCTCCTTTAGATCTACCAAGTTATGTCATACAAGAGGCTGCTTGACTAGATACTAATTTATTGGGTCGTTAAGTATGCCCTTATATTACATAGCTTTGGTAAATCTACAAAGATCGCACAGGCAGACTATAACGTACATAGTAAGCTTTAGGCTACATGCATGCGGGTAGTGCAGCCCATCAGCATCAAATCCTGGGTGCCAAATCATAACCAAAGCCAGCAACTCCTCTAAGCATCCACTATATCATCTGCTACAATTCCTGCTGCTGGATTCCCCACAAGTGTACAGAAAATAATAAAAAGTAATTAAAAAAATAAATGTCACAAACAAGTGCCAGCAACCCTCTCCTGCTGCACTGGGCACAGGTCCAAGAAAAATGGCCCTTTAGTCTGCATATTATACCGAACATTCAAAGCACTCTGTTATACGTTATCCAAGTAAAGGGTTGTTAGCTACATAAGAAAAGACACAGAGACCATGTGAAATTGTTTGTAAATGTATTTTCTCTTGAGTCATAAATGACAGTCACTATTCCTTACACCCAGAAGTCAACAAATATATCCATTTACTAAAGAACAGTCACCTTCAGAACTAACATTGTTCTCACTTTTCCTGGAAATTACCAAAAAGAATAATTTACATTCACTATTATTAGATTTGGAGAACATCCTGAAATTGGTAAGTAAACAAACATTTGAGACCTAGATATAAAAGTGTTAAGAAAAACAGAAAAATAATGTCATGCCAAATCTTATTAGTTATAAGTTATCATTTTTTTTAGATTAAAACAGAAAAGCTTTTTTATGGGACAGGTTTTTTTTTAATTCCAGATTAGAGGTTTTAGCATATCCATATGTAATGAAGCCTTATGATTATAAAGCATTTGAATAACATAAACTGATATGATGTAATCCAAATGAATTCCTATAAGCTGCATCAAGTTGTATCAATTTTACTTAATTAATGAAGCAAGCCTGAGAGTCTTGGTGTGCGGAAATCCACATCAACCAATCAGAAACAGGATTTCACCAGTCACCTGTTTCCGTCTTCTAGGTTTAGAAAAGTGGATTTCTGATTAGTTGCCATGGATTACTGCAGAACATTACTGTATATAGAATGTCACACCTTTCTACTTAGTACATAATATGCTCAATACGGTTTGCATGTCTGAGTTCTATTCATGACAGTTGAACGATGTTCCTCTGGCTCTACAGATACGTTTCCACTAAACTAAGTGGTAGTGCTCACAATACTCACACTCAGTGGAGGTCTATAGAATATATTCCTGTTAAAGTAGCATTAAGCCCTTCTCTTTTTTTATTTTAAAGGCATAGTTCACCTTTACCAAAAACTGCCCATGCAGGTAAGGGGTGGCATAATGAATTATGCCTTTGCTATAGATATATCATCTATGTACCTTGTGAAGCCTCACTGAAAAACTCCCAGAGATGACATCATCCCATCCTGCCTTGTTGCTGGGACGTTGCTAATACACTCTCAGCTGTTACTGTTTCCTCCACTAGCTCAGAGACACTGCATCAGGGGAAAGAAAGCGTATGCAAGGGGGGATTGAATAGAGAAAAGGCTTGCTCCTGTGATGGTGGAAGTGAACAGTAACAGCTGGGAGTGTATTAGCAATGCCCTAGCAACAAGGCAGGAAGGGATGATGCCATCTCTGAGACTTTTCAAGTCAGGCTTCGGGAGGTTTGCAAACGGCCTACACCTATGGCAAGAGCATTCCACAACTTTGGTCAAAGCTGCACAGTTTGTTTTTATCTACAGATGCCCCTTATCTGCACAGGCAGTTTTTTGGTAAAGGTGAATTATGCCTTTAAAGTGTTCACTTCCACCAAAACCACCTACAGCATTAACAATTTTGAGCATATATTCCCAATCTCTTACTTTGTCACTTGCTCTTTATGGATGCCACTAGCTTGAACGTTGGTCAGGGAGGGTGGGGAGTGCAGGGAGTGCACACTGTAGAGATCACATGACTGCTCACATCAGCAGTACTTGGTCCCTCATCCCAGGCCATCCTATATATGGTCCCTCATCCCCCAAGGTCCACCTATGTCAGCTACCTATTTGATAAAATAGCGCACACCCTATCCAATGTTAAAGTGCCCTAGTCGGCATATTATGGTCATATGACTACCTTCATCCTTAATGCCATGATAACGTGGCACATGCACGCCCCGTTACAGGCTGAAGCGTGCACGTAAGGGTGGCTTGATGTCACCTTGCAAGGCAGGAGAGCCACCAAATGTAAATGAGGAAACGAGAAACTTCTAAGGCAGAATGCAAAGGCTGGGGACAGGAAGCAAAGAGCAAACATTATATGTCCTGTTGTGAGCTGCTACTGTACGTATGACATTTCACCACGAGGGTTTAATAACACTTTAACTTTGGATATGCATTCATTGTGAACACTTGTGTATATTGAGGCCCTTTCTATACAATGTTCAAAGGATGTAGGCTGGTTCTGTTTATTGAGCTGTGAACAGAACTTGATGCAAATGTTCTGTGGGTAAAGAAAGCCACTCCTTTTTTTCCCCCTACATTTGATATACATACAAACTACTTAAACTGTTAATTTAAAATAAAATAAACAGCGGAGCTAGGTCACTGTAAGAAATATTTCATGAATACTTAAATCTCTCAATGCATACATTGGATTTTGTAATTATTTGGGAACCATTATCTCAGAAACAACTAAAACAAACAGTTTAAAAACAAAAATTGTACTTATCAACTTCTATCTAACAGCACCATGGAATAAAGGCAAATGCCCATATCAGAAAGGCAGTACCGGTTACTGGTCTTGGTCCCAAGCCTCAACAGACAACATTCTTTCTACTTTCGGAAGCTTATTGCTGGCCAGTTTAGGGTATTCAACAATTTTCATGATTGAAGTTACATTCATGAGATGCAGTCTACTACTGGAAACCAGGGAATTTTTAGGCACTTGTTATCAGGCCATGATGGTCAGGAGAGGAGAGTAATAAGAGAATCACACTGGAGATGGTGTCAAGACTCAGAGGTCACATGATCAAATAGGCAGAGGTTTATTACCTCTACAGCTGTCTTGTGTAAGCTAAAAGTCAATCCTAGTTAGAGCTTACACATGGCTGAAGACTCTCTCTCTGCCACCACGTGACAGTGTTGATGCCTGATTGGCCAAATACCAAGCAACAGCACTTTCACATGGAAATAAGAGAAGTGCATACATGCTCTCCTATATCCAGAAGTACGGGTATTTCTCCTTACTCCAAACAGGGAACAAAATATCCAGAGAGTAAAAGAAATGTGAGTATGAGCTACTCCGCTTTACTGTAGGAGCTGTCAAATGGGCATTTCTATGACAACAGCAAATGTAGAATGACTAAAATGTAACTTCCATTATAACTATAGAAGTCATTCTGTTTCTGCAAAAGCAATTGCCAGCAATGGAGCAGTGTTAGAGCAGAAACACTGGTTCAATCAGAAAGAAAGAGATTCATTGGACAATATAAGTTTAATTTAGCAATTTTGCCATTGATGAAGTATTGCCAGACAGAGAACCACCCATCACACGTGGGCTTTAAGTGCCAGCTCACCCAAAAATGACATTTAAATCAAGGCCGAATCCTGGAATGCTGAATCACCAATAGCTTATTTTGGGGACTTGGGATATTTTACAATCTGGGTTCCTATGTCTGGCACCCCCCTGCCACCACAGAGTCATAATAGCCACAATTCCTGTCAATTAATAAATTAGATATTGTATTTAATTGAGAACATAAGAGTCTTTCATAAAGACCAACCTTTCTCAACCTTTTGGTTTCAAGTGTAGCTCAACAGAGCAACTCTTGAAATAACTTTCAGAACTCAAGGAACCCCTGTTAATAATTACCATCCAATTCTAGGGTAATGGTCACTAGGAAAAACACTCCTTACATGTGTGATCATGGGGAAGAAGCTTATAGGTAGCTAAAAAGATCTTTGCTGTCAATGATTACTTATCTGAGAGGTAGAAATTGCTCCTCACTCAAAGAACCCCTAGCAAACTCTGGAAGAACCCTATTTGAGAAAGGTTGATCAAGACCAAGGCAGAAGGGAGCAGACATGGGATCTAATGTGAAAAGATCTCATATATACAGTCACTTTTTCTTTTTTTTTGGAAAGCAAGAACCTACATGTGTTCATATTAATGGTTTTGCTATTACATTTTGATTTCCTAGTTCTTGGACCCATCAGATGTCATTTATTATAGTCAACACCCACCAGCAGTCAATCACCTCTCTCAACATTCTATCATACTTCTTTATTGACATCCACCTACTGTCACTCCTCTTTGTTGATGCTCACTTGAAGTAACTCATCTTTAATTGGCAGTTGTCACATCTCTGCTGCAAAGCTCATTTACATTTTACAACTTTCATTTCACATTCATTTGATTAATGACACATTCATGTAATCCCCTTTTTAATTGCTTTTCCTGGTTCTCATTCTTTAGCGTTTTTATTTAAAAAATAAATCCCATATTCTCTTTGTACAGCATACTGGGACTGAAAAGGTTCAGCAGATTAACAAGTGATTTATTTACAAAGCCTTGGTGCAATCAGCTGTGTAGTAAAAACAGGGACTGATAGAAGGAAGCATAATGCCCTTGGTTTGGGTATATCATCAGGTGTTACATTAAGAGTCCTTTATTTTTAAGGCTGAGATGTACTACAGAATCAATTATTTATTCCATTCAGTGCCAGGAAGACTTTCAAACCTCTGCATTGCAAAGTACTACAAGTCTTCCTGGCATTGACACACAGAAAGCTCCCCGACCTTACTTTTGAGGCAGTTTGTTACAAACCTACAGATAACAAGTACAGCTGTGAATTGTGCTATTTTAAAGTTCAGAGGTCCTCCTGTGTGGGGTTATTCCAGAGTTGCGTCATTTGTGGAGGTAGGCATCTAACCACAGGTCCCCTGACTTTCTCAGAGATCTAAAGACAGAAGAAAATGAGATCAAATGCTGATCAAAGCATAGTAAGCAAAAATGTGATAAAGAAAATATGAACACAAACATTAATATTCTAAGGCACACAAGAACAAACCAGAAATCATCTTTCTGTACACTGACAGTAGGATCTAATTGGTTACAATGAGTTGATGTATATTAAAGCAATCACATTTCAGCAGTAAAGGTGCAACGTTTTGGCGTCACGCAGGACCCCTTCATCAGGAATGTGATAAGTGCATTGCCATAGCATTTAACCACTGCTAACCCAGCACCGGTATACCTTTAATAAGGTTTGTACACCGGGAACTGCAGGAAAGCTCAGCGATCATGTGACCACTGTGATTGGCTGATACAGTGATCACATGATTGGGAACTAGTCCTACTGGATTCTGGTCATTAGTAAAGACTAAGGGCTGCCTTTGACAGGCTTGGTCTCTGTGCTGGGAGCATGCAATGAGTGCACTTTCAGCACAGACACATCGCCCACCCAGAGACGCATATGTGCATTGTGTGGTTGTTAAAGCCTGTCCTTTTGCCACAACACATAAGTGTTATGCAGGCGGCAACAGGTTAAAGAACCATCCATCAATCAAAATTCAGAAAGAGAAACAAAATAGCCAAATCTTGATCTTTGATGTCATAATGTCACAAACCTGCTAAAATGTCACAAACCTGCTAAAATAATGCAAAATAAGTGACCCTGCCTATCCATAGATAACATAACTTTAGCCATTATTCAAATTACTGAAGACAGAGGGCAGCAAGTGTGGCAGGCTCTTGGAGTATGTCGTGAGGTTAGACTGCAAGCTCCTGAGAGTGCACAACATGTCAAACAATACAACCTTTTCTTTTTTATAAAACCAATGAACATTTATAGTCATATGTCAGGAATGGCATCATATTCACATTCTATGAAAATAGGATGTATAGTGATCAGGGGCGGACTGACAACTCATGGGGCCCCCGGGCAATAGGGGATCATGGGGTCCCTGTGTCCTTGTCCAAACTCAAAAAAGCCTATGAAAAAGGTACCAGGGGCATCTCATGGGGCCCCCTACTGACCCCAGGCCCTCGGGCAGTGCCCGAGTTTCCAAATGGTCAGTCCGCCCCTGATAGTGATACATATTATAGTGAGGAGGAGGAGGAGGAGAAGTGCTGAACCTTTAGATACAATTATAGTCCTGGTTAAAAAGTATTCCAGCAGTGTCTGAATCCACAGGCAGCTCCAGTATCTTACAGGAGGCTAAAAATCGGCTAAAAAGCATGTGAGAGAAAACATATGAGAGTGCCAGTATACTGCTATGTGTCCAGAATAAATGTTAGAAACATAGAAAAGTTATGGCAGAAAAAAGACCAAGTGGTCCTTCGAGTCTGCAATTCACCCACGCTTTTTTTTTACTTATAATTTTTTTTTACTTTTTTCTCTGAGTATAGATCTATGTTTGTCCCAAGCAGGTTTGATGCCACTCACTGTTGACTGGCTCACTATCTCTGCTGGAAGTCTATTCCAATATAACAGTATTCCATGTTGTTACTTGTAACATTCAGTAAAAGTAGCCAGCATGTTTCAAGGGGTGCAGAGGTCCCCCTTTATCAGGGCTGGAATGCAGTAGGAACTAAAACTTAGAAATGAAGAATAATTGTGAGTGCATGATCAGTAAGAAACAGATTAAGCCCTTAAATCTTTACATTGTTATGTATGAATTATCTAATATACTACTGTGATGAAAAAAATAACTTCAGTATTAAGAGGCTATCACATGCCACTAGAAAAGTCAAAGGGAATTTGGTAAAGCAATTATTATGGTTTTTTGGTGGTATGGGCCTTTTAAAACAGCCTAGGGCTCAAGCCTAGTACACACAGGCCGAATGTTGGGTTCAATAAAAACCAGAAGACTTTTTGACCGAAAAAGGTCTGCCAATTGGCTCCCAATCAGCACTGACCGGTATGTTCTGGTGGTGGGGCCGCCCCCCTGTCAGAACACAATAGTTCAGCGGGGTAGATTGCTGTACTAACATTGGATTGCTAGTACAGCGGCTCCTCCTGAGCTCTGCAGTTTTTCTTGTTCAGCCCGCTGGGTTGAATAAAAGAAACCTGCTAGCGTGTACCAAGTTTAATTCAGGAAAGCCTTGCAAAAAGTTTTTCAAAGCTTTCCAACACATGAAATTTGTATAATACTTAGCGGTTAATTCACTAAGAGATAAATACCGCATGAATGAATGAGTTAAAATAACTCATGCGATATTTATCTCAAAAGTAATCAATTCACTAAAAACATGCGTTATTTAGCAGATGCATTAAATAAAGGCACACAGCAATATTGTGAAAATATGAAAACATTCTAATGTGCTTTCATTCACAAAATGATCTCCCTCTGATGAACTGTTACAATTTTTTCATTCCTGATAACAGCGGAGAACCTTTTTTTTACACTGATACATTGTATACTTTTCACTACCTAGTCGTGCAGAGCTCTTCTAATTGTTATTTCATACATTTCTAAAATACCACCACCAAACACCAGGTGACAAATAACAAATGTGTGTTTTTTAGTGAATTGACCTGAAACCCTGGTTCACACACACTAGGGTCTGGGATTAAAAATCCCATTTCAATCTTTGCAGATGACACCAAGCTGTGCAGTGGAATAACGTCCTTACAGGATGTCTCCATTGTACAAGCCGACCTCAATGCACTGTTTAATTGGGCAACTATGTGGCAAATGAGGTTTAATGTTGATAAATGTAAGGTTCTGCACTTGGGGGCTAAGAATATACATGCATCATACATACTAGGGGGGGTACAACTGGGGGAATCAATGGTGGAGAAGGATCTGGGGGTTCTGGTAAATCACAAGTTTAATAATGGCATGCAATGCCAAGCTGCAGTTTCTAAAGCGAGAAAAATCCTCTCTTGTATTAAAAGAGGTATAGACTCCAGAGAGAGATATCATATTACCCCGGTACAAATCATTAGTAACACCTCATCTGGAATATGCAGTTCAGTTTTGGCACCAATTCACAAAAAGAACATTGGGGAACTGGAGAAAGATTTGGTTCTGGCCAGCTCAGTGGATTGCTTTAAAAAAGCCTGGATTCTTTCTTAGATACACAGAATATAACTGGATACTAACATTTATAGATACAGTTGATCCAAGGAATATCGGATTGCCTCTCGGGGGATCAGGAAGGAATTTTTTCACCTGCAAGAACAAAGTGGATCATGCTTTGCTGGATTTTTTTTTGCCTTCCTCTGGATCAACTGTGGGTATAGGATTTGTTTTTTTTTGGTTGAACTAGATGGACTTTTCTCTTTTCTCAGCCAGACTAACTATGTAACTATGTAACACTGAATGCAACTTTGAAATTGTGCTACTTCACTTGAAATAATGCGATTTCAAAGCAGCAGATCATTGCGAATTGTACCTCTGATTTCACAACGGGATTCGGGAGGGGCGGGGGGGGGGGGGCGAGGGTGCGGGGGCGGTCCATTCGTGACATGATACATGTTACACCCTGAATATGGGTGTAGCATGTAATGTGTTACCAAAGATGAACTTACCCTTTAAGGTAAAAACATTTTTAGGTTTAGTGTCACTTTTATGATTTATCTCATTTCTTGGTGGTACTTATCTTACAATTTTAACAAAAGTGCATTATTTACCTCACATTCCACATTTTAATTTGATGAATTGACTCTTTTATTATCTCATGCAATATTTCTACAAAATGAATCACATGATCTTCATATCACATGTGGTAACCTTTAGTGAACTGACCCCTTAGTGGTTTATCGGCTAAATGCAATATTTTCTCTGTTAAAGCAATAAAAAAACATTCAATCCAAACAAGAAATAGCCTACTAACATTTGTTTTTTTGCACAGATTAAATGTTCATGCCCTTCTGCTGGGCAAATTGCTATGCATATTTTATATAAATACACCCCAAAGTGTAAAATTTAAATAAATGGCTATATCTTTCAAGATTCAACAGCCATAATACTTTACCAAAGAAATATAAGCTGCTACAAGGTTCTCTTTAGCTGCCAAAAGACTGTAAGAAACATGCTGGACTAGAAATTACAACAAAGCAGTTAACAAATTTGTAAAATGAAGAAAAAGATTCTGACCCAATGATGTCCTTGAAGGCTTTCCACATGGGTTTTTCTTCGTAGAGTACATCATACTTTTTACACAGAGAACGTACAAAGGGAGCAATCTTGTAATAGTTGTGGCGAGGCATAGTTGGGAATAGACTATAGAAAGGAGAGAGAAAATACAAGTTCACTGTTTTACCAAATGACACACAAATAAAGTAAGTTCCACCAATATGGTAAGAATATGCCCTGTAAATATAATGTATTGTATATATGAGCTTAGACACAATGTCCGCCAGATTTGTTGTGTGCTCTGCACAACTGCTAGCATTGGGCTTGATTTACTAAAACTGGTGCATAGAAACCAGTCAGCTACCAGGTTTTATTGCCAAAACTTAAGGGACCTTTCATACTGGGGTTCCATTTTTTCCATCAGTTCAGTTTCTTGGAAAAAAAACGTATCAGTTCACATCCATTTTTTATCCGTTTACATCCATTTGTCATCAGTTTACATCCGTTTTTACATCCTTTACCAATGCAAAAACAGACTGTATGTCCTACATATGGTTTTTGTCCGTTTACATCTGGTTTTCATCCATTCCGTTTTGTTTATGGAAGAAAAATAGGGTTTTCTTCTATTCAAAAAAACAAATGTTAACCGATGCGGACATTAACAGATGTAAATGAATGATCATCCATTTACATCCGCTAGTCCATAAAAAAGCATGGGTGTCCATTCTTCATCTAAAACGAACAGATGAAAAACGGACAGACGGAACGCCCGTGTGAAAGAGCCCTATTTGTACAAGCTGAAGTTAGAAGCTGATCAGCTACCATGCACAGCTGCACCAGATTTTGCACCCTCCAGTTCTTGTAAATCAACCCCATTAGAACAATGCCAAAAAAAGAAGGATGGACCAGGGGCGGACTGACAACTCATGGGGCCCCTGGGCAATAGGGGATCATGGGGCCTCTGTGTCCTTGCCCACACTCAAACCACACCCAAGAAAGCCTATGAAAGGTATCAGGGGCATCTCATGGAGCCCCATACTGACCCTGGGCTCTCGGGCAGTGCCTGAGTGCCCGAATGGTCAGTCCGCCCCTGGTAAGGACTATCCATTCCATGTCAAGCCAAAAGTGACCACTTACTTCCAATTCCCCATCCTGCACCTGCAACATTAACAGGTTTGGGCAACCATTGGGTAGTGTAAACATTCATCTTCTAGCCCAATTGGCCTGCTAGTATAAATCAGCTAAACAAAAGCTGCAGGATATCTTACAGTTCATTTATGAAAGCAGCCACAGCCAGAGTACAAAAGCCTGTCCTTCGCCATCATGCTGTGGAGAAGGACTCTTTCTTTGCAGACTCTCTGCAGAGGATCTTCTGCTGAGTAAGAACTAGAGCTCTCCAACCATCAGGGACTTGGCCAATTGCAAGTATGGCGACTGCGGAGCTATAGGTTGGACTCAGCAGGGGGGATGTTGGATCTCTACAGAGAGACCACCGTTTCTGTACAGAGAACTGTCCTTTACTGCAGCAAACTGGAAGGGGACAGGCTTTTCTACTTTGTCTGTGGCTGCTTTCCAAATTAAAGCACCCCTAACATTGAAGGAGAAGAGGAGGGACAGTTAATAGAACTTGAGGAAAACTGGCAAACATGTAGATTAGCATTAACAAATGCATTTAATTTGTATCCAGTCAAGTTAGCCATTGCACCACATAAGTTCATCAGTATCGAACTGTAGGAAACAAACAGCATGGGTAAATGTAAGAACCTCTGTCAGCATCCTACTGCTGTCTGTGTCCCAATTAGACAGATCTCTCCTCACTTCCTTTCTAAATCTACAAACAGGTTTTTGAGTGGACTTGACCTTTAAGATAAATTCTGAATTTTTGCTGTGATATTGTGGCCTCATCTTGAATATGCAGTTCAGTTTTGGTGAACAATCATCAGGAAAGATGTTGAGTTAGAAAGAGTTCAGTTAAGAGCAACAAAATCAATAAGGGGGATGGAAGACTTCAACTATGAGGATCAATTACCTCGGTCACAGTTATTTACTCTGGAGAAGAGGTGCTTAAAGTGTTACTGAACACACAAGAGTAAAATTGGTCTGTATACGCAATAAACCATTCTTGTTATACGCACTGTGGAAACTAAGGAGTTAATCCTCAGCATTGTGTAAAAAGGCTGTTTGATCCTGACTTCTCTGATCCTCCCCTTCTTCCAGTGTACCCCTCTTATCTCCTGATAAGGCATATTGTGTGGGGTCACTCTGCACATGCTCAGTTTAGTGTCTATTGATATAGAGTTTTTTTTTTCTTGGGAGAGTGCATGTGATCAGTACAGGATCAATCAGCACTGTTCAGACAGAGGTCAGGGGTTTTGCATCCTGCTAGAGCAGAATGAAAACCCCTCATACAAGCTTTACCATGTGGTCAGCTGGACACTGATAGAAGTCACAAGACTTCATTAACTGCTACTGAGAAAAGGTTTTTAGCAGTTTATATTTGCTAAAATAATTGCATTTCCATGTTCTGTGTACTGTGGGAGACCAGATATAGTGAATGCAGGGGCCTGGGTTTAGTAACACTAACAAGAGGGGATATGATTACATTGTACAAAAATATCAAAGGTGACTTCAGCAACTGTAATAAACTGTTTACTCTAAGGTCCCTGAAGAAGACATACAACCACAATTTGAAATTAGAAAAAAGTAGATTGTAGAAAGGGTTCTTTATTGTTAGAGCAGTACAATGTGGAACTCCCTCCCCCAGGAAGTGGTACTAACTGGCAGGGGCGGACTGACAACTCATAGGGCAATAGAGGATCATGGGGCCCCTGTGTCCTTGCCCAAACTCAAAAAAACCTATGAAAAAGGTACCAGGGGCATCTCATGGGGCCCCCTACTGACCCCGGGCCCTCGGGCAGTGCCTGAGGTTCCAAATGGTCAGTCCGCCCCTGCTAACTGGTAGTATCAACAACTTCAAAACACTTTTAGATGTGTCCTATGAAAATTGTTAGAGAATAAAAACTCATACGCACACATAGGTGTCCGTTTATGACACAGAGAATAGCTGTGATTCAACAGATCTCAGCTATTCTCTGGTCATTCACAGTTTATGACACTCAGGAGATCATGTCAGCCCTTCACTGGAGATCTGTGTTCTTCTTCCAGATTTTCCAGCCCAGAGCTGGAGAATCAGAGGGACCGAAAACTAAGCAGAGATAGTTTACCTCTGTTTAGTAAACTGATCTTTTACTGTAATCTCGAGAGATTATAGTAAAATAAGCCGTTTTTCAGAGTTTGTAGACCATTCTCCAGCGTTTGGAGACCGTTCTCCCTTCGTTCGGAGAACTGCTTCATAAACTGCATTCTCAGGAGAACTGTGTTCTCCGAGAATGCCAGAGAACTGAGCAGCAATCATTTACCGCTGGTTCACAAACGGACACCATAGTTCAAAGTGGATGGACATGTGTCTTTTTTTCAACCCTATAAATGGTGTAATTATATAACATTGGACTGCATGTTGGATTTTCATTAGCAAAAGCAAAGAATTGTGGAGAGGCATAATAAATCAACTGAATCTCAGCCCTATTATGTATTTATCCATTCATGACTGCAGGGACTGCAGTATATTAAATATATACTCACTGATGTTCAATCTGAAAGTTGAGATGTCCACTGAACCAGTCATTGAAGAAGGATTGTTCTATATTGCATGTTGCTGCCAGCTGTGAAAAATGACAGATGTACAAGTTAGATATGGATAAAAAAATAGCTTCTCTCTCATTTTTATGTAATGCAAAGCAAAGAAGTGTTAAAGCGGAGCTCCAACCAAAAGGGGAAGTTCCGCTTTAAGGACTGCTCCCCCGCTCCCCATTAAGGATTGGCACCTTTGGGAAGTGGGGGGGGGGATTTTATAGGTACCCGCTCCCACTTCCGGTCCGATCGCCTAGGCAATAGGAAGCGGAAGGTGTCCTCCCTCCCTGTAGTCTTGTGGGACACATGACACGTCCCAGAAGACTGCAGGACCATTCATGTAGCACAGCGCTACTCACGCATGCACAGCGGGTACCCAGCTGTGAAGCCGCAAGCTATCACAGCCGGGTGCCCACACTGAAGATGGCGGCCTCCTGGAATACAGAACGGCCGGTGAAATGAGCTGCAGGGGACACACTGAGGGACCGAGGGACAGGTAAGTGGCTGTTTTTTAAAAGTCAGCAACTACAGTTTTTGTAGCTGCTGACTTTTATTTTTTGATAGCGCGAGTGGAACTCCACTTTAAATAGCTGTTTAAATCTGACATAATATTTGTATGGAAAATGCATGTGCTACTGTAATGCTTGTGGCCATCTCAAATACTTTGGCTAAAGCTGAACTCTGGGCATAAAAACGTTCATTTCAATCATTCCTCAATAACCACTATAAATCCACCTGACGTGCACCAAATGCCATTGGAGACTCTTGTAGAAGGTGCAATGACATTGTCATTGTGCTGCACATCGCCTGTGCAAGGTGCAAAGCTGGGTGGGACTCAACAGGTCCTTCCACTACAAGCTAGAGAAAACTAGAGGGGGCGGATACAAGACCAGTCTCTCTGTACAAGGAGAGAGAACAGCAGTGTTTATTACAGGAAGGTCCAGCACAAATGAAAAGTTCCATGCTGGATTACTGCACAGATCTGGAAGAAATACACAAAGATAAAAGCAAGCAAAGGGCCAAATCCGACCCCCCCGGCCAGTTTGGAGACCACTAGCATAGACTGTCAGAAATGACTAATTAAGATAACAGAGGAATGACAGAGTGGACAGAAATCACACTTGGTGCTTTGGATCAATGCAAGTACACACTATAGAAGGATATGCTTTGTTCATTTTTCATTTAAGAGGTGTACAACCACTTGGCACCCAAGGACATCCATGAACGTCCTTGAGTTGCAGTGGTTATACCAAGATGATGCCTGCAGCTACAGGCATCATCCTGGAATCTTTGTTTTCAGCCGGTGATTTTCTCTTTTTTGTAAAAGCAATCCTAGCGGCTGACAAGCTGCTGGATTGCTTTAACAGGCCACAGGAGGGGGCACCCCCCCTTATGCCACCTTCTGCTGCCTTTCCAGGGCTTGCCCATGCGATTGTGGAATCCAGGATCACAGCCAACGATTTTTCCGGCTGATTATAGAGATTATCAAGGACAAGAATGTCCCCAATGACCTCTATGGTCTAGGAAATCTGATGTGACGAAAATTTTCATCCAATTTAATGAGGCCCAATTTTATAACAACAAATGAATACAGTAGGACATAATATTTATTGTTACATCACATGTGTGACATATGGCGGTCATAAAGGTAATGACATAACACAGCAGTAGCATAGAGGCTTGGTGAATCTCTGCTGCTAGAAGGAGCTATTCATTAAAAAATGGGTGGAGCTATGAATAGACTGGGTGACAATAAGCCCATTCACAAACCTTTCAAGGGATTAGAGTTCACCTGTCATCATCAGTTAGTGACCTGCCATGGTGTTAGTCCCCTACCTGACTGCCCAGCCAGTTTCTGTATTTTTCATGGTCAATCTCCATGGGGATATGATTCATCTGTGTGACCCACACAAACCAGTGTGACTCAATAAACCTGCAAAGCATAGGGGACAGGTTTCAGAAAGGAAGATGACATGCGAACAGCCATAAGGAATTAACAAGCCATTTGATTAGGTATCAAGGGAGAGAAAGTCTATTTAAAGGAATCACATCAATACTGAAGCAGACATTAATAGAGGGTGAAAGAAAAAAAATCACTGAAGATGTATACCCTGCTTAAGAAAACAAAATGTTTATTCCACCAAAAATGTAACAAGTTAATTCCAATAAATAGTAATAGAACTGATATAATAAGTTCTGACTATGTCTGGATGTTTACAAATGAGGATTGTAAGGGTATTAGAATTTCAATGGTGGCCTGAAGCTTTATGATGGCCTTATTGACAAAAATATTTGCATTATGTAAGATGCCATTTTAATATTTATTTCGTATAGATTGTCTGGGTGTGTATGTTAAATGCTGGGACATGTGGGAGCATTTAATGCACAATCTAAGATAAACGTTTTGAGTTGCTATATTCCGCAGCCTGGGTTCACACTGATGCGGTGCGGAATTCGCAGCGTTTTCTTTGCGAATTTCGCACCGCATCACAATCACACCCCGTTCATGCTAACCGCTGCAGGTGTGTATGGTAACAACACCCTGAAATCGGTCCGTAAAAAACACGGTGTGATGTGCAGAATCGCATCGCATGGGTGTGAATACCCATGTGATCCAATTCTAGTGCGGACCAAAAAAAGGGTCCTGCACATTTTTGGTGTGGATGCGGTGCGATTGGAGCCATACAAAATGTATGGCTCCAATCGCACCGCACACAATTCGAATGGGATTTGCACAGGAATGTGGTGCGGTTCCTGTACAAATCACATGCGACGTACCGCACGACATATGTGTGAACCCAGGCTCAAAGCCAGCCTGTACTGAAATAAATATGTCAGTATAGGGAAGCGTCATTTATTATTTCATAATTAATCATTTAATTAAAGTATATGTAAACCCTCACCTTGCAAAACAATCCATTTGATTTGAAATAGAAATGAAAGGGAAAACATTTGTGTATAGATATAAAAACATTTCCTTTTTTCCCTATTTTATAAGTGATCACATACCCTCTGTTCTTAGCTGCAAAATGAGCTCAGATAGCTAGGGGAAGAGAAACAGCCATACAGTGGCCTTCACAATGAATGGCTGTGCAGAGTGGGGGTCTGCCAGCACACGCCAGAGCATTAGAGGGGAGTTCTCAGCACAGCCACAAAACTGACCACACTATGCTCTCATGTCTAGTGTGTTCAGTTTTAATAGGAAAGAGACTGGTGGGAACACCAGATGTTTCACACAAGGGAAGCAATACAAAGAGAACAGGGTAATTTTTATACAGGTACATGGTACAGTAGGCACATATCAGAAAAATGAATTGTTGGGTTTATGTATTCTTTAAAAAGGCCAAGCCAGATCCTTCCCATACCTCACCCCCCATCCCTACGCTATAAACCTCTCAATAATGAATAGTGGGGAAAGGAACAATAATATTTACCTATATCAATAGGACTATTTGTTCATATTTAACTATTTTTGTCCTGTCTTGGTGCTGGTTCCCGCACCGCCATTTTGGAAATGTATGTGATACTGGCACTAAATGCCTCTGTTGGAAAAAATAAATCCCAGAGATCTCAAAGATAATTTTTTCCCAGCAAATTATAGTAATTTCATACAGCACGTTCATAAAATGAGGTGTATGACATCATGGCTTCATCTTACGCGTTCTCAGGGTGACAATACTGCAAGATCTTGCATTCTAGGTATGAGATTTCCCTGAAGGCAATGGTAATGTTGCCTTCCCAGGTGACATTTGTGCAGCCAGGGCTACATCAACACTTCCTTCAGGAAAACCAAAGGAAAGAAAAGCAAAAAAATAAATACAAATAAAAATAAAGTGTTAGGCGATTTCACATCAGCATACAGATATGCATACTGATGTGAAATTTGGGGAAAAGGGAAAGATCTGCTTTAAGTAATACATTTTATATTTCATTTTTTTTTTTTCGTTTTGTTTTGTGAAAACGTTTTAAATTGGTTTCAGTAATTTCCTGACCTGCATGACATTTTGCTGCCCTGTACCAGGCAAAGCTGAACAAGCTTCAGTAATAAACATAAGCAGTATATAAAATAAATTGACAGATGTTTAAGTCAGTCAGAGCTACATACCTGACTGCGGTGAGCAGGGCAATGGATCCAAAAAATCCAAAGTAAGGAACAAATGTGAAGAAAAAACGAGTATAGTAGGACAGAGACCAAGCTAGATCCTGTAAAACATAATAATAGGAATATAAAAACAGTGCAATGTAAAGAGGTGTTAACATACCATGAGATGAGTACACTTGTGAGTTAGCGCAAGCTTCTACAGTCAAGAGAAAGAGAAGACATACCCTTCCACCAAAACCTCACCCAGACTCACCTAAAGTCCTTCCTGTTGTAGAATATTCTAAAAGTATTCTTCATTAGGGCCTGTACCGATGGGCTTTGGGCATTTAATATTCATGGAAAGCTGCATTTGTCCTGCATGTGACCTTCTTCACCTGCATTCAATTGGATTTTGCAATCCTATAGACTTGTATAAGAATGCAAACCCCCGTCTGACACGTACAAAAGTCCATCAACACAAGCCTTTTAGAATTTCTATTTTTTTATACACAAATAATCGTTATCTCATATAGTTATCCAGAATGAAAGGAAATCTAATACTAAGAAATATGGAGACCATTGTTGAAATCTTCTTAAAATGAAAAAGTAGTCAGTCTGATTTGTCTTTAACTTTACTTACTGCATGCTTCTCATGGGTCAGGAACTCAAAGTATTGAGGGCATACATACCCAACAAGCAATTTCAGAAGGAGGTTAAAATGGAAGCCTCGACATTTCTCCCAGTACAGATTGCCTTTGAGACACTTCAACCAGACAGAAATAAATAGTACTCTTGGCATGCACCTTGTGGTTGTAGATCTACTTTTGCAGCTACTTAATGTTGGTCAGAAAAATTAAGTACTGCTAAATCACTTCAGGCTGGCTCCTTTTGCAGTTATAGCTATGTAAAACATTAAAAATAAGGGTAGAGGCTGATCTGCTGACACTAGAAATATTTACTGCTGTTCGGGGGCTCTGGGCTTCAGCAAAATGGCAGCCTCCAGCAAGAAGAAACAGTAACAATGCAGGAGGAAATATACAGCACACATTCATTTTGATAGTATAATCATTAATGTGGAATGTATGTTCCTTACGGAATAACATTATTTTGTATCAAGTTGTTATGGGTAAAGTTCCACCTTAAGAAGTGACTCTAAGAAATGGGTCATTATAAAGGTGAGACAATAGATAAAGGCTTCACATATTTTTATATTTAGCATTTGTATATCCATCTGCCATCTCTTGTGACTGAAATCCAAAAAGTCCTAACAGATTACTAAAAATGTATTTTTTTGTGCAAGTTAGGATGTCATTGCACACTAATATATCGTTTCAACATGTAAAAGATCTGAATATTATTATACAGGATTTATATAGCTCCAACAGTTTGTGCAGCGCTTTACAATATAAAGGGGGACAGTAGAAATACAATACAGTTCAATACAGAAGGAATAGGAGGGCCTTGCTCATGGGGCTTACAATTTAAAGGGAGGGGGAGTGTTTTTTCTTCTGTTCAATGGAAAAAAAATTCAATAAAAATTACCTGATGCAAAAAAAGGGAGGGTGAGGTGGTACAAAAGCTGCAAGAGATGATCTGATGGAAGGGACTCAATTACAATTTTTAGGTGGATTTGAAGAAGGCTTCTCTGAATAAATGAGTTTTCAAACATTGCCTAAAGGCGGACAGGGAAGGAGCTTACCAGACATACTAGGGTGGGGAATTCCAGAGGATGGGAGATGTTCTGGAAAAGCCCTGGATGCGAGCATGGGAGGAAATAGCAAGGGAGTTAGAGAGCCAGATGTCTTGGAAGGAGCGAGGAGGACGATTTGGCCAATATCTGCGGATGAGGATGGTGATGGTGATGTAGTTGAGTATGTGATATATGAAAGATATGTGAAATTTTGAGGTCATGCAGGGTCCCCTTCATCAGACAACTATGGGTGTTCTCTTTGAGTTATTGAGATATTCTTAAATGTTTTACTGGGCATACATCATTATGTGAAAGGGGGTAGTAGAAATTTCTTACCACCCAATCCTTGCGGGTTATCATAGTCTTCATAATTTGGACTGTGAAGTACACTGGGATCAGAAGTGGAGGACCAACTGCAGGAAACATAAATAATAATTATACTTTTTAGAAAATTAAAGTTCAAGATCAGTAAAATGGTTAAGAAATTAAATTATAGTGCATTTACTCACTCAGAAAAAAATACCGGTGTTGGTAATTATACGGCAGGTACTTTAACTTCTTCGTCCCATACTGTGAGGAGATGGGAGAACATAATTAACTGCATATCTGTGTTGGATGTCCACAGCACCAAGTTCACCAATATGTTAGATAAATACAATATGAATAAATGACATAATCAGCTTAAAATCTTTTTCATAAACTGATTATCAGAAAGTTTTAGTGCTTTACACAGCACTGCAGATGCAAGATATTTGACTACCATCATTGAATGGTTATACTAGAAAACCATGTAAGAAATCTAGCCAGACAGCAGTCAAAGATCTTTCCAAATGAAATACATGAAAACTGCCCACATACAAACTCAAGATTGAGAGAAGAGGTCAATATCAGCTGTAGTATTCCCTACATACCGGTTCACTTATCAGGTATTTGATGTACAGTAGTACAAGCAGTACAAAGATTAGTTGATGGCTAATCTATAGTGTCCACATAAACCTTAGTAATATTACACAAATATCAGGTATATCTTTGTTTCTCCAAATTTGTCTCTCCACCTTTGTAGATCAAGTGACCAGTTTGGAACTATTGTTTACTTGATCCTTCTTGAAGAAGCTTTGATGGAACTCTGCTTTTGGCATTCGTCTTTTGTAGAGACTATGTGACTGGCATCAGGGGTGAAGACCAAGGACTAAGGATTCCAGTAGAAAGACACGTATTTCTGATATCTCTTTAAAATTTGTTATAAGTATTCTTGAGCATGGTTGGTATAAAACAAGCTTATGTGGACAGTATAGGTCCTTTATAGACAAGATCATTTTTTGCACTTTGAACAGCATCACAAGCTTTAACACTGAATATGTTTTATGCTCAGCACATGCACCTAGAGTGATACCCAAAAGGTCTGAGATAAATTGCTTTTATTATGATGCCAGTTCTAATTAGTGTTGAAACTGGATTGCCACTTTCTACTTCTCCCATGGGGATTCTTTCTGGCTCTCGTCCTGAGTTTACCTGAACAGGGCATGCCCTAGCAGTAAGCTCCTTCCCCCAGCACATACACATTGGACTTCTTCTGTACCCTGCCCCCACACACACCTCCCTTCACAGAATCTCTGCCAATGGTAAGAGTCCCTCCATTACACAGTTAATTGTAAGTCTCCAGAGTATGCAGTCAACTGTCAGTGCAATATGTGCAATAACCCTTCATTGAGCAGTTATAAGCATTATTCCTACATTGAGCATTTTTCAGAGTGCCTTAACCCCCAGTGGCCAGTAACATTTATTTCATAACACATATAGTACATACACAAAATAAAACTTAAATATCTTATATGAAACATTAAAGTACACAATTACGACAATTAACAAATTTCACCCATTCCAAAAATTACCCCAGTCACAAAAAAGACACACATTTGTTAGTAAATGATTACATGACAAATTTCACAGTGATATGTGGCACATACCTCCACAGGCTGGGTGTCACCCAACACAAAAATGTGGACCATGTTCACATCTGGATCCTTGCTGAATATGTTAGGCTTGGCATGATGCTGAAAATGCCGATGGTTCCACCAGTTGGCTGAAGCTCCCTGATGGCAGATGGACTCAAGTAAGCTGAGCAGCAAGATTCTATATCAGTACATAGCTCTACAACTCCCTAGATGTAACCCATTTTTGTGAAAGATTTGATTTCTATCACTGACAAATATAGGACAAGATCTGCTATAGACAGTTTCATTGTGCTTGTAATAACGAATAGAATATCAATAAAAAATCTTTTGAAAAAGGTGAGGAACCCTTTTACTGAAGGATAATAGAAGTGAGCTTGTCTTTCCTAAATTGTGCTCCTGAGTTAACAAAGAACCTGGAGCACAGAACCCTTTTTCAGCAATTTGCATGCTCTGGACTCCCTAAAAGAGATTCAAAAATAGCTGACCGGCTGGAGTCTGAGAGTTCAATGAGATGCTATCCAATTTATTAAAAAAAGTGTATTTCATATCGAAATTGTGCACCAATAAATATTGCATTGTACAAGTGCTACATGTGTGATCTCTTTGAAAGACTCCACATAAACTGGCACAAATAGAAAAATACCATTCAAACACAGTCAAAAATACATCTTGCAAGATCTTTAACCTTTAGCACCTCAAGGCAACACATTAGTCAAAAAACAGATCCTATGGAACCCCATAGATTAACTCACATCCAGTTTCCTTGTGTTGGAAAATACAGAAAAGGCATGACCAACCATCTGGCAAGAACCTTTAAGGAGAATCTATAATGCTTTTGCATACATGTTCTTCATTGATGTTTTATGTTCAGGTCAAAAACATAGCCAAAACATCAATTAGGAGGGAGCAGTCAACAAGTGCAAAGCTAATGCTGGGCTTTCTTATTAGAAAGTCCAGCATTCTCTGACAGAACTGTCTTAAATGTATATATGTGATATAGCAATTTTAACATTATGGAAAAATATATATAAAAGAATAGTTTATACACAAGCTAACAATAGATAAAATTGATCAAAACTTATCAAAGATAAGGGCAAAGTGACAGTGATATGTCCTTTATACTCACATAGCCTATGCTACCTCACCACCCCTTCCACTGCCACAGAAAATTACCTGTGTCCACGACTGCAACCCAAAGGAGAGATAATGTCACTCCTTCAGTCAGGTTGACAGTGTTCAGGCCTAGAGAATGGCTGCTACACATGACCACTGTCATGGGGGAGCAGATGACATGCCTTACCATACCTGGAACCAGGGGCGGACTGACAACTCATGGGGCCCCCGGGCAATAGGGGATCATGGGGCCCCTGTGTCCTTGCCCAAACTCAAAAAAGCCTATGAAAAAGGTACCAGGGGCATCTCATGGGGCCCCCTACTGACCCCGGGCCCTCGGGCAGTGCCCAAGTTTCCAAATGGTCAGTCCGCCCCTGCCTGGAACTGCAGGATAGTGTCACCGGCTGTGATGGAAGAAACAGCAGCAGCAGCAAGGGAACACAGGCCAAATGAGTAAAAGGGGTCTTCAAAGAGACACTGTAACTTTTCTCTGCATAGGCGAGGTGTGTTTACTGTGTTTTCCATAGCAGAGGTCTATACAAATCATCTACATTCACATTTGGACACCAATGAGAGTTTCTATTTTATTCCCCACTGTTTTCGGAACTTTCCCCAGATAATTACTTATATGAGTCTGAAATAATAGAACATCAGAAAACCACCAATTCCTATGCCGTGCTGAACCTACACAGAAAGGAACTGACTCATATAATGAAGGTATACTCATCCACCTTAGAGCATTAACCCTTAAATTCATAACATTATCCACAAAGAAGATGATTTTCTTAAAATACCATTATACTGACTTTCTACCTTTTTGTATTTGCACTAAATAAATGCATATAATCTGATTATGTTCTCCTTATCTATGTTTATGCTGGACAGATGTCATATCTAGGCCCTGAATCATATTTTCATTACACGACTAATCATCCCCTCTATGACAGTACCTTCAGGTGGCCAATGATGAATTTATGGCCAATATGATTCCATTTTGACTTCTTGAAGACAGATAAGTGTCCAAAGTCATGTTGCAGCCAACCAGCCTGGGCCTGCAGAAAAATACATGTCCCATGAATATATATACCCAGGGTGCTGAAATTTACAGTACAAAACTAAAATGTTTAAGAGTGTTAAGCACTGGGCTGACATATAAAATAGAGAAATTGGAAAGTGATTGTGTTGTTTATAGCACACAGTCAGATTCCATCCGTAATTTTCCCATCCACGTTAGTAAATCTAACCAGGAATTTAATTGGAATTTTTTCATAAACGCTTTGGTTTCCTAATATTTTATACACCAAGTCCATTAGGTCTCTCACAAGAATGAACTAATTCACTAGGCAATTGGATTATGATGAATTGAAATGACCTGAGAAATTGCGAGGAGCAGAATGATCATTATAGTTGGTATCCATCCAGTGCCAAGGTAGTAGAGGGTAGCCCAGGCGAGAGCCTCTAGGATCAGGATGTGTAATAGGTAAAGACTGAAAAACACCACGCTGCTGTTGAAAAGTCCCATGTCTTCTGCTGTTTTGCGTAATTTCTGAAAGTCTTCCACTTGCTCCATCTGTATGAAGACAGTATTGCATTAAGAAAGCTTAAAGAGTATGTAAACCCAACATTTCATATTCCCAATATGTGGGTGCTGTACCATGTACTATTATGAAAATGTATCCTGCTCTTTTTGTATCGCTTTCTTTGTGTGAAATCCCTGGTGTTCCTGCCAGCCCTCTGCTTTCCTAATAAAAACTGACCACACAAAGCAGAACACACCATGATCAGTTCTCTAGTTGTGCTGGAAACTCAGTCTGCTCTCTTCCAATTGTGAAGACTTAACCTGACACCCCCATTCGCCAACCACCACCACCACCACACAGCCTTTTACTGGAAAGCTCAGTGTGCTGCTGTTTCTCTACCCCCAGTTCTCTGTTTTCAGCTGCATAAGGAGCAGGGGCGGACTGACCATTTGGAAACACGGGCACTGCCCGAGGGCCCGGGGTTAGTAGGGGGCCCCATGAGATGCCCCTGGTACCTTTTTCACAGACTTTTTTGAGTTTAGGCAAGGACACAGGGGCCCCATGATCCCCTATTGCCCGAGGGCCCCATGAGTTGCCAGTCCGCCCCTGATAAGGAGCTTAGAGCGAATGTGATCACTTCATATAAACGGGGGAAAAAAGTATTTAGAATATTTTTCAAATCTATACACAAATATTTTGCCTTTCATTTCTAGTTTAAACCAAATGGGTTTTTTGACAAGGTGAGGGTCTATAATAACTTTAACATTCTTCAATAAAATCTGAATGAATCTTTAAATTAACATGAACATTACAAATTCTACAGGGTGACTCCAAACAAAACAAGTCAACAGTCCTTCCCCACATGGTGGGGGTCTGCTTTCGTAAATGTAACTGCCATCTACTTGAATTTTGCTGGATGTTCTTAAAGCGGAGTTCCACCCAAAAGTGGAAGCTCCACTTTTCTGCCTCCTTTACCCCTCCACTGCAACATTTGGCACCTTTGGGGGGGAATGGGTACCTGGTTTTGACAGGTACCCACTCCCACTTCAGGCTCAGTTTGCTGCGGACTGACCCCCCCCCGCAGCCCCCTGGGATACTTCCAAGATCCCAGAGGACTGAGTCCCATTCACAGAGTGCAGCACATTTCTCACATACAGAGTAGGAAACTGGTAGTGAAGCTACTTTCCCTTAGTCAAGATGGTGGCGCCAGCACCCAACAGCCAACTGAAGAATCGGCTCCGTGTGAGGACACCGTTGGATGTATGGACAGGTAAGTGCCCTACTATTAAAAGTCAGCAGCTACAATCATTGTAGCTGCTGACTTTTATTTTTTTTTTCGGTGGCAGGTGCTGGAACTCAGCTTTAATAAAACATTAAGAACAATCGGAGAGATTACAGATTTGAACTCAATCTACTTATTCCTGTCAGGGCAGATCCAACAGTTCTAATGTCAGCCAAATAGACTGTTCACTTTGCAAGGGAATTTTCCTCAGAACTTAATGTATGAGGTGAAGTTCTTTTGACTTCACTGCAATGTTATTTTTGTCATTTTTCGTCAATGGCATGTTTCTAGTGATGAAAACTAAGCAAACATTACACAGAATTATCGGCAATTGACGAAAACTATGACGAAATCAATTCCAATTACGAAAATGGAATGAAAATGTGAGGAAGGGATACCACAAATAACAACATGTAATTAGGTTTTTGTTTTTTTTTACTCCACTAGTGTACTATATAATGAGTTTGAGTTTGGAAATTCTAGGGAAATGCTTAAATAATGCATTACAATTTAACTAAACCCATTAGATTTTAGTTGACTAAAATATACTGGAGATTTTTTTTTATTGACATGTAGGATATTTTAGTCAATTGAAATGTACTGCAGATTTTAGTCAACTAAAATACAACTAAAACTAAAACAATTCAGATGACTAAATACAACTAAAATTAAAATGGCATTTTAGTCAGCTATGACAAAAACTAAATCGAAATTTGATGTCAAAATTAACACTGCTTTGGTACAATCATGTGCAAGCCAAAATACTGTTTGGTGAAATTCCCTTGCAGAGTGAACAGCCTATTTGCCTTCAATAAATGAACGCCTGTAAGCCTAAGTGCAAAGAGAACTTAGGCTTCCATAAAGGAGACATGAAAGTGCATGACCCTCACACCAGCAGTCATAGCCTGATTTTGATAGCTGTCTGTTTAGGGCAATAATGAATGAAGGTTCCTGCAGGACATTTCATGTTTCAAGGTAGGTTTGCACATTGATTGGAACATATATGTCTATAAAGCAGGGCTTAAAATTTCAAGTCTAGACCTACTAGCCAGGCAAAAACCTTACTCTCCACCAGTTGCCCCACCAAACCTTGCCCAGGTCCATCTCCAACCCCACCCCAGGCCTAGTCCTCCAGCAAGAGTCAGCAGCTGCTCCCTGTGACAGGAGTGAAACTGCGATCACTCTAGACACTGAGGAGCGGCACCAGCAGTGTGCCCCCCCTCAACACAGTGCTTGGGGGAAGTTGGTGCTGCTGGTAGCACCCGCCCCCCACCCTCCGATGCGGCGCCTAGGACACACTCGCCCCCATGTTATTTTCACTCGACAAATGCGAGCAGGCGAGTGGAAATTTCAAGCCCTGCTATAAAGGGTTCAATAATCATGTATATATGCACCATTATCACAAATAACAGTGTCTGGGTTCCACTATCTACCACATGTCCCACCACTACCAGCATCCCACAGTCCTGCAAATTATAGAACAGGAAAACAATTCCTTAAAAAAATCAGACATCACCCAACCCACATGCAATAGGCTCTGTGGATTCTGGCTGCAATTGATTACATAGGACTTGGAGAAGTTTCTGACTTAAGCACAATGGCAGTGTTCCATCATCATGAAGTTTAGGGCACTAGGTGGCAAAGATACAAACATTATTAAATCATGTTCTCCCAAAGACACAGGTATCGGTAGTATAGGTTACCTCCGCTCCCCCATAATGCTACGCAACTGAGAAAGGTGAAGCAACAGATTTTTAAATAGTGGGAGACAATACACAAACCTGTCAAGCATTGTGGTCCATTCCCCTGAGGTTGAATTATGAGACACAGATGGCTTGCCCACCTTCTACCTGATTGAGACTTGCCTTACAATATGCTATAAATAGTGCAAAAGACTAACTGATACAGGAAAACTTTCCTTAATAACAATGGCCATTTAAATGTCTGCCCACTGGTAATGAACACGTTTCACAATTATCACAGATTTGCAGTCTAGGCTCATGTTTCTGAAGAGGTCAGGGTCTGAGAAAGCTTGAGAATAATATCAATAATACAGGAGCCCAGAACAAAAAAGCACACATGAATAATGGAGAAACTAGATTATATTACTCAGCAAATGACGTGCACAATTAAATAAAGTATGCCACACTAATATAATCAATTCAGTGCTGGATTGTGCCACAAATTACAAAGTGCAATTTGTCATACATATTCACCACTTTTATGTGATAATCAATACCGTATGTACCATAAACAGTTGAAGACATTAAAACAATGCGTGTTGAACAATTGTACGTGTTAAAAAACAAAAGTGTTGAGAAATAAAGGTCCTTTATAAACTCCCAAAAATAAAGAAAAAAATAAAAATTCTTCCATTTTGCGTTCAGGTGTAACACCACCACCAACTCTTATGGGCATGCTCTCACCTTATCTTACTGACCTCTAAAATCAAAGGTGTAAAGCACATATCCCTTTTAGAGCCTGGACAGGGCTGTCACTGCACCAATGTTTCTACAGGTTATCAAGCATTAGGGATCACTCCATATAACCGTCTCAGAGAGATACAACAGAAAACACCATAGTGCTCTCAACAAACCAAAATATTTATTGATGAATAAAAACGCACTTACAAATACATATCACTTTTGCTTTAAATCACACATGCTGGGGAGACGGACTCTGGGGCGAGACGATGAGCCTGCCACTGCCATACCACTCTGTTATGTCTTTCCTGAAGCTGAGGGCAGCACCTCTTCTCACCAGTGACCTCCCTTTGCTCTGCCCAACATGTTTCATGTGAGCCTGTGATTATGTTGTGATGATGAAACATGCTGGGCAGAGAGCACCATGGTGTTTCCTTTTGTATCTCTCTGAGCTGGTTATATGGATTGATCCTTGATGCATGACAAGATCTTAAAACATTGGTGGACTGACAGACCTGTCCAGGTTCTAAAAGAGATATGCACATTAGACATTTTATTTAAAGTTTTACTAATCCCAGGACACTGCATTCACTACATCTGGTCTCCCACAGTACACAGAACATGGAAATTATTTTAGTAAATATAAACTGCTAAATACCTTTTCTCATTAGCAGTTAGAGAAGTATTGTGACTTCTATCAGTGTTCAGCAGAGCATTGGTTAAAGCTTGTAGGAAGAGTTTTCATTCTCCTCCAGGAGGATGCAGAACCCCTGACCTCTGTCTGGACAGCACTGATTGGCCCTGTGCTGATCACATGCACTCTCCCAAGAGAAAAGAAAACAAGCAATACACACCAAACTGATCATGTGTAGACTGTCTCCACATGATATGTCTTATAAGGAGATAAGAAAGGAGCATTCGAAGAAGGGGAGGATCAGAGAAGTCAAGATCAAACAGCATGTTTACACAATGCAGAGACCTAACCCCTAAGGTTCCACAGTGAGTATAACCAGCATGCTTTACTACATATAACAACTGATTTTAACTGTTGTGGGTTTAGTAACAATTTAAAGACCATTACGATAAGGTGAGAGTGTACCCATAAGAGGTGGTGGTGGTGGTGTTACATCTGAACACAAAAGAGAAGAATTTTTTACTTGTGGAAGTTTTTCATTATTTGTGGGCATTTATAAAGCACTTTTATTTATGAACGCTTTTGTTTCTTAACACTTACAATTGTTCAACACATATACAGTGGGTATATAAAAGAATCACCCTCCTTTAAAACAATCACATTTGTTGCTTTGCTGCCTGAAATGAAGACAGACCCAGTTTTTCTTGTTTCCAACTGTATTTACTTAGTGCAACTTCTAACATCAAAGTGAAAGATAAAACACCAACATGTCAGAAAAAAAAAGAAAATTCAAAAACAGAGTCACTGAGTGAAAAAGGATCACCCCCTTGTGTCAGTATTTTGTTGAATCACCTGTTACTTTAATTCCAGCCTTTAGTCTGTTGGGATATGTCTCTACTAACTTTGCATATCTAGACTTTGCAATATTTGCCCACTCTTCTTTGCAGAACTGCTCGAGTTCAGTTACGTTTGATGGTGACTGTCTGTGGACTGCAGTCTTCGATTCCTTCTATAAGTCTGGGCTCTGACTAGGCCATGCAAGGACATTCACCTTTTTCTCCTTCAACCACTGCGGGGTCATTTTTACTGTGTGCTTTGGGTCATTGTCATTGTCATTTGGGTCATTGTCCCATTGACAACTTTTTGGCAGAGAGCAGCAGATTTTCCTCTTGAATTTGATAGTATTTTGTCCCATCCGTTTTTCCTTCTATCCTGACAAGTGCTCCACTCCCTGCTGCAGAGAGACACCCCCATAACAGGGTATTACCACCTCCATGATTTACTGTAGGAATGATGTTATTTGGATGGTGAGCTGTAATGGATTTCCTCCTGACATATAATTTAGTGTTGAGGTCAAATAATTCAATTTTAGACTCATCTGACCATAACACCTTTTTCCATGTAGCCTCAGATTCTTCAAGGTGTGTTTTGGCAAAGCTCAGCCATGGCTGCATGTGGCCTTTCTTGAGGAGTGGCTTTTTCCTTGCAATCCTCCCATACAAGCCACGTTTGTGGAAAATTTGTGATATTGTTGTCACGTGCACACAAGGACTACTCTTTGTCATAAATTCCTGCAACTGCTTCAGAGTTGCTGTAGGCCTCTTGGTAGCCTCTCTGACCAGTTTCCTCCTGACTCTTTCATCCAGTGTTGAGAAACGTCCTCATCCAGGGAGGGTCTGTGTTGTACCAAATACCTTCCAATTCTTAATAATAAACTTCAATCTTCTTCTAGGTATTGATAAAGCGTCTGAATTAATTTTGTATCCATCTCCTAACTTTTGCTTGTCCACAACTTTATCTCAAAGATTCTGACAGTGCCTTGTCACACATAGTAGATTGTTTGCTTCAGTTGCACTACCGGGGACTGAAATTCTCCAGGAAAGCTCTTTTCATGCTGAGCTAATCAAAGTGACCACAGCTGATCGAAGTTGAAAGTTTAATGGATTTTTGTGCCATTGAGAAGGTGACACTGCACTGCAGTGCGCTGCACTGTCACAAGTTAGCTTGCAGCCTCTTGTTTGTTTGTCTTACCTCTTTGCTGTTCTTTCACATGTGTGTTTCTCTGTGCTCACCTATGGGCGTCATCTGCTATTCCCTGGGTTTTATGTGCTTTCCTTTCATCACTTCCTGGCCCGCCTCCTAGCTGGTCTGTCTATTTAAGACATGCTCAGTCTGTCTCACTTTGCCTGAGCAACGTTTGTTGTCTGAGCTCCCCTGTGGTCCTCTGAGAGTCCGTTCTAGTATATTGGTGTACTGACCCCGGCTTGTCCCTCACACTCCTCCTATATTGTCTATCTGTGTACCGACCTCGGCTTCGTTCCTGACATTGCCTGTCTTCCACCTGTCCTGACCTCGGCTAGCCTACTGGATCTCCTGAGTCTACTCCCATCGTACTCTGCTCCTGCTGGCGGTCTCTTCTACCTCAGCTGGGTGTACCTGGGGGCCGCGACCTGGTCCCAGCCTGCTGCAAGTCCATCCCCACCATCAGGGGCTCTGGTGAACAAGCGGGCTGGGGCTTAGACTCCGCGCCCTGGGCAACCCCAAGCTGTGGATTAAGAGCTCACTACCACAGGTGCTGACATGCACCTCATTGAGTTTACAAGTCATTTGTAAATTTTCCAAATCAGTGATTCTGTTTTTTATTTTTTTATTTTTTTCTTTCTGACGTGTCTGTCTTCATTTCAGGGTGCAAAGCAACAAAATGTGATTATTTTAAAACAGGGTGATTCTTTTCTATACCCATTGTATATATACTCAGAAGTCTTTTTTCTGTTTAATTGCTCTAGTATATGCATTAAAATGTATGTAAAGGCAACTTTTTTAGTATAGTTATGGATAGAGTAGCCAAGGTTTAGACCCTTTGCCACATTTTTACAGCTATCTGTATCTCTTCTAGGGAGGTTAACACCGTTATTTGTCCTTCTGACCATAGCCACCACAAAAGGAATTGAGGGGAAAGGGAAACCCAAACAATTTGAGGTGTCTTTAGAACAGGAAGTAAGGGAAATCTCCAAATTCCCTAAGACAGGAATTCTGTTTCCTTTGGAGAGATTTCCTTTCATTCCATGTTACTTCTCTAGCCAGGCTTTGTAAAGCAATGTGATAGAAGACTTACACTTTTTCCACGGTCCTGGCTGGGCTCATTTTCGGCCAATTCTCCAACATACAGCGGCTTCAGAAATTTCCTCACAAAATTCAGATCTGGATGAAATGCATGGAAAGCTTCCTGTGTAAAAAAAGAAACAATAAATAGGTAATTTCTTGCCGTTGAAGAACATTCCCTAACAATAAGTAAAACCAACACAGCAACTGCTAAAGTCCACTAACTTACCATAAAGAGAGTGTATCACCACCTCTTAGTTTAAAAAAAAAATTACAGCTGAATCTACAGCCTCTATTTCACTGTAGCTAAATTCAACACTTCTGGGAAGTCTTCGAATGTACAGGAATTCTTTTTCTCATCCACCCCACCCTAAGTCACTGCTTACTCTTGTCAAGCCCAGCACAACCTTGAGCTCTTTGTCAGCCAAAGGGGCCATACGCATGCAGCTGGCAGGGATTGTACTGCACGTGCAGGAGATCCTGGCATGGCATCATTTTACAGGTCCGTGGCTGCTGGTACCATTGATGTAGGATAAAATATGGCAGCAACTGGAAGCACATGGACAGCATTTTTTGGGCATCCCATGGGGACACCTTTTAGACATACGGCATCCATTTTATTTATCAGGGGATTTATGACAGATCACCAGCTGAATTGGAGCATTCTCTGATTGGACAAGGTGGGAAAATGGGGCAGTGATGTCACAATCTCCACCTTGTCCAAGCAGATAACACTTTGCAGATATTGAGAAAATAGTAAGCGTTCTCTAAATGGCACCCAGTGCTGAGCAAATGACCTACTGTGTTCAGCAAGCCACCTGGCATGGGACATGGAAGTTAGTGGCGAACACTGTAGTAGCATTGCCTACTACTGTGGTTTCTAGCTTCCACTGGGATCCCACAGATATGGCACATACCTACTTGCATTGGTCTACTGTGGACTGATGTACCTATGTAAAAAAATGCCATACTTAAACTTCAGCTTTAATATGAGGTCAATGTACCGTAATTCTCATAAAGCAGATTTTAAAGTGCTCCTTACTTGTTGCGTGGGCGAGTCAACTTCCCAACCTATGTGCTTTACATATTCCTCTCTCTCTCTCCTTCATGTATCAGCAATCAGATTCAAACTTCATATGCAGGTTTGAATATGATTGGTGCATGTAAGGATCTTCATAGCACTAACAAGAATTATGTATGTGGGATTCAGCAAGGAGCCTGCAGTGAGTGTATTTCAGAATACTTTTCTCCCACCTCCCTTTTACCCAGTCTGCATGTTTTTGTTTTTCTTGCCTTGTGGATCAAGATATACTCACCTCAGTCTGCTGTCCATTTTTCTTGCCTGCTCTGTTTCCAGGTGCAGAGACCACTATTCCACTGCTGAAGATGTGCCCACATTGTTTGGTACCCAACAATCCCCTTCACTCCACTTCTGAATCCTCAGAGGACTCCACCACTGGCACAAAGTGTCCACATCTCGAAAGTGATGTGGACAAAGAAAGATCCTGCCTTATGTAAACAGGAGAGGAGAGAAGACTCTGGACTGCAGAGTCACACAACCATGGCCTTAGGTAAATAAAAGGCCAAAGTTGGGTTTCAATTACAATAAAAAAGCAAAAGTAGTTTCCAGATCCGAAGAGAGGCAATCCCTAGCTGAAAAATCAAAAGCCTGACCAGGTAGGTTATGTTCCCTATTTCTTGCTGAAGACTCTGATGGGTGAAACGTACGTCGGAGCGTCATAACATCACTTCAGGGTACGGGAACGTCCAAGCAGAGTGAAAACGAGGCTTGAAGTGCATGGTGGCCATTTTTAGAATTTTACAAGCTGGAAACACTGGTGCCAGTCTATAGACACCTTTACATGTGAGTGCAATATAGTATTTTTATATGTAACCATTGTTTCTTCATTAAAATACTACACTTAGGGAACAATTTACTTGTTTGATTCAATTAATGGTCAGCTGCATTCCTGTGGGAGGAATATCTATAAAGCATCATATTGGAGGCAAATTGTGATCCCTTATACTTGGCCATCCTAATGAATTGCTGAAGGGGAGTAATGGAGATAACACCGAAAGAGAGTGGTCCCCTATAAGACCAAAGGCGTATTTGACCACCGTAACTGGGGACAAAGGATCTGGTGAGTGAGCAATCCACACTATACTTCTGTGAGCACGTGGTGAAGATTACAGTCACAACCTCATCTCTGCTGTGGTTTGGGACAGATATGAGAAGCTGCAAGGATTGTCACTTTATCTATGGACTTTTTCACAATTTTACCTTTAGTCCTCATGCAGACGGGGCATTTTGATAACGCTGGTAACGTTAGCTGTGTAAAGTCATGTTAAAACGTGAGTTTTTCAGCTTTTTTTTAGTGTTTATGCATTAACGTTTAGCGGCGTTTTGCCTCGATTAGCAACACTTTCCCGCATTTGCGGTTTTTAGCGTTCTTTTTGACCAAAAAAAAATATTTTTTGGTCAAAAAAGTCCAAAAACGCCAGTTTGCTGTGTTTTACCGCATTTTTCAGCGCTTTTCAGTGTTAGAATGTTTTTACAGCTAAAAAACTTCTCTAGAAACCCACTAGTCCTGGGTTTTTTTTTCCAACCAAAAAACTTCCCAGCCAAAAACCGTTGATTAAAGTCTATGTGTGCATGGACACTTGTAATTCATTGGTAACATATGTAATCCATTGGTAAAATTGGCTTGTATCTGTCTAGAAATTTCAGGTTTGGTCCATGCACTGGGGGGTACGCACCAAATTTGAGGCACTATATACAGGGATTTTTGGCAATATTAATCCCTCACTTATTGCACCTATACTTGTTTTATTTCTTTTGTGTAAATGTAGCGCCTACCTATTCTATTCTATTATATGTTCCCTATTTGCCTGTTTAGTTTCTTCTATATTCATATTTCAAAAATAAAACGACAATATACTGTATCTATCTATCTATCTGTCTATTTGTCTGTCCGTCTGTCCGTCTGTCCATCTATCTATCTATCTATCTATCTATCTATCTATCTATCTATCTATCTATCTATCTATCTATCTGTCTATCTATCCGTCTGTCTATCTATCCGTCTGTCTATCTGTCCGTCCGTCCGTCTATCTATCTATCTATCTATCTATCTATCTATCTATCTATTTAACTATATATATATATATATACTTTTTTTTTTTTTATGTTTATGTAGTAGTAGTAGTATGTTGTACTATGTAAGTGTATAATTGATATTAGATTTTATCTGCTGAACTGTATTCTTCCTCATTAAAGGTTTCCTTGACTGCGCCTGACCGCCAGTTGCCTGCACTGCTGTGAACTGCAGTAACCTCATCTTTGCATCTCTCTGTGTCCCTTGTTCTCAATGAGCCTCAGCAGAAGGCTCTCCTCCAATCAGAGCGCTGCTTTATTTGGAGCCCTCCTACAGGCAGACATGACCAGCTGTCTCTAACAGACGAGACAGCCCTCGGAAACCCTTTATGGCACTGTTCCTAATTTTTTTATACGCTTAAGGCTCACGATTTGCACTGTGTGATATGACAGAAGCAGACCGCACAGATCCCCGGGACTAAAGATCTACATGTCTACGTACATAAAGACATGCATTATAGGCTCTGGGGTCTAATTATAACATCACACTAATACAACGTACAATCCGATTCAGACACAGATGTAATAGGGTATGCAGATATACTGAAATCTGATCACATCTCTTCTCATTGAAGTGCACAATACAAACTCCCAAGCCTTTGTTGACTTAGGTAATAATGATGGGCACAGTGCAGTCAGGCTCATGCCTATGGGGAATGTGTGAGGTTGATTTACTAAAGGCAAATAGGCTGTTCACTTTGCAAGATAATTTTCCCATTCATTTAGTAAGCTCTGCTGACTTTCATCATCCAATCATTGGCAAGTAAAAATAATTTTTTTTTTTAACTTGTCTTGCACATGATTGGTTATTTTTTCAAAGTAAGCTTTTGTCACATTCACTAACCTTAGGGAAAATTCCCTTGCAATGTATGAATCAGCCCCTATGTATGTATATAGCCATTCAGTTGTATCCAGCTCTTGACAATTCTATGGGAAGCATCATGTCTGATTTGCTTGAAGGCTTGTTCCATAGAATTTTCTTGGGGATATTTTCACAAGGTAGGTCGTCAAGTCTTTCCTTAACCTTTCCAATTCCTCCAGCTTTGGACCGGCATGCAGAATGCAATAAGGCAATAGGCATAGTCAATTTGTGCAAAAGGGAGAATACACAAACTCAATGCAGATGGTGGCTAACATTTGACCCAAGGGCCCCAGTGCTGCAAGGCATAAGTGCTAGCCACTGTGCCCCCCTATAAAAATAAAAGATATAGCCTGACTACTGATTGGGGCATTTATGGTCTTCAAGATGGCTGCATTCACTGCTATGTTGATAGATTGTCATACCTAAGAGGTTATCACTGCTGCACTCAACTGCTTACACTGCTGTAGCTGGTGTTCATTGAACTGTGCTGTAGTGCTCTAACCCCCCAGTCACATCAAGCCCATCTGAAATCGTGCGACTTACAGTGAAGTCGCACGATTTCAAAGTTGGGTGAGATGGCAATTTCAGGTGCGAATTGCAAGACATCTGACACAGATGTCTGTGCAAATCACACCAAAAGTAGTGCATGTACTACTTTAGAAGTCGGTGCGGCTCCGACCAAATCAGTATCACACCAATTTGACCGCTCTAATTGCGGACAATAGGGTGCGACTTGGCATGCGATTTGCAAGTCGCATGGTACGCAAATCGCATGCCAAGTCGCACACGATGTGACCGGGTGTTAACCAGTGAAAGACTGCATTCACTACACAGGTGAGTGGTGGGGACTGCTCATTCTAAAGTTTTAAAACTAAGGACATTGGGCTGTGTCTCCTTTGTTAGTGAGCCCTAACGCCAGTGTCATTCATTACCAGTGGCGGACTGACCATTTGGAAACTCGGGCACTGCCCGAGGACCTGGGGTCAGTAGGGGGCCCTATGAGATGCCCCTGGTACCTTTTTCATAGGCTTTTTTGAGTTTGGGCAAGAACACAGGGGCCCCATGATCCCCTATTGCCCGGGGGCCCCATGAGTTGTCAGTTCGCCCCTGTTCATTACCATGTCATTCTGGTCAAAGAAACAATATTCTGTCCAAATCTAGGGACTTAATTGTTCTGAGCAAATTTGATCAAACATGGACCAGTCTTTTACCGGGGTCATATCACAGAAGGAAGCACTCTCTGGCAGGGCAGGTGACCTCCTCCACCCTGTGACTGGACAGTTAAAGGAGTAACAGCAAACACATGAGTTTGTATGTGCTCCCTAGTTGCAACACATGGCCAAACCCTTCAGCTAGTGGGCTAAAGAAATACAGGGCTATCCAGGGGCCAACTTCTCTCTACTGTAACCATCCCAAGCCTACACAGACCTTCAGGTCTGCCACATACATGTCTAAGACCTGCACTTTAGGGGTTCTAAACCACTGCCAGGAGAGTAAACCTCTCAGCTAGCCACCACCAGCTCCTAGGTTCATTGGGTTTGCTCATCATACTTAAAATGTGTCTTCAGCTCTTAACACTTCCAATACATTCCCCTGGTATCAGCTCTGCACAATAAATTACATTTTCTGTCCTGCACATTACTTATTACTCGCCATTAACTCGGTTGTGCATCCCATCTCCCAAAGGCTCATAACCTGCATTCGTCGAAGGAGATGTTGTTTAGCTTGCTCTGCATCTCATGATCCTGCCATACACTTCTCCAGATGCTTGGACAAACTGAGCCTCCCTATAGGGGAGTGAAACCTGCTCAGAGGGCTTCATGCTGACGTCTTATTTCTAGGGAGCAAAAAAAAACCCTCACTGCCATATGGTATTAGCTCCCAGTTACATGTTGGCTGCTTTCCCACTTACCAATCAAGAATGTTGAGCACGAATATTATATTACATAAAAAATTAATAAATAAATGATAATAAAAAAAATTATATATATATATATATATATATATATATATATATATGTATATATATATATATATATATATATATATATATATCAAAATAGCCACCCAATTCTTGTTAGATTTTGGTGCCAATCACAGGTATTTGCTTCTCCAAGATGGCTGACTGGAGCCCATATTAGGAGACAACTTAGTCCCAGGTGAGTACCTGTCAGCCTGAGGAAGCAACTCTCTTCAGGTTAGAGGACATACTGCAGTATTACCGCTGCCTCAACCTTCTTAACACTCTGCTCTTGCCTCCTATCAGTATGCTCCTTGAAATACAGTACAGTTTTTATTGGCTCCTTGTGCTTCTTATCCCTTCGCAGCCTGAGCTTTCCTGTACAGGGACTGCAAAAGACTGATGTCAGGTCAAACTGAGTTAGGGCTGGTTCCCATCAGGAATCACCAGGAGTCACATACAGTTCTGAGTGGTGTGATATCAGCCCATTTATGTTGAATCAGCTGAAATTGCACTGCATGCACTGCTTTTGGAAAGTCATCTCAACCAGATCACATGGTACAGGAGTACCATGCGATCCGGATGAGGTGACTTGAGGACACCTCAACTGGAGGTGACTTGAGGGCAAAGGGACTGCATTTGTGACCTGGGTTTGGGGTATCATTAACACACCCGCTGCAGATCGCAACTGCAGTACGTTTTGAACACGGTGTGGGAAACACACACAGAATGCAGGTTTCAAACACCGCTTTCTGGTGTGAACTAGCCCTTACCTACACTTAAACATGCATTTATATAATACATAAATATATTTAGTTTTAATTAGATTGTTGGAAAAAAAACAATGTTCTTTTTAGCAGCCAATCAGTTTGGAAACAGCTATAGAATGAACACAAGAATGGATTGCTATGGCCCAGTACACAGAGATGTTATTATAGACATTATAAAAAAGAATAAATTCATGTGTAATGTGTTGCATTACACAGATTCATTATGTCTTGGAGCAGAATATAGTAAGCCGAGTAATATTTCCCTGCCCTGGGTACTCCCTAATCCATTGACACAGATGGATTAGTTCATTATCTACTATGCAGTTCTCTGTGGATGAGAATCTGAAAAGAAGAGGCTTGTCAGCAATGTGAACATCTTTACTGTAAGTAAGCACACTAGGCAGGAGTCATTAGTCATTACAGCACCGGTCAGCCTTTAGCACATCACCAGTCATGCCATATAATTTGTGATCTTAAAATAAACTGAATTTCTAAAAAAATGCATCAGTATGAAATCACCATTCTTGGGCACAATTACACTCTTTATAAAGTCTTTTATTCAGTGTAATCATGAAGACAAGGAATCGGAATGTGAACGCAATGCACTGGGGTGATAGGTTTCTGACTGTAGATATACAAAATGATCACATTGGGTGCCAATTCATTTCATTAATATACATTTAATCTCTTTTCTTATAAATTCATTTCAACACACAACCCATGTAAGGCCACATTCACCTATTTTTTAATGCATATACATATTTTTAATAATTATTAGTTATGGGAAGACAGACCCTTTATTTTTTCTTTCTACTGCTTGTTTGCCATCTCAGATTATTGCATAATTTACTGAAGCACAAAATATATTACCAAAATTCACATTGACGTACTAAAGAGGCCCGTTCCCCAAGCCTTGTCCATTCCAGTGACCACTCCCATCGTGGTAGTGGGACAGTCCTGAGTTTGGGGAGTGTTGCCAAGTATGCAGTTAGGATATGTTAATTCAACCTCATAGGTAAAGGCAATGAGCTACTAATGCTATCCAGCAAACACTGGAACTATGCTAAAATCAGAGGATCAACACAGTCACAGGGGCGGACTGAGAACTCATGGGGCCCCCTGGCAATAGGGGATCATGGGGCCGTGTCCTCGCGCACACTCAAACCACACCCAGAAAAGCCTATGACAGGTACTAGGGGCATCTCATAGGGCCCCCTACTGACTCTGGGCCCTCGAGCAGTGCCCGAGTGCCCGAATGGTCAGTCCGCCCCTGCACAGTCACATTTATTTCTAGTGATCTGTGACCCACTGTAACACAAATTCAGACAGCACCTCACAGGGTCACTAGGAAGGTCGATCCTGAAACCTGTGCTATGTAACCTCCTCTTTGTGCTCCCCCCCTGTATGACAGGTCACATTCGACCCTCTAGAGCAGGTTTGAATCTGATTGGTGGTTGAGAGAATCTTGTCACTGCTGACTGGTCTTCTGCATATAAGGGGCAGCAAGCAGACAACAGTGGGTGTGTTTTAGAATAACTTTCCTACATCACAAGCAGGGTTCTCAGATCAACAGATTGCCGATAGTAAAAATCTTGAGGAGCAGTGAACTGGCAGACTTCCTGTTTGCTTTTCAAGACTTCATTTTCAATTCTACTTTTGGCAATGTATTTAATATAATATTAATCATAGCTGGATAAAACGGATAGTTGTACTTGATAACCAATCAGAAATATGTTCCTGTGAATCTAGCTTCTAAAACAGACATGTGAGTTTACATATATGTGTATGTAGACTCTCAAACACAAATCCTTTGAAGCCATCTACCTACACATTCCATAACCAAATTTTACATTTACATTTACAAATTTATGATAATGACCATGTGCATACATGAGCAACCTCACCTATTTCAGTGTACAGCCAAGAAACGTTTTACTCATTACTATCACTTATTACTATGAAGAGTCTCACTTCTGATGCTAAAGTATTCCACACTGAGTGGAGGTGCATTACAATCTATTTGATACATTTACTGAGACTTTTTTTCATGGTCAGTGTGGTGGGAGTTTCTTTTGTGGAAGCACTGCATTTTTTAAATTATTATTACTATTATTTTATTATTATTATTATTATTATACAGGATTAATATACTTCTGACAAAATTTGATGAGTCACAGTCTAGAATGATTTTTTGCTAGTGTTATTATATTATTATTATTATTATTATTATTAATAATAAAAATAATAATACAACCGGATTTACTGTATATTCCTAATACATGTGATCCAGGATAGTCTTTTTGTAAAGTGTTTGTTATTTTGTGTTTCCCACTGAAAACATTATTATTATTATTATTATTATTATTATTAATATCATACAGGATTTATATACTTGTGACATTATTTGACAGGTCGTGTAATCCAGGATGATATTTTGTAAAGTGTTTGTGATTTTGTTTTTCTTACTAAAACATTATTATTATTATTGTTATGCAGGGTTTTTTTAATACTTATTACATTGTTTGATGGGTCATTTAGGGCCGATTAACACCACATCTAGTTCAGTATGCATCAAAAACGTATGGATTGTAGGTTATATGGTTTCCAATGGCATAGTTCACACCAGTGCAGTCAAATATAATGTGTTCCAGTTCCGGAACAAGAAGTACAGCGTGCTGCATTTTTTCTGCACTGAACAGTACTGTAACGCAATAAAACGCACCAGAATGCACCTAAACGCACCAGACTGCACAAATCCTTGTTTAAGATGAAGAAAAAAAAGGAGAGAAAAATTGCACCAGAATGCATCAAAAACACGTCAAAAATGTGCATTCAGAAACGTATCCGGAACCCATCCAGACTGCGTTTCGATGGTGTGAACCAGCCCTTACAGAAATGCGTTGCGTTTATTCTTTCATGTTTCTATAAAAACATAGTTGATAACAATCAAATAATATTTCATTTTAATAAACAGATTTTTTTGCCCCTCAGTGCCCTTATGTCCTATACACACCGTATTACACCATAGTCAGGACTGCACCTAGCTCTTTCCTTGTACATTGTATTGTCCCCTGGCATGCTTGCACACAAGCAACAGTGGATTGTGTGCCTCTGGGATATTCTACTATTACTAGAGGTTTTTACAATTGGTGGATTTTTAGACAAAATCTCAACATTTTGCAGTTAAGGATCTACAGCATACAAAAAGCCACATTATTCTAAAGTGAATGCTAACCTTATCATTTGGTGTCAATCATTCTTGTTAGACGAGAATCTAACAACAGCTGTGTGATTGCAAGCTCTGCAGGTCAGGGAAAAAAAAAAAGAAAAGAAAAACCCCGCAGGTGTCCCCAGGACTCACCGAGGCATCTTCGCCGGCAAAGTGGCTGATAACTCTCAGGCCCCCGGGGTGCCGCTTCACCCAGTCACTGATGTTGTAGACTTTGCGGTCTATCACCAGCCACTTATCAGTCCTCGTGTTGTGTTTCTGGATTTCTTCCCAACTGTAGTGAGGATCCGACTTGACGCAGCCAGAACTGCACCCCTCTCCATTCTGGCCCCCCTTGCCCATGGTAGCTCCGCTCTAGGGGGGGGCACTTGGTGCCAGCTTCCCTGTCCACCTCCTCTTCGCTCTGCCAGGAAATAAAAGCAAGATTGTCATTTATACTTCATATGCTCACAGTTTCTGTATTGTACCTACGCCTGTCTTTCTTGTCACTTCCCTTGTGTCCCCCCTCCTTGTATTCTGTCTTGTCACTTCACCCCCCTCCTCCACCATCAGCAGCCTCCACCCCACCATCAGCAGCTTCCCCTCCACCATCAGCAGCCTCCCCCCACCATCAGCGTCCCCTCCACCATCAGCAGCCTCCCCTCCACCATCAGTGTCCCCTCCACCATCAGCCTCCCCTCCACCATCAGCAGCCTCCCCCCGCCATCAGCAGCCTCCCCTCCACCATAAGCAGCCTCCCCTCCACCATCAGCAGCTTCCTCTCCACCATCAGCAGCCTCCCCCCACCATCAGCATTCCTTCCACCATCAGCAGCCCCCCCCCCCCACCATCAGCAGCCTCCCCTCCACCATCAGTGTCCCCTCCACCATCAGCAGCCTCCCCCCACCATCAGTGTCCCCTCCACCATCAGCAGCCTCCCCTCCACCATCAGTGTCCCCCCCACCATCAGCAGCCTCCCCCCCACCATCAGTGTCCCCCCCGCCATCAGCAGCCTCCCCTCACCATCAATGTCCCTCCCACCATCAGCAGCCTCCCCCCACCATCAGCGTCCCCTCCACTATCAGTGTCCCCCCCACCATCAGCAGCCTCCCCCCACCATCAGCAGCCTCCCCCCCACCATCAGTGTCCCCCCCATCATCAAGTGTCCCCCCAACTGTCAGCAGCCTCCCCTCCACCATCAGTGTCCCCCCACCATCAGCAGCCTCCCCCCACCATCAGCAGCCTAACCCCTCCACCTGCTGCTCCAACTCACCCAAAGGCTGCCTGCCTGCTCTCTATCTCAGTCTCTGAGGCTCCACATGTAGCCGGCTACATGCATTTCCCCACCTCTCCCTCCACCTCCTCCTCCCTGAGCATCCTCCTCTCTCCTCCTCTCCCCTGTTTAGGGTTTCCAGGGCAATCAGCAGAGAGAGAGGACCAATCCAGGGCCCGGGACCAGGGGCAGCCTCCTTGTCATTGGCCCTCCTGGATCTTTCGAAGCTGGAGGACGTGAGGGAATTATCTTTGAGCTGGGAGGGGAGCCAGAGAACACCCCTGACAACCTGAGAGAGAGGAGAGGAGGGAGATGACAGGAGGGGGACAGACATGGGGGGAGAGGGAACTCTGACATATGGGGGGCTGCATCATGGGGGGGAGGGGGGAATAAGAGGCTTAGAAAAAAAAAAAGGCGGGGGTCAGCAAACAGCTGCTAATGGGAAGAGATGGGAAACAGATTATTACATAGGTGTGTGGGAGTGACGTCACTGATGGGGGGACACGAGCTAAGCTGCCTAGTGCTTCCCACTCCTGCCTTGCAGCACTGGGGTCTCTGGTTCACACTATAGAAACACAGGCTAGATGCGTTCCAGATGCGTTCTTGCATTACCTTAGATTGTATACCCCTTGAGGGTTAGGGACTGATGTGAATGTACAATATTATATGTGTAAAGCGCTGCATAAATTAATGGCACTATATAAGTACCTGAAATAAATAAATAATGCACATTTTTGATGGTTTTGTGGCACATTCTGGAGTCTTTGATGCGTTTTTGACACATTCCCGTGCGTTTTTTATGCATTCCAGTTTATATTTCCCCTGCTCTCTTTTTCTTTAATTTAAGTAGGGGCATTCCAGTGCGTTTTTGGTGCATTTTGCTGCGTTCCAATGCGTTTTTGATGCCAGTACAGTTCTGTGCAGAAAAAAATGTTCTACTTTTTTTTTTCTGCACCCGGAACACACTAGAACTGTAAGCACTGATGTGAACTATGGCATTGACAACCATATAACCTACTTTCTGTGCGTTTTGGAAGCAGAAAATAAAAGCAACTGAAATGAATGTAGTGTGAACTGGCCCTGAATCCTGGTCAGGACTCTATATGCATGGAGTTTGCATGTTCTCCCTGTGCTCATGCAGGTTCCTCCTGAACACATGCTGGGTGGTTAGGCCTCATTCACACAGGCGATTAGGGCCGTCCTGTGAATTCCTGCAGCTGACATCAGCAGCCGGAATCTCCGGGGAGAAGGACTCTGTCTTACATGTTCACATACAAGGCTGCCAATTTAGGCCTCATTCACACAGGCGATTAGGGCTGTTCTATGAATTCCTGCAGCAAATTCAGAGTGTAAGCATAGCTGCGGTCACTCTGCCTCTGTAAACGTATGACAGGCTGATAGTGGCCGTGGTAAACGCACATGCCACTGTTAGGGACGGATGATCGCAACGGAGGCAAACATCAGCATCCGGGATCATCATGTGTATCCAAGCTGCCATAAGCTTGTCATTCATTTACATAGGCAGAGCGACCTCATCTAAATGTAAACACTGTCGGTAATCGCGGCATGTGCGTTTTCCCTAGGGTTACCACCTCATCCCTTTAAAACCGAACACTTATTAATTACACAGCTTCTGGGGCTGATTAAGGTGGTAATTAGAGTTACTCGATGCCTTATCTGCATTAAATTAGCCCCAGAACCTGTGTAATTAATACGTGTTCGGGTTTTAAAGGGATGAGGTGGCAACCTTAGTTTACCAGCAGACAGCCACAGACATATCCAGCCACCAGATTGTCATTTATTTACTCAGATAGAGCGGCCACAGCTAAGCACAGGCACCCGTGATTCCAGCGGCAGGAATCTACGGATCTCAGGCTAGCCTTGTGTGAATGAGGCCCCAATAGGCTCTTGTCTGTAAGATGTATATATTGTGAGATAGGGGCCTTAGATTGTAAGCTCCTTGAGGACAGGCACTGACATGAATGTACAGAGTATATAAAGCTGAATAAAAGTGAATAATAGCTATAAAGGGGTTAATATAGAGGTGGTTGGATTTATTTCAGAAGATAGGGGGCGATAGAGGGACAGAAAAGCGCACACTGAGCAATGACTGTGTGTGTGTTATGTTGCCAGGTTAATCCAGCAGATGGGTTATCACAGGAGATCTGTCAGTCAGGGTCAGTCACAGACCTGAAGTGCTTACATAGCTAATAAAGCCGCACAGATTGCTGCCAGACAGATTAGGAGTTGCAGCACGCATAGACAGTCAAGTGTCCTGTTCACAAGTCACACTGAATAATCTCTTCATACCGCTCTACACACTTATCAGCGCCATTAATTACTAATGGAACTGACTGATAGCGATAGTCTCACCAAATGTTGGCTCGCCAACAACTTTCTAATCAAGTTGGCACGGAGGCTTTTTGAGTTATAAAGAGTTCAATGGCAACGCAAACCTGTTTGTAAGGGAAGTATTTTCCTTCAAAGGGCTCATTCACACCCTGTACATTGAGTTAGGCCTCTTTCACATGGGCGTTCAGTATGTACAGTGGTGTATTTAGGTTTTGTACACAAAAATCGTCTGCCCCCACGGACACCGACCAGCACCAACCCTCCCCTCCCGTGGAGAGAGCCTGACATTGACCAACAAAATCCCTGTCCCCCACATGGGAGAGCCTTGCACTAATTGGAGAGAAAGACACTCATCTTCATCTCAGACATCCACGGGAATGAGAGTCGAGAGTCCGACTCTACATACACCATCAAGCAGCCTGCAGCCTCTCTCGGATCCCAACCTGGTTCCCATGGCGCACGTGTCCCTTCTTTCAACCCTTCTTCTGGGGGGAGGTGCTGTCCCCCTGAAATATGCCGCTCTAGGCAGGTGCCTTGTTTGTCTTGTGGTAACTACACCCCTGCGTAGGTATATATTTTTCTTCTGTATTTCTATGGACTAGCTGATGTAAACGGATGATCATCTGTTTACATCTGTTAATGTCCATATCCGATAACCACTTTCCCGCTGCCCTATAGCAGATATACTGCTACAGGGCGGCAGGGGTGCACAAAATCACGTACATATATATGATTTTGCATTTCCAGGTAGGGGGTGCGCATGAGCCGCGAGTGCGCATGAGCCGCGAGTGCCCTACCCACGCCATTCGCGGCCGCGGCTGTCAATCACCGGGTCCCGGCCAGTGATTACCCGCCAGCGCCTGGTGATTACCAAGCATCTCCGACGGGGAGGAGGACTGTTTTGTTTACTAACAGTCCTCCTCCCTGTCAGCTCATGCACACTGCTTTGGATGGCACAGCACAGCCATCCAAAGCAGTGTGCTTACAGTGAAGCACACTGACACGGCCCCCTATAAAAACACTCCCTGCACACAGTTAGCCCTTTGATCACCCCTCATGTTAACCCTTTCCTGCCCAGTGCCATTAGTACAGTGTCAGTGCTTTTTATTAGCACTGATCACTGTATTGGTGTCACTGGGGATGTCAGTTTCCCCCAGTGTTAGAATGTCCACCGCTGTCCCACAGTCCCGCTATAAGTTGCTGATTGCTGCCATTACTGGTGAAAAAAAAATTTCCAGTATCTATACTGCCATTTGTAAACACTATAAGTTTCACGTAAACCAATTAATTTACACGTATTGGGATTTTGTTTTAGAAAAGACTTGTCACAGAATACATTTTGGCCTAAATTTATGCCGAAATTTGATTTTTGAAATTTTTTTACTGGACATGTTTAATAGCAAAAAGTCAAAAATATTGTTTTTTTCTCAAAATTGTCGGTCTTTTTTTTTATAGCACAAACAATAAAAAACGCACAGGTGATCAAATACCACAGAAAGAAAGTTCAATTTGTGGGAAAAAAAGGACATAAATTTAATTTGGGTGCAGCGTTGCATAACCGCACAATCGTCAGTTAAACTAATGCAGTGCCATAACGCAATAAATGGCCTGGTCAGGAAGGGGGGTAAATCCTAAGGAGGGCAAGTGGTTATCATCCATTTTTTGAATGGAAGAAAACCCTATTTTTCTTCCTTAAAAAAAAAAGGAACGGCCAAAATACTGATGTAAACAGATGTAAACGGATGTTAACGGACAAAAATCCGATGTAAACAGGCCTAAACTGACAAAACCGCATGTAAACGGATCAAAAACAGATGTAAATGGATGAAAACAGATGTGAAGGATGAAAAACTGATGTAAACGGATGAAAAAAACTGATGAAAAAACAAATGTAAACTGATGAAAAAACGGATGTAAACTGTTCTATTTTTGCTTGAAAAAAATGTGACTGAACTGATGAAAGAAAAGGAACGCCCGTGTGAAAGGGGCCTAAAGCTGATCTGCATAGAAGCAGCCTCAATGCAATTTATTCAATGCACCTGTATAGTGTGACACATACAAAACCTTTGCTTTCTATGGGGTTGATTTACTAAAGGCAAATAGACCGTGCACTTTGCAATGTGCAGTTGCACTCTGTAAGAGCAGTTGCACTTTCCCATTACCGCCACTGCACAACACGCACCAGATGCTTACTGTAGCATGCAAACTGGTATGAAACGTTGAAATCCAACCTCAGCTCCTGCTTGTGAGCATGACATGTCTTCATACTGAGCAGGGTCATGTCAAGGAGAGATACCACCCGAAGTGACCATTTTTGTATGGATCTTGTAACAGGTTGAAATGTTGGTTAGTGAGACAGCTGCCACGCCAGCCGGGAGGAAAAGAGTTAACCCAGTTTCCCGCATTTTTCTGGGCTCTGCCTCTCTCCCTGTGCTGTTAATAAAAGGTGGGAGGGCTCTGCCCAGACACTCAGCCTGGTGCATGGGAAAGAAGACACAGGCAGCCAAGAAACTGTAAAAGAGAGAGAGCTTGCATTGTGTGCATGACGGAACTGTCAGAGAGCCGTCCACAATGCAGGAAGGGCTGCTGGGACTTGCAGTCCGCCCTGAAGATACCAGTTGCTGGACTACTGCCATTATGGACAATGCCAAGTATGGACTTTTACCTTTGCGGGTATGCTGGGGCAGCCGCTTTAACTAGGGACTAGGTTAGAGAAGATCTGTGTCATCTGCAATGCTGGTGTCTTCCAAGTAAAGTATTGAAACTTTGCCTTTGCCTGGTCTGAAGTTATTCCAAATGAGGCGTGTGCAAGTAAGTTGCATACACATGTGGTTTCCAGCCTTGGTCAGTAAAGCGCATTGGGGTATGAAGACAGTTCTTCCAAGTGTTGACATGCTAAGGAGTACAGCAAGTGGTTACCAGAGGTAATGGATGTTTACAGCCAGTACAAGCAGCCTGATGTGAAGCATGTACCTGTGACAGGTGGGATGTCCTCCAGCAATCCTCTAGCAATGTCGTTGGTACTCTCTCTGAGCGGTCCATCTCCCAAAGCAACAGGAGCAGATCAGCACTGCAGAGATCCCTGGCTGGGTCATTGGTACGGGAGTTAACAGAGCACGCATGGGGGTTTATTTACTAAAGCTGGAGAGTCCAAAATCAGACTCCCTTCTGCACAGAAACCAGTCAGCTTCCAGGTTTCATTGCCAAAGCTTCATTGAACAAGCTGAGGTTAGAAGCTGATTGGTTTCTATGCAGAAGGGAGTCTGATTTTGGACTCTCCAGCTTTAGTAAATAAACCCCATGGAGTCTATGCTAGGATTCCATTCGATTACTGGGAGTGAGGTAGCACAGATATGCTGGACAAGTAGGGTGGGCATCAGCATGTCCCTCCTAAATGCAACAAGTGACAGTAGTGGTGTACATTGACACAGGGTTCAAAAGAGTTAAAACAGAACTATACTCCACTCGGCTCCAGCGATGTGGCATCCCTGCTGCGCATGCATGGCTCACTGTACAGGAACAGGCAGGTAAGTATGATAAAATACCTTTTTGTGTAAAATTAAAATAAAATTAAACTTAAAAAATAAATAAAAAATCACTAAATACAATCATAAAGTGTCCAATTCAAATGTGTCAAAATCCAAAAGTCCAAAAGTCCAAGTTCCAGACTTCCATCTAGTAAGAAGGATAATAATCCTAATTTTCTAGCGAAAAACCTCAAAACAAAGAAATGAACTATAGTGCATTACCCTTAAATAAATAAATAATACTCTAATTTGTGCAGATCACAAACCATTCAAAATGTGCAAAACACCAAAAAAAAAAATATATATATATATATAATTTTTAAAAAAATAATTAATAATACACAAATTGTGAACACTCCGTGACCATTCCAACACTGTGTGCACTCTGTGACCCAACACACAATAGTGCTAAATGCTATTACCCTCTGTGAGTATTTGTATGCATATACAATACTATGGAATCAAAACTCTTCCCATTCCTTCATCTCAGGGATTGATCTTCCAAGGTCCTCACAAAGATAAGAAGACTCTTTTAGACTGATCTCCAAAGCATAGGGACAAATTTATTAGCAACTTACATCTGAATAAAGGAACTTCCAGCTCTTTCAATGGCTGTCTAATACAACCAGCAATCAATGGCTGAAAACAATATGTTTCAAACCAACAAAATGGCCGCGGCTACACTTCCGGTTAGCGTGCATGCGTCTTGACGTCACATCCTCTAACGCGTTTCGTCACTTCCGGACTTCATCTGAAGGGATCAGATTCGGCAATACGGAATTTGTACAGTGAGTTGCGCATGCATGGCTCACTGTACAGGAATGGACAGGCAGGTAAGTAACTTTAATGCAGAAGAGACAAAGGATGTTTCTTCTGCATTAAAATTCCTTCCTGTTCACTTTTTTTTTTTTGCCTAAAGTTCCACTTTAACCAAAGTACAGTCATATGTTCAAATGTACACACTGTACGTCCATCTTTGAGTTAGAGGTCCGCCTTAAAGTTGCGTTATCCCTGAAAGGGACCTCCATCCTGTCCCAGGGCATTTGTGAATATGGCACTTGTAAAGGTACCCCATGTGCAAGGCAATGACTCGGACTAGGTGCTCAGTATAGCCCAGAAGAACCTACCCTGGGATAGGCCTGTTATGTTGTTGTGTGACCCACACCTCGCCCAATGTGGCGCCCATCGAGGATCGAGGAGGGGAAATCAGAGGTAGTATCACCCACCTACCCTTGCAACAAGCTCAGTAACTCTGAACCTGTGGTGAGCTGCAGCGAGTGCTAAATGTCCGGAATGGACATTCCAGCCTCAATACCACCCCAAACCATGTGGCCTCATAGGCAGCATGGCCTTCATACTGAAGCTGGATCTACCAATCTGAAAAAATACCAATTAAAAATTTGCAACACTAAATTACAGAATGAGATATTGACAACTAAATATGCAACAGGCTCATTTTACAAAGTTTGAACACAAGGATGAGAATCTTTATTTTCAGCCATGTCATGCTTTGAACTGAACCTGATCGGCAACAGCAGGCTTAATTCACAGACACGGGGCTCAAAATAAACATCTTTACCCTTGTCCTAAAGCTTTGTGAATAGAACCTCTATCCTCTCTCTGGGATGGGTAACTTTACAGTAATCAGGCTTTTAAATTCATTTTACAGATAGATTATAGCAGGATGAGTGAAACTACTTTGGTTGGCTTCACAAGGGCAGTACAGGTAAATTAAGAGTGGAGAGTTCTGAATGTTTCCAGTGCTACTAATTAAACATTCCCATTTGGCTCTAGAAAGTCACAGGGTTCCTTGACACACCAAAGGGAAGATAAGTTTCTCTGCTTTCCTCCCAGAGCAGCTCAGAGAGGACACACATATTAAGGCAAATGCATCTGGACAACTGATCTACAGCCAGGTGAGAGGCTCTCCACTATCAGAACCAGTGTGTAGGTAGCGGGGCCAGAGCCTAATAGCACACAACTTCTCCGGAAGACACATCTACTGTGGGCAGCACCTCCTAGACTGTTACCAGAGTATTCTAGTTCCAATGGGGTGGCCCCTCTTTGTCCTTGGATCCCTGTAGCTGTTCACCTGTATTACCAATGTGACCCTAGAATTCTTTGAGATGGTCACCATTTATGAAGATAATCACAAGTAGCTGTTTGCATTCTGAACTTTTTACTGAAGTAGCCATTCTCAGCTAAATGGGCAGCACAGTGGCTAAATGGATAGCACTTCTGCCTGGCAGTACTAGGGTTGTTGGTTCAAATCCCAGCCAGGGCACCACCTGCGTGGAGTTTGTATGTTCTCCCTGTGCCTGCGTGGGTTTCCTACAGGTACTCTGGTTTCCTCCCACACTCCAAAGACCTGCTGGTAGGTGAATTGGTTCCTATCTAAATTGGCCCTAGTATGCAAATGTAAGTGGACTGATGTGAATGTACAATATATATGTAAAGCACTATGTAAATTTACAGCACTATATAAGTACCTGAAATAAATGTGCTGTAATCTGTGTACTCCAGATGAAGCTGTGAGTTTGAACATTTGACATTGACTGTATTGTTTGGAGGGAATAAAAGTGAAGCTGGTAATGATGAATTGAAATTCAGCCAGTTTAGCAGTACCCAGACAATTTTGATCCATATGTGGTCATCATTGTTTGACAGAAGTCAATTGTTAGATGGACAAGATAGAACTTTTTTGTCTGTCAATGAATGCAGCCGATCATCAGTATATTCTGCCAGCGCCATGTCCCGCTGTCAGAATACAATGTCCTGGTAGGGGAAATTCCTTTATCCACCTCCTGTTAATTTTTTTTTCAACTCACTGACTGAATGAAAAAAAAAATCTCATCCAGCTTTTGTATTCCATAACACACCAGCGGCCACACATTGCGTTCATTAGTGTTCATTTATTTTTACAGTACAAATGGCCAAAAATGGCCATTTGTTTATGTAACCAAAAGCGCCATTGTGCAGTGGTTGGCACTAGAGATGAGGAAATCCTGAGTTTTGCCTGGGCTTGTGTGCCAAATCTTGCTGGAAGTTCAAAGTCTGCAAACTTTGCAGCAAATCCTATGGTGGGTCTATGGTGGAGGGGGGCTGAAGCTGAGCACTGCCATGTGGGACAGGTACCAATACCAAAACTAAAATAAATAAATAAATACATGAATGAATGAATAAAAAGTATCCAAACATTTGAAGAAAGTGGACTAGTTACCTATTCCTTCAAATTATTGGCTTTTGTGACTCAGCTGACCAGGACAATGCATTTTATTTCCTTACTTCTGGCTATAAACTAGACATGTGCATGCCGGAAATGTTTATTTCGGATTGAATGCATTTGTTCATTGAGGAATTTTGTTTTGTTATATTTGTTATGTTGAACCAATTTGTTTTCGGTATTTGTTTGGTATCTTCAGCATTTATTTTATATATGTGTTGGTTCAAGTGGATTTGAAAAATGTTGCAGTTTTTCCAAAAGTCTTCTATATAATCGATATACTATCAAATCGGACAGATTCGAATCAGACTGATATGATATTTTCGAACACTAGTTCAAGAAATATCGACAATATTGACTATCTTCATGTGCATCCGAATTAACAAATCGAACGAAACTTGGCTCCATTTGTAATCCAAATTACCAAACAAATGTAAAAATTGAATTCATTTCCCCATGGGTCCGAACTACTATCATATCATGTGTCTTTATCCAAATGAAATTAATGAAACAAATGCATTTGTTCATTTCATTATACCTTTTTTTTGGATTCGTTGACATTCGTTCTATGTTCATTTGGAGATTTGTATACATCCGAATCTCTGAAAATTACATTTTCGTCTGAAAAAACGAAACGAAATGCACATATCTACAGTAAACTTGCAAAATTGTCAGCCAAATGTTAGCGATTATTAACAGCTTTTCCGCCGCCCTATAGCAGAAATACTGCTACAGGGCGACAGGGGTGCGCAAAATTACGTATATATATATATATATATATATATATATATACAGGCGAAACTCGAAAAATTAGAATATCGTGCAAAAGTTCATTTATTTCAGTAATGCAACTTAAAAGGTGAAACTAATATATGAGATAGACTCATTACATGCAAAGCAAAATAGTTCAATCCGTGATTTGTCATAATTGTGATGATTATGGTTTACAGCTCATGAAAACCACAAATCCACAATCTCCGAAAATGAGAACATTACATGCAATCAATAAAACAAGGATTGTACATAGAACAATATCGGACCTCTGAAAAGTATAAGCATGCATATGTACTCAGTACTTGGTTTGGGCCCCTTTTGCAGCAATTACTGCCTCAATGCGGCTTGGCATGGAAGCTATCAGCCTGTGGCACTGCTGAGGTGTTATGGAAGACCAGGATGCTTCAATAGCGGCCTTCAGCTCTTCTGCATTGTTCGGTCTCATGTCTCTCATCTTTCTCTTGGCAATGCCCCATAAATTCTGTATGGGGTTCAGGTCAGGTGAGTTTGCTGGCCAATCAAGCACAGTAATCCCACGGTCATGGAACCAGGTTTTGGTGCTTTTGGCAGTGTGGGCAGGTGCCAAGTCCTGCTGGAAAATGAAGTCAGCATCCCCATAAAGCTCATCTGTGGAAGGAAGCATGAAGTGCTCCAAAATCTCCTGGTAGACAGCTGCGTTGACCCTGGACTTAATGAAGCACAGTGGACCAACACCAGCAGATGACATGGCTCCCCAAATCAACACAGACTGTGGAAACTTCACACTGGACTTCAAGCATCTTGCAGTGTGTGCCTCTCCATTCTTCCTCCATACTCTGGGTCCTTGGTTTCCAAATGAGATGCAAAAGTTGCTCTCATCAGAAAAGAGGACTTTGGACCACTGAGCAACAGACCAGGTCTGTTTTTCTTTAGCCCAGGTAAGACGCTTCTGACATTGTTTGTTGTTCAGGAGCGGCTTGACAAGAGGAATACGACATTTGAAGCCCATGTCCAGGATCCGTCTGTGTGTGGCAGCTCTTGATGCACTGACTCCAGCCTCAGTCCACTCCTTTTGAAAGTTCCCAACACTTTTGAATGGCCTTTATCTGACAATCCTCATCCCTGCTGCTTGTGCACCTTTTTCTTCCACACTTTTCCCTTCCACATACTTTCGATTAATGTGCTTTTATACAGCACTTTGGGAACATCCAACTTCTTTGGCAATTACCTTTTGAGGTTTTCCCTCCTTATGGAGGGTGTCAATGATGGTTTTCTGCACAACTGTCAGGTCATCAGTCTTTCCCATGATTGTGATTCCTACTGAACCAGACTGAGAGATCATTTAAAGGCTCAGGAACCCTTTGCAGGTGTTATGGCTTAATTAGCTGATTAGATTCGGACACTTTGAGCCGAGAATATTGCACCTTTTCACAATATTCTAATTTTCTGAGATTGTGGATTTGGGGTTTTCATGAGCTGTAAGCCATAATCATCACAATTATGACAAATCACGGCTTGAACTATCTTGCTTTGCATGTAATGAGTCTATCTCATATATTAGTTTCACCTTTTAAGTTGCATTACTGAAATAAATGAACTTTTGCACTATATTCTAATTTTTCGAGTTTCACTTGTATATGAGTGATTTTGCATTTCAGGGTAGATGCACACGCGAGCCACGGGCGTGCTCTACTCACGCCACCATTCACGGCTTCGGCTGTCAATCACCGGGTCCCGAGCCGGTGATTACTTGCTGGCACCCGGCGATAGTCAAGTATTACCGACGGGAGAGAGAACTGTATGTAAACAATACAGTTCTCTCCCCTGTCAGCTTCTGCACACTGCTTTGTATGGCTTGGCATAGCAGAGCCATACAAAGCAGTGTGTTTACAGTGGAAAGCACACACACAGCCTCATAGTAAAACACACACAGCACACAGTTAACCCTTTGATCGCCCCAGATGTTAACCCCTTCCTGCCCTGTGCCATTAGTATAGTGTCAGTGCTTTTCATTAGCATTGATCACTGTATTGGTGTCACTGGGGATGTCAGTGACACCAAGTCAGTTCCCCCCAGTGTCAGAATGTGCGCCACAGTCCCGCAGTCCCGCTATAAGTCACTGATCGCCACCATTACTAGTAATTAATTTACATGTATCAGGATTTATTTTAGCAGACATGTAGCAGAATATGTTTGCCCTAAATTTATGACGAAATTTGATATTTAAATTTTTTTTACTGGACATGTTTAATAGCAAAAAGTCAAAAATATTGTTTTTTTCTCAAAATTGTGGGTCTTTTTTTGTTTATAGCACAAACAATAAAAAACACACAGGCGATCAAATATCACCAAAATAAAGCTCTATTTGTGGGGAAAAAAAGTACATTTCACTTGGGTGCAGTCTTACATAACCGCGCAATTGTCAGTTAAAGTAATGCAGCGCTGTAACGCAAAAATTGGCCTGGTCAGGAAGGGGAGTAAATCCTCTGGAGGGCAAGTGGTTAAACCTAACAAATCCTGGAGATTCACTGGAAACCTATTGCAGGCCATACATGGGTCGAATTCCGAATTATTTCTTATCCGAAAATTGAAAACGTCATTCGCTCAGTAATCTGATGGTGCCATCAATTATTTAGAAAATTAGCCGACCAAGTCATAAAGTTCACCCCATATAACAGCCAAAACTGCTGTTCCTTCCAGGTCATGGCTCATGCGCATATTCTTTTCTGAAAAACGATCGTACGATTTGACCGTCATTGAGTCGAAAATCGGTCGTTCTTCACAAATTTTCCAACATGCCCGATCACCGAAAAGGGGAGGAACCACGAAAATCAGCTAGTGCCATTAACCCACTAACAGAGCAAAAATTGGCCGATTATTCTTAGGTCCGATTTTCGGACGAAAAATCGGTCGAATTTCGACCCATGTATGGTCAGCATATGGCAGCGGCAAAGCTATCCCTCATCTCTAGTTGGCAGATGTGTAGGCAGCTGCTCGGCTCAGTCACACAACAGTCGGCATTTACAGTTAATAAGCCCACCTGCTGTACAGTGCTGTGCTCCTTTTCACAGACAAAACACTGCTTGGCCCGCAGATCACACTGCAAGAAAATATTTGACACCTGTCATGGCAGGTGTGTGCAGGTAGCTTCAGGCGGTGTCATTCCAGCTCCCGCATCCTTAGGAATGATTTTAAGCAGAGAGCACATTAGGTAGATGTTAACTACTTTCTAGAACTGAAATTATTGATGTATCCAGCCAGGCTGCAGTTGACTCATTGAAGACCATTATGATGACTTATATTATTTAATATGATTGAGGGACTTGTGAGTCAGCAAGGCCAGGAGCCAACAGTAAGATTTTACTGGAAGATCAATGTGGAACAAAGCAAGGTTCAGACAGTACTTTGTGAAAAGATGAATGTAGGACTCACCAGACAGGGGGACTCTAGGTGCAGGTGGTATTATGACTAAATACAAACTAATACCTCAATACTTTTGGGCATTTGAGTCCTTTGGGAGTAAAATGTTGTCTGGGTGTGGTCTGAGGCCGAGCTCAGGGAATCCGTATAAAGTGACAGTTTTTTTGTTCTTTGTAAAAAGACAGTACAATGATGAACATGAAAACCAGAACAGTGTTACTGTTCCAACATTCCCAAAGCCCTCTATCCCCCCCGGTCATATCAAGGCCAACATTTAAATTGTGCGACTTACAGTGAAGTCGCACGATTTCAAAGTCTGGTGTGATGCTGATTTCAGGTGCAATTTGCAAGACATCTGACCCAGATGTCTATGCAAATCACACCAACAGTAATACATGTACTACTTTAGAAATTGGTGCGGCTCC